>NC_061114.1:149961969-150304269 GCF_002878395.1 Capsicum annuum
ATATATATATATATATATATATATATATATATATATATATTTCAAAAATTGATCACTAATTATACGAATTTAATTGTATGTAAACATTACATGAATAATGATATAATAATTTGATGTTTTATTTTATTTTGATATTATATAGGGGGCTAAATCATGATTCAACTTCGAAATTTGAAACTTTTTATTTTTAATAACATCTAATATATATTTTTTACTAGCAAAAATAAAAAAAAAGAATATTCAATTAATCTAATTTTTACCTCCCACTATAATTATTTTCTTGATTATATATATCTTAATATGCATTTATGTGTTTTTCCACCCTTTCCGATTTATAGGAAATATCCTTTTGAGAATTTCTCATGGAATTTAAAGATGAAGTGAGCTTTACTTTATATTATGGTAGAAGAAAAATAAACAAAGGAAGCATAAAATCTATGAAGTAATAGTAATTTTTTATATATATAGTTATGTATTTCCGAAGAGCTGGAAATTTTGTGACATTTCTGATTGGTTGTCTTGTATTCTAATAAGTTTAACATGAATTATATATCAACTAATTTGTTAATTATTAATAGGTATTTTAATGGATGGTTGTTAATCTTTATATATTTTCTTTCTCTTATTTTCTTTCACATATCTTCTTTTTTAATTTTTCATATAGAAAAATTTCTCAAAAGTCTTTAAAAAGTTTCACTTAAATATGGATATTATAGAGGAATTTTTCAAAATTTTCTATCTCAATTATATTTTTAGAATAAATTATTTTAATTTATTATTAATCTTAATCACCGCGCAAAGCACGACTAATTTCACTAGCTTCATTGAAAAAGAAGGTATTGTGAAGATTAGTTGGTACATCGCCTTATTATTGTCCGATAATATCTAACTCATTATCGAATTAACAGATATCTTATTGATTCGCTACCGGATTAATGCATTTAAAGTTGATGATCGATAAGTCAAATCATTAAGTATAATTAGATGCCCCATAAGGGTCCCTACTTAGTTATCTTTCGCATTTATCAGTTGCAAATATATATCACTTATTGAGCAACATGTTGGCTATTCTAAAACTACTCGATTAATCTTAATACTTATATTTCTATAGTTCTTGGTTGATAGTGAATCATGTATAATTCATCTGTACAAACTGAGCAATGTTGACAGGTAAACTCCTATCCACGTTAGTGAATCTATCATCATTTCCTATAAAATTTTACGACCAACCTTAATTTTTTGTTAGAGCTCGCAATTTTCCTGTATAGAAGTATAATTAATTATTTATTTTCACTTTTATCCGTAGGCATAACTAGAAAGAGATATTGATATGGTACAAAGGAAAACATTCTTACATTGAGAAAAATAATAAATGAGGATGATTTAATACTAACTCATTTTTGTCAGTTTATATTAAAATAATT
This sequence comes from Capsicum annuum, assembly GCF_002878395.1. NCBI lineage: Eukaryota > Viridiplantae > Streptophyta > Magnoliopsida > Solanales > Solanaceae > Capsicum > Capsicum annuum. Next base: position 149,963,394 of record NC_061114.1, read on the forward strand.
TTTAAATTATTATATTTTGATTAAATCAATTAATTGAAATATTTAACATTTAAAAAGGCAATTCATTTGATTTGTAGTTTGGTTAGTTTATTTATATTATTATTTGATGAGCATTGATCGTGCTACACACAGATCTATTTTCAATGTTGAAGAAAACAGTGTCATCATGTTAAGTGGGAGTATAATGCTCTGTATCATGTGGAACAAGATTTGTACCATTACATCAATAAAGCTTATTACAAAGATCAAAATTATACACATGACACGAGTTGAACCAGGGCCTTGTCGTACTGGGTTCCCAAGTTAAACCAGGATCGGGGACCACCCCCGTTACCCAACCCAACCTCTAAATACGCATACCCTGAAGCAGATGAATTCCAAACATATAACAAGATAGTATTTACTACGATCCCAGACTCTGGTATAGGTCGATAACAGTGACCAACCCGAACAAGTCCAACCATCTATTTCCAACCAATAACCATAACCAAACCAATATAAAACCAAGTTCATATCCATAACATAACATAAAAGGACAGAACAATCATAAATTGAATCAATCGATATCAGCCCCAAAACCAATGCCAATACTAAGGCTGACACCAATACCGACACCGCCCATTCCAACCCATAGTAGTCACACAAGTCTGTAACAAAAAGAAAAACAATATCAGTTGGAACATGTCTCTAACCATAACCAAAATCAATATCCATAAAATGACCAAAGTATGTAAAGACATCCATGATATGAAATGGAGCCATCCAAAATATGGAAGATCACCATTTTAATTCAATCGCTGATCCCGAATCTGATCACTAGTAAGAGGATATAAATGGCCGGTTTCTGCATCGTGTGGAGATACAGTTGCCTAAAGACGGGTTAGCGGGTGAATGCTATCATAAACTATGGATAAGGATAAAATAATACCATCCAGTAAAAATTAAGTAAACCAACCATATACAAACAACCAAACATATATGTATATATATATATAACCATGTCGGGAAATAGAGCCGGGTTTAGCATGCCTTTAAAATCATTAACCTAGGTATAAGTAGCTTAACCATCCTAGAACCACCCACGGGATATATGGGTCTAGTGTAACCCCCTAAGCAGGCCTTGATACGTGTAGCCACACAAACTAGAGATACCATAAGAGTAGGGGATTCTCGAGTACCCTTCGCTCTCCATGATACATATGTATAATGCATTTAGAGGATTCCCATGTACCTCATAGTATTATATAGGGTCGCTATGACCAACCCTCATATCGAAAAACATGAGTTTCTAGTGTTCATCCAATGGACTCGCACCTTCATGGTAGCTATCACACCCCACCATTATTGCCCAATTAAAACCATTACCATCCAACCAAATCATTATTCCATTATTATTAACCAAGGCTATGTGTAGTGGTATCGTCATACCGACTATAGCTTGCAAGCAATGTCCTTAGCCAACCTTTTTATGCAAGGGGATTCCATATACCCATAGATTACATTATCAAGTTAACGTTGAGGAATCCCGTGTACCCCACAAGTGTTTCATTATTATGTTTGCTTAGGGGAATCAATGTACTCCATAAGTTGTTCATTAGCATGTTTACTTGGGGGATTCCTTTGTACAAGAAAGTTTAATTAACCATAATCATGACCACCAAACCTTACCATTTAAACATTTCAAACCATTTAAACCATTTAGGGTTCCATTACCAAACCATACTAAGCAATAGTTCCATTAATAGTCCAAAAATGTAATAAAAGCGCATTATCATTGGCATTTTCTCAAACATATTGGGGGTATAGTGTTTCCAAAACTAATTTAAATTACCAATTTAATATTCCAATGCAACCAATTGTCCAAACAACTATTAAAGCATGTAAAAACATAATTAGAATATTAAAAAAATCATAACCAAGCATTTAATACCAAAACCCAACATATATTTGAAAACCCCAAAACCATACAATAATCATGCCATGAAAACTTTCTATAAAACATGCCTTCAGTTGGAACTAACAATTAGGGAGGAGTACATGCCTAATATTATGAATATGATGGAGAGAAATCACTTATACAAGCCCCAAATTTATCCACTAGATGAAACCCTAGCCTTCTTTTACCCAAGAGACTTAGAGAAAATTAGAGAGAGTTTCTAAGTGTTTAAGATTAGAAAAATAGGGTAAATGATGTCCTAATAGTGATATAAGTTGTAGGGCCTTAAGCGGTTAAGTGGGCAATGTCCCGATTACCCCTAACTTAAACTGCTTAAAATTCCTATCAGATGGTATGACTCTCCCATACCAGTCGTACCCTTCCATACGAGTGGTACCCACCATCGTACCCTAGGCCTCCCCCTGGACCCAACACTGTACAACATATAGCTTACCCAACCCAAGTCATACCACCATCGTTAGAGTCCAAGAGATGAACTCTAAGATTAGCCAAGCAGTGAATATCGTTCACCAATTCCCGGCTCTCCTTATCCATATGAGTTAAACTCTTCATGAACAACCTGCTAAAGGTATTTACAACTACATTTGCGTTACCTGAATGGTAGTGAAGTCTCATATTATAGTCCTTGAGAAGCTCCAACCATCTTCTCTATCTAAGATTTAGCTCCTTCTGAGTGAACACATACTGTAGACTCTTATGATAAAAAAGAATCCACGTGCGCCCATTACAAATAATGCCACCAGATTTTCAAAGCAAAAACTACCGCTAAAAGCTCCAAATCATGAGTAGGATAATTCCTCTCATGCAGCTTCAACTGCCTGGAAGCATAGGTAATTACCTTTCTATGTTGCATCAAAACACAACCAAGTCCCACCGGAGATGCATCATAATAAACCACAAACCCTTCATTACCTTCAGGAAAAGTCACAATCAGAGAGAAAGTTAGATTATTCTTAAGCTTCTCAAAACTCCCCTCACAAAAATCCAACTAAGAAAACTATACCTTCTTCTGAGTAAACTTAGTCAATGGGGCAGCTATCGTCAAGAAACTTTTCTCAAATTGCCTATAATAACCAACCAAACCCAAAAAGCTCCAAATGTCGGTTGGAGTCGTGGGTCTAGGCCATCTCTTAACCGCTACAACCTTTTATGGATCCACCATGATCTCCTCATTAGAAATAATATAACTAAGAAAGTTAAAGCGTTCAACCAAAACTCACACTTGGAGAATTTGACATACACACGCTATTCCTTCAAGGTCTGAAACACCATATGGAGGTAATTGGTATGATCTACCTCACTCTTAGAATAAACCAGAGTGTAATCAATGAACATAATGATAAAAATATCCAAAAACTTCCTGAAAACCCTATTTATCAAATCCATAAATGCCGTTGGGGCATTAGTCAAACTGAATGACATAACTAAGAAGTCAAAATACCCATACCGAGTATGAAAAGCTATCTTAGGGATATCCGCCTCCCTAATCTTAAGTTGATGATACCTATACCAAAGATCCATCTTAAAAAAGAATTTGGCACTTTGCAACTGATCAAATATGTCATCTATCCTTAGAAGAGAATACTTGTTCTTAATGGTCACCTTGTTCAACTGTCGATAGTCAATACACATCCAAAAGAAACCATCTTTCTTCCGCACGAATAATAATGGTACACCCCAAGGGGACACACTAGCATGGATGAAACCCTCAATTAAAAGATCCTTAAGTTGCTCCTTGAGTTCCCTCAACTTAGCTGAAGCCATTCTATAAAAAGGAACAGATATTGGACGAGTGTTTGAGATAAAATAAATACCAAACTCAATCTCCCTATCCGGAAGAACACCAGGAAGATCATCTGGAAAGACCTCAGGAAACTCATTTACCACCATAACCAAATACAAAAAAGGACCTTCCGAGTTAGATTCTTTAACCCAGATTAGATGATAGAGACTCCCTTGGGAGATTAATCTCTGAGCTCTAAGATAAGAAATAAACCTTCCCCTAGGATCTAGGGAACCACCCTCCCACTCAATAACTGGTTCACCTGGGAACTTAAAGATGACCTTACGGGTTCGAAAATCTAAGGACGCGTAATAAGAGTGTAACCAATCCATCCCCAGAATAACATCAAAATCCACCATATCAAGTTTAAATAAATCCACCAAAATCTACTTACTAGCAACAGATACCACACCCCCCAATAGACTTTCTTAGAAATCACAGAGTCACCGACTGGGGTCGAAATAGAAAAAGAATCTAAAATAACCTCAGGATGAAAACCAAAAATACACATCCATAAATAGAGTCACATAAGAGAGAGTGGACCCAGATCAAGCAAATAATACACTTCATAGGAAAAAAGTTGTAACATACTAGTCATGACATCATGTGATGCCTCAGATTTCTGCCAAGTAGCAAAAGCATATAACTGATTCTGACCGGTGTTGGTACCAGAAGAAAAAATAGGTGCAGAAGCAGCACCCTTTGGTGTAGGAGCAGGAGATAAAGCAATCGGAGCCTTACTCTCTCTCGAAGAACCCTTACCAATCAAAAAATTTCTAAGAATATGGTCTAGATGGCCACATTTAAAACACACATCCCTACCCTCATCATAGAAATCCAAATGGAACCTACCATAGAATTGGCAAAGAGGACATGATGAGGATGACTGAGCCCTACTTGCCTGACATTTGGCACCCTGTGTCTAGAAATTATGACCATGTTGCCTATCACCCGACTATTTTAGGTAAGGACCACTAGTTGTAGAGAAGGAAACAAAACTCCCCCACTTATTCTTTGGCCACTTACCTCCTTCTCGACCACCTTGCTATTAAAGACTACCTTATTCAGATGACCTGAACTACTTACCCTGCCTTTCTCCAAGCTCAGCCTGCTTTCTTTTTTTCCTCTTCTACCTATTTCATATGAACCACCAACCTAGAAATATCCATATGTTTGATCAACAATACAGTCTTGATTTCAAGGATCAAATCTCAAGATAGTCCATAAGTGAACTTTCTTATCTTGGCCCTCATATCAGACACTAATTCCAGAGCATACCTAGACAGCTGATGAAATTTCAAGGCATATTCCTTGACCGATATTTTTCTTTATCTCAAATTGACAAATTCCTCCGCCTTAGCTTGTCTTAATTCTTAAGTAAATAAGTGATCCAGAAAAGCGTTAGAGAAAGTATCCCATAAAATTTACTCCTCAAATCATCTCTCACCCTATCCCACTCCTTATACCATTGGTACGCCACATCCTTAAGCTAATAAGAAGAAAACTTCACCCCTTCCACATTTGTGGTCTGCATTACCTTGAAATTTTTCTCCATCTCATCCAAGAAACCTTGGGGATCCTTCTCCACCTTTACACCAATAAAAGTAGGAGGATTCATCTTCATAAACTTGCCAACCCTTATGGTCTCAACAGACCGATGCATCCTGCTCAGCTTGAGCAATAACTAACTGAGCAATAACATAAATCAATTGATGAAATTTTGCATTCATCACCTCACCCTGAGGAGGACTAGTAGAAACTAGTGTAACTCCAGAATAATTAGAGATAGGACCCCTAGGTCGAGTATGGATCCCCTGAGTAGTATGTGTCCTTTCAATATTATCCCCAATGAGGAAAAAGGAGTTGCTTTGCGTCTCAGATCATCTAGGTATGATCTGAAAAGCAAACAAAAGTAGGATTAATGAAAATTCCAGGACTTAGACTCCAAGCTTGAAAATAGAATACCAAGAAAATAAAACATTCCTAAATGCCTTATAGCCTCCCACTTATGAGTGTGGCATGCTACACATCCTTAAAAGAGACACGACTTGGCACAGTTTTGTGGACTCCCAATTGACCATGAACCTAGGACTCTGATACCAACTTGACATAACCCAAACCAGGGCCTTGTAGTAATGTGCAACCCAAGTCCAACCAGGACTGGAACCACCCTCGTTACCGAACCCAACCTCCAAATACACATACCCTGAGTCTGGTAAATTCTAAATATATAGTAAGATAGTGTTTACTATGATCCCAGACTCTGGGATATGTTTATAATTGTGACCAACTGAACAAGTACAACCATATATTTCCAACCAACAACCATAACCAAACTAATATAAAACCAAGTTCTTGTCTATAACATAACATAAAATGATGAAACAATCATAAATTTAGTCAAATGGTATTGCCCCAATACTAATGCCATTACTAAGGCGACACCAATACTGACACCACCTATTCTATCTCATAGTAGTCACACAAGCCTCTAACAAAAAAAAATAATATTTAATTCGGATATGCCCCCAACCATAACCAAAACCAATATCCATAAAATGCCAAAGTATGTAAAGACATCCATGATATGAAATAAAGCCTTCCAGAATATGAAAGCTCACCACTTCAATCCAATAGCTCATGAGAAGATGAATGGGCGATTCCTACATCGCATAGGGATACAGCCGCCCAAAGATGATTTAGTAGGTGAATGCTAGCATAAACTCAAGATAAGGATAAAATAATGCCATCTAATAAAAACCAAGTAAACCAACCATATGCACAAAACCATGCATATATATATAAAATTATACCGGGAAAGGAAATCGAGTTTAGCATGCCATTAAAATCATTAACCTGGGTATGTGTAGCTTAACCATCCTAGAATTATCCACGAGCTATATGGGTCCAGTGTAACCCCCTGAATGGTCCCCGATGCATGCCGCACTAAATAGAGATACTATAAGAGTAGGGGATTCCTAAATACCCTTCGCTCTCAATGATACATATGTACAGTGTACTTAGAGGATTCCTATGTACCTCATAGTATCATATATGGTCGCTATGACCAACCCTCATGTCGGCAAACATGAGTTTCTAATGTTCGTCCATTGGACTCGTATCTTCACGGTTACCTATCACACTCTGCTATTATTACCCAATTAAAACCATTACCATCCAACCAAACCATTATTCTATTATTATTAACCAAGGCTATGAGTAGTGGTATCGTTATACCGACTATAGCTTGCAAGCAATGTCCTTAGCCAATCTTTTTATGTAAGGGGTTTTCCATGTACCCATAAATTACATTATCAAGTTAACTTAGGGGAATCCTATGTATCCCAACAAGTGTTCCATTATTATGTTTTCTTGGAGGAATCCCATGTACCCCACAAGTAGTTCATTAGTATGTTTACTTGGGGGATTCCCTTGTACCCCACAAGAAAGTTTAATTAACCATAACCATGACCACCAAACCTTACCATTTAACCATTCTAAACAATTTAAACCATTTATACCATTTAGGGTTCCATTACCAAACCATACCATGCAATAGTTTTATTAAAAGTCCAAAAATATAGTAAAAACATTATCATAGGCATTTTATCAAACATGTTGGGGGCATAGTATTTCCAAAACCAATTCCAATTACCCATTTACCATACCCATGAAACCAATTTTCCAAACCACCATTAAAATATGTAAAAACATAATTAAAACATAGGAAAAACCATAACCAAGCATTTAATACCAAAACCCCAACATATATTTGAAAACCCCAAAACCATACAATAATTATGCCATGAAAACATTGTATAAAATATTCCATTAGTTAGAACTAATAATGTGGGAGGAGTACATGCCTTACATTATTAAGATGATGGAGAGAAATCACTCGTACAAGCTCCAAATTGATCCTTTAGATAAAACCCTAGCCTCTTTTACCTAAGAGTCTTAGAGAAAATTAGAGAGAGTTTTTAAGTATTTAAGATTAGAATATTAGGGTAAATAATGTCTCAATAGTGATATAATTCATGGGACATTAAGAGGTTAAGTGGGGAAATGTCTAGATTACCCCCAACTTAAACTACTTAAATTCCTGTCAAATCCAAAAAATTTTCTAAGGGTCTAAATCTGGGGTGTTTCAACATGATTGATGCAATTACATTGGTAAAACTTATTGAAAAGATCTAAGTTAATGTGAATTCAAATCATTGTAGTAGGCAGCATAAGTTACATGTGGGAAAAAGGAGACATTATTCAAAGTTAGATAATAGTTATATGTCAGAATTCACAACTAATACCTTTAAGTTGTAAAGCAATAGCCATATAGTACTTGAAATGAGAGGACCATATAAATACTAAATTTTAATTAAATAGATAAAGATAAAAGAATCATTATTCACCAAAAGAATGGTCAAAAGAAATGTGAAACTTACCTGACAACATATTAAGGAGCAGTCAAGATTGTGCAACCACTATAATTATTGCATTCAAATATGTGTGCAACACAAAATTAAAGGATAATTCAATTCAAAGATGTTATTCATATGATTACATTGTTATCTTATATCATTCTTTTTCCTTTTTACTATTATATGGTTCAATTAGTCAATTTATTTTTTTAAAGATTTGATAATTCTAAAAGTACGGGTGTAACCCCAGAATCTGGTACCCAGAATGCTACATGGTGCTCATGACCCCGAAGGACCGCAAGATAACCATGACTAATCTTTGTACCTATATACTGCATGTTATACTATATAATTGCGGAAACATGAACCGAAAGGCCATAAGGTTCAAAACTGTAGCATAATATCTGATAAAATATAACATCTGGGTGGGGTATGAAATACCCAAAAACATAACAAATGAAATAACTAACTAAACATGATATTTTGAAAAACCTCTAACTGACTGAACTGTCTAAATAAGGAGTTGATGAGATATGTCCCCAACTAACTCCAACTAATAAATTAATTAATGAGATAATAAAGAAATGATCATGTCCTTGAAGGATGAGGACTCACTACTAACTGACTGTTGATATCTAGAATCTACTGATATTCTGGAGTTTGTGTCTCTAAACCTATGGTATAAAACACCATAGTGCAAATGCGTCAGTACTTTGAATATACTGGTATACATGTGAGGTAGGTTGAATGCATGGGGTTCATATGCATGAATAATACTGGCAAACTAACTAATATGAACATGAGAATACATACATGAATACGCAGTAACTATAGTTGAGATTGTGATAACATAAATTTATTGATAACTAATATGACTGATAGCTGAGTTTTGATGACTGATGCAACTAATAACATGAGTGACTGTATCTGATAGTCCTGAATCTGATGGAACTAGCTAAATTCTATACTATTATGAGTTGACTATATCTGACAGTCCTAAATTTTATAGAACTATCTGAGTTCTATTACTCAGACTGAATGACTGTATCTGACAGTCCTGATTCTATAACTAAAACTATGGGAAGTAGACCTTTAACCAACATGCCTCTAATACGCTATTATAACTGAGTTGGGGTCCAATTTATAACCCCAATTGGAAGTGTGTCAATACTGCGCCACTAGTAAGGACAAGCTGTGAGTGAACCTCATATAACAGGTAACTCTAGTGAGAATGGTGGGAACCCTTATATAACAGGTTAATCCACCTCATCTACCCTCATATAATAGGCTATGATGTCTCAACCTATGCTGGCTATGTAGTTTTGGAATGCAAGGACTGCTTCCAAGAATCAGACCCTCATATAACAAGTGAGTTCCTATCTTTGGGTTCACTCGGTGCTAATTCCTACTCTCATCTGAATAGAAATTGAACATGGATCACTGAACTGAATTAACTAAGTTCCGTTGACTAGCGGAATATTACTGAGATTACTGGGATTACTGAGTTTTCCTGAGTCATGAGACTGACTTTATACTATGGATTACATCTTGGCTAAGGATATCGTGAAAATATGGCACTAATTCTAGGCACACAACTATATTTTTCGGGTACAAGTACCCCCAGGACTCGATGGAAGAAAACTGACAAAGCATAAATTTCTTGAATACATGATCAGATCAACAGTCCATTAAATAATAAGTTGGAGAATTCATAAAGTTCAAGTTCTAAAGCACCACAAAGGCCACACATATATCCATAATTCATTGACTAAGACATTTCATCAAACACTTGACATGCATGAACTTGTACATGAGTGGGGATTTCATATTATCATACTAGTAGCACACTTTTTCTTCACATAGGTATTTAATAAAACACATGGTAAGTATAGTATATGTAGACAACATTACACAACAAGTAAACATCATGATTCAATTCTAATTTCACCATTCAAGGGCTTAATCATGGATTCACATGAAGCTACACCTATAATAATTAATTCCACTTAAGATTTATCACTAGACATGGATTAGAATTTAATTGGTCATTATCAATATGAACAAAAGCAAACCCAATATGACATTCATAAAATCCATATACTTGAACTTTGAAAAGAGATTTTTAGGCTTCATGGACGACAGGAGTCCATGAATGAACACTATGCATACCTAGGTGAGTGATTTATTGAAGATCTGTGAAGGACAACTTAAATTCTTGGCTTGGAATCAAGCACCTAGGTTTCTTGTTCTTGGGAATTGATCTTTGAGAGAAACCATAATTTGTTGTTGTAGAAGAATAATGAAATTATGAGCTATGGTCAGGTGTAATTGGGGTTTAAATTGGGTGTAAAAAGACCCAAATACCCTTTTAAAATTGGTTTAAAATTAACTAAATGGGGTGTGCGATGGTCCATCGCTGGGTCGATGATCCGTCTATCCTGACTATTGTATCTGGGCAGAATAGGGGTTTACTGTCTCTCTTGCGACGGCCTGAGCAACGGTCCATCACTAGCTCGACGATCCGTCGGCTTGGGTCGTCGCTTTTAGGCAAAAGGTGGTCTCACTGCCTCGCTACGACAATATGGCCAACGATTCATCACTAGCCCGATGGTCCGTCAGCCTCCACCGTCGCACCTGGGCGATTTTGACTGCCTTCTGTATTTCTCTATAACTTTCTTCTCCGATATCGGATTTGGATGAAATTGGTATCGTTGGAAAGCTAATTCAATTTTCCACTTAACAAAAAGTGAAAATCTTAAAAATCTCACATGTATAAAAAGAGATTCATATTTCAAAGTAAGTTTCTGACATTCTTGGAATGATTTCTAGCTAGGAAAAAGTACCGAGTATTACAACGGAGTATTTGTGAAGGTGGTTATATTCAAATATCTGTACTTCTAGATCTAAAAAGTATTTATGGAAATAATCTAAGCCAACTTTAAGATAATAGTTTAGGTGGATCAAAACTAACATAAACTCCATTACATGGGTCATACTGTATCAGGTAACACCTACTAACAAAGATTACTTCTTTAGTGTTTACTTGCATGACATCATGGATAAACCTTATATAAAGTTTATAATTTTAGAATTGAAGTTAGCCTAGGGTCTCGAGACTCAAGCAATTCATTTGACAATTTATCTTATCTTTGTAAAAATAGCTAGTATCTATACATAAAATTAAGTATACTTCTGAAATAATTAAATTTATGCATATCATACATATCATAAATACAAAAGAATGTCATTTAATACTTTTAAATAGGACTTCACTAGTTTTTCAGACGAATGGAGCTTTATGTTATTTTATTTCCACGATTATCTTTTCAAAAGTTTCACTTTCTACCCTTATAACAAACTACATAGATAAATCATTGGGAAAGAAATTTGTTACTCTAACCATACTGCTTGAGTGTAGGAAAAATAAAAAATCTTACCCGAAGTTCAATAACGCATGATGCTTTGAAAGAATAAGAATATAGAAAGAAGTTGATATTTAATTTTACTTTGTAAATAATAAGAATCAAGACTAATATTCAAAAACAAAATGCTAGAGGGAGACAAAGAACAGGTTAAAATAATTTAGATACTACTTGATTTTACTATAGTTGACATTTTTTGCCGCTTAGCTATAATTTTTGAGAACTCTATGTCTCCAAGATTGCCAACATTTATTTGCTTTGGTAGGGAATCCTCAATTTGTTACCTATTATTGTAATATGTAGAATACATATGGTACACTGCCGTAAGATTCTCTGATTTTCAGTTCTGAGAGATCAAGGTGCTAATGCCCTGCATTTATATATATGTATTTTCAACTAAATAAATATACCTATTTAAGTCTAAGTCAACACTTTCTTTCAAATCCCACAAATAACAAATATCTAATAAGATATTGTTGATGAAACTAAAGAACCACATAAGAAATTCAGACACTAATCTGTAAAAGAAGGATGATCACAGTTGTAAGACATTCATATTTACTATGAACATGCTGCTATTAAGTTCACACAGAAGAAGAAATAAAATGAAACAAATTATCTCCTATTGTCAGTGATACATTGAAAAACTATAGACTACATATAGTAAACAATATAAAATTTCTTTACACTTGTACTTCTTTAATTTCTATTATTAAGGAAATCCTTCATTTTACACAAAAATTAAATAACCAAGACCATTATGACAGCTTCTCAAACATCATTTTTAACACATAAAATAATATAATTTCTTCTCCGCTAAATAAATCATGTAGCAAAATAAAAATAAGCCTAACATATGATAAACTTATTGAACTTAAAGAGAAGTAGTATGTAGCATACTATTATTTTCTTAATTTACAATTTGTTACAACAAATGAATACATACTAAAACATAATCTTCATAGCTAAAAAGTTCATATTTGATATTTGTTGCCACATTAAGCTAGTTGACACATAGGATAACTCTGAGCTTTATCTATCACTCTTAGTATTTAATTTTTTATCTCACTAAATTTCAAATCCAATGAATGCAAACTAGTGACAAACTATTTAGTTTTATTGCAATCTCATCAATAAATCAAGAAAAGAGCTCTAATTTTCTGGAGGAACTCATTTGTAAGAAGTACTATTAGTTTCACTACATACAATATTCTAGTTCCATAATTGCAAACTTAGAAAAAATTATTAGTATGAATAATATGAAATTCTTGCAACTTGTTCTGCAGACTTGTAAGACATTGTAGTAGAAAACAATTGACAACAATTGTAAGTACATTTATTGAAAAGATAATTTGTAATTAATAGATGTGCTTTATACATATTCAATGATAGAAGGAGTGAAATAATTATACTGAATTTTGCATTTTTAAGTTGTTCCTTGATAGATTGTGTAAGACCTTTAAAATTTTGATCATTTTACTTTTAACCCTCCCGTATTCGTAATATCAATTTTAATTTGAATTTTGTTTATGAATGTTAAAAGGGTAATTTGAAAAAGTACTAGAATTCTTGGAAAGGGTTCAAGGTATTTTGAAACTCCGAGGCAGTGTGCCTTCGCGTTATCTTCGTGTCATAGAGCTTACTCTTTGTGATATTGGCGTGGCATGTAGTATAACCTCCAAGATAACGGCGTGCCATGCCAAGGTTAAAATGCATTCAGTTTTATTTTTTTCATTAAAGGATGAGGGGATTTTGGTCTTTTCACCTTTTTTCACAACTTATAAACATAAAAGACACCTTTTTTCTTCAGTTTTCAAAGATCAAACTGTACTTTTTTCATCTTTAACTCTCCAATAAAGAAGTCTTAAAGGTTTTACAATATATTCATCACCTTTTTATATGTTTGTAGCACGCCACACTTATAATAAGGAGGCTACAAGGCCTTTATGAGTGTTTTTCTTCCTTGTGTTCTATGTTCTAGAGTCTAGTGTTATTAAACTTCTCTAACTCCTACCTTTCTCATGTTTCATACCATGCCTCCTCGAAGATCTGATATTTATAGAAACTCTATTGGGAACTGTGTCCTACCTGAGGACAATGTAGAGGGCACTCACGCTATGTATAAAGTGCAAACTCAATCTGGGGTCCTTTATCCTAATTGTGTTGCTCCATATGGAGTTTTACCTATCTTTAATAGTCCTTCTTGGGCTTGTCGGGATGCCAATGCTTATGGTTAGTTGCTGTAGGAGACATCTCTAAAGTAGAGTTCTGCCGATCTTTTTATTTTCTTACTCAGTTAGTGACATCTCAGTCTCACTAGTTGGATCGTGTTGGTTCTGTTGCTAAATTATCTGAGGTCACTCAAATTAGCTAAAATTATGAGGTTGAATCCCCCAAACTTTACATGCTTTAAGGTTGAGTAAGATCCTCAGGGATTTGTGGACAAAATAATAAAGATTTTCATAGTGATGTATGCTACTGATTTTGAAGATATAGAGTTTTACTGCATATCAGCCGAAAGATGTAGCTTATTAATGGTATGAGGAGTGGTAATAGTTGAGGGGTGATGATGCAAAAGTGGCATTATGGGATAAGTTTTTAAGTGTCTTTTCTGTTCATTTCTTTCCTCAGGAGTTGATGGAGGATAAGACTGAGTAGTTTGTTAATATAAAGCAAAGTAAGACAAGTGTGAAGAATATGCCTTAAAATTTTAGAAACCATCTCATTAGGCTCTAAAGTTAGTGTCTAGCCAGAGATCTAAGATGAGGAAGTTTGCTTTTAGGTTGTTTCTCGAGTTGGTATTGAAGTTTAAAGCTAATATGTTGAACAATGATATGGACATCTCTAGACTTTTATTTTATATTCAACAGGTAAAGGATAGGAAGAAGAGGAAGGAAGAGATGGGATAGAGGCAAAACAAGAAGTTCAGATATTCAGAGTAGGGTAGGGGTTAGTAAAATAATATGAGAAATGGTAAATAGTAGATCAAGTAGCAAATTTAGGGAAATTTTTATTTGTCTTCTAGTGCTCCTTATCTTAAGACTTTGGGTGATCATTGTTCTTAGGATAACGGTAGTTCTAAGGCACAGGGGGGCTAGTCTCAGGCTAGTGAAACCTAGTCAGCCGCACCTTATCCTCTTTGTCATTTTTATAGGAAACTTCATCGTGGCTATTGTGAGGAGGGGAGGAATTAGTGTTATAATTGTGGTTAGCTGGGTCCCATGTAAAGAGATTGTCCTTTAACCAAATATTCCACTGGGGCTAAAAAAGTTTTGATTATCATGTCATCAGCTCCTACACCAAAGGGTGCTACTTTTGGTATCAACACTATATGAAATTGCCTTTATGCACTTTCTACTCACCAAGAATCTAAGGCAACTCCAGATATTATTATTGTTATGTTACAACTATTCTCTCATGATGTGTATTATTTTCTTGACCCAAGGTCTACCCATTTTTATGTGACCCCTTATGCAGCTATGCATTTTGGTTTTAGTCCCAAAAGTATCTTTGACCTTTTTTTTTGTGTCTACCCCAATGGGTGATTCTATAGTTGCTATAAGAATATATAGGGGTTGTGTGGTGTCTATCTTTCATAGGGAGATATTGGCGGATTTAATAAAGTTGGATATGGTGGATTCGAATGTTATCTTAGGGATGGATTGGCTTTACTCGTTCTATGATTCTCTAGATTATAGAACCTGAAAGATTAGTTGTCACTTTCCTAATGAGCCGGTATTATATTGGGAGGGAAATTCCATAGTACCCAAAGAGAGGTTTATTTCTTATCTTAGAGCTAAAAAATTAATTGCAAAAGGGTGTTTGTATTATCTAGTTTGGGTTAAGGATTCTGACTTTGAAAGTCCTTCTTTGCAATCGTTCCTTGTGGGTAATGATTTTCCTAAAGTGTTTCTTGATGATCTTTCTGGAATTCCTCCCAATATGAAAATAGAGTTGGGGATTGATCTTCTACCATATACTCATCCTATTTCTATTCCTCCTTATAAAATAGCTCCATCTGAATTAATGGATCTAAAGTAGAAATTTGAAAGATCTTTTATAAGAACTTCATTCGTCCTAGTGTTTCCCCGCGGGGTGCTCCTATGCTTTTCATGCAAAAGAAGGATGAGTCTCTTTGGATGTGTATAGATTATTGTTAGTTGAATAAGGTGACCATACAAAATAAGTACCTTCTTCCTAGGATTGATGACCTTTTTGATAAACTTCAAGGTGCTAGATATTTTTCTAAGATTGAACCTCATTCGGGCTATCACCAGTTAAAAATTTTGGAGGTTGATATTTCCAAGACTACTTTTTCAACCCAGTATGGTCATTATGAGTTCTTGGTTATGTCATTTGAGTTGACTGATGCTTTGGCTTTGTTCATGGATCTTATGAATTGGGTTTACAAGATATTTCTGGATCTTGTTGTGATGGTATTCATTGATGATATCTTGGTGTATTCTAAGAGTGAGGAGGATTATGCCAATTACCTTCAAATTAAGTTGCAGACTCTTAAGAATCAAAAGTTATATTCTTTATTTTCTTAGTATGAGTTTTGGTTGAATATTGTGACTTTTCTTTGGCATGTAGTATCTAGTGGAGGAATCAAGGTGGATCCACAGAAGATTTAGGTGGTTAAGAAATGGCAAAGACCCGCAACTCTAATCGATATTAGGAGCTTCTTAGGTTTGGCTGGTTATTAAGGAGGTTTGTGGAGAGTTTCTCATCTATTGATGCTCCATTGACAAAGTTGACTAAAAAAATATAAAGTTTTTGTGGTCCACAACTTATGAGGGTAGCTTTGAGAAGTTGAGGGATAAGCTAAATTCTGTGCTAATTTTGACCCTACCCAAGGTTACTGATGGTTTTGTGGTGTTTTGTGATATATCCCATGTAGGACTGAGTTGTGTTTTAATGCAGCATGGTAAAGGTATGGCCTATGTTTCAAGGCAACTTAAGGTTTATGACAGGAACTATCTGACTCATGACTTGGAGTTGGCTGTTGTGCTCTTTGCTTTGAAGATTTGGTTTCATTATTTGTATGGGTGTAGGTGGATATCTATTTGGATCATAAGATCTTGCAATATGTATTTACTTGAAATGAGTTGAATCTCAGGCAGAGGCGACGACTCGAATTGCTTAAGGATTATGACATGAGCTTGCACTACTATCCAGGTAAAGTTAATATTGTTGCTAATGCTCTTAGTAGGTTATATATGAGAATCTTATCTCATGTTGATGAGGAGAAAAGAGTATTAGTAAAGGATATTCATAGATTACTAACTTAGGAGTTCATCTTTTGGATCTGAGGATGGGGGAGTTATTATTCAGAAAAAGTAGGCTTTGGATCCCATACTTATGCAGATTAAGAATGATGTGGGTCAGCAAATGGTTATTGCTTTTAAGATTGGAGGAGATGATATTTTAAGGTACCAAGGTAGACTGTGTGTTCCTTATGTTGATGGATAGCGCGAAAGGATTTTGACTGAGGCTCATGAGTCCAGGTGCACAGTTCATCTAGGTTTGACTAATATGTATCATGATTTAAAGGAAATCTATTGGTGGAATAATATGTAGAGGGATATAGCAAATGTTTTTGCGAAGTGTATGATTTTTCAACAAGTTAAGGTTGAGCACTTAAGGCTTGGTGGCATATCTCAAGAGATATATTTGCCTATGTAGAAGTGGGAGATGATCAATATAGATTTCATTACAAGTCTTCCGTAGTCTCGTAATTAGTATTATTCGATTTAGGTCAATATGCCTATTGAGGATTTGGATGTTATGAATTACTTATCTTATGAGAAAGTTCTGGTTGAGATAATGGATAGGCAAGTTCATAGATTGGGGACCAAGGATGTAGCTTCGGTGAAGATTCTTTGAAGAAAATCAAAAGAAATAAGAGGCTAGTGGGAAGCTGAGGAAGATATAAAGTCCAAATACCAATTTTTGTTCTCCGAGTTGGGTGAAAGTGCATAAGGTTTGAGTTTTGACTTCTTCTCTGAGTTTATTAGATGATTCTGGTGCATTCTTTATATTCTCGTGCTAAAAGTATCCTAACTCATCATTCGGGGATGATGATCCTAAGAGGGGGATAGTGTAAGACCTTTAAAATTTTGATTATTTTATTTTTGACCCTCTCATGTTCATAATATTGATTTCTAATTTAAATTGTGTTTAGGAATGTTAAAAGGGTAATTTGGGAAAGGTTCAAAATTTTTGGAAAGGGTTCGAGGCTATTTTGAATCTCCGAGGTAGTGTACCTCCGCGTTATCACTCTATCATGGAGTTTACCCTTCGTGATATTGGCGTGGTATAGAGGATAACCTCCATGATTATGGCGTGCCACGCCAAGGTGTAGAATGAATTAAGTTTTTTTTTTCATTTTCACGACTTATAAACCTTTTTCTACAGTTTTCTAAGATCAAATTCTACTTCATTCATCTTTAACTCTCCAACCAAGAAAGATTAAGGGTTTCACAGTGCATTCATCATCGGAGCTCTAAACTCAGAATTGACCTTGAATTTTTGTGTGTTTTAGGTATGTTTCTCTTCCCTAAACTTTAATTTTATATTGTGGCATTGATTTGATGGATTTTTATGTAATTTAGGTGGTGGATTTTGAAATTGGGTTGAGGGGTTTTGGTTGTTATTGATTTAGTTACATGTCCCATGCTTAGTATTGATTTTTCATGTTTTAAATTGGTATTTTTAAGACTGAATTGGTATATTAATTAAATGGTTGGAATGGAGATCATGGATTTTTCCAAATTGGATGAAATTTGGCTTGAAATTGCATGAACCTCAACCTACTTTGTTAATTTTATTTTAATTATGAAAAATTGCATGGTTTAACTTGCTTTTGAACTCAATGTACTGCATTAATGGATAAATTATTATTTAAATAGATTTGGATGGCCTTGGTGACCGTGGTTTGAATTTTAATGAAACTTGAAAGTCAATATGGATTATGTGGATCGGTTTGGGATGTTTAAATTTAGCTTGCAAGTGTATTGGTATGATGATACCAAGTGGTTAATACCTTAATGAATGACTCCTGAGTTAATGGTTGGAATTATGTGCTAAATGGTTTTAATTTAGGGTTAACTAAAGGTTGTGTAGGTTGCTGTAAAGGTTAAGGTCCCTGGGAGACCAATATTGGAAACTGCATTTTGCCGACGTGGGGATCTTTATAACCGTGTATATAGTTCACATATTATATGTATACTTTGGAATGGTTGGAGCCTTGGTGGCTTTGGATCTTCCTTAGATTTTCATAGTTCGTGTGGCTAACACGCATTGGGACTATTTCAGTAGAGGAAACTGAATGCATATAGCCCATGAGTGCCCTTAGGACGGACAGAGCTACATAGTCCAGGTTAATAGTTTTTAAAACTCTCATGTTCATCACTCTTTACCCTATCCCAACATCTTTTATATATATATGTGTGTGTGTTTCCGCAATATAGTTTTTGACTAATCTTAGACTTGAAATTATTTATCACATTCCCTGAGTTATATGCCAGTGCTTATCCTACTGACCGTCCTAGGATACTACATCATTTCATGATGTAGGGTCCAAAGATATTTTTGTTTCCCCTGTGCAATATTAGGTGGATTAGAATGTTCATTGAGTTGTTGTTAAGTGGTGAACCTCCATCCTTCGGAAGACATTATCATTTCATCATTATTTGCTTATTGGTTCAGTGTTTTTGGATTCATTTTGGTCATAGTCGAGGGCATGTCCCGACTTAGTTACTATTCTGATTTTAGAGGCTATTGTGGATAGATATGGGTTGGATTGGTTATTGATTGACTCTTAGTTTTCATTGAGTCTTTTATTCATTTTCTTATTATTGTTTAATTGGCTTCCACATTGTTATTATTAATTACTATTGTGCTTTTGAGGTTGGGTTAAGGGGGTGGTCTCCGGTCCATGATGGACTTGAGATACCCATCACGACCATGCCCTGGTTCGGGTCGTGATAGCTTGGGATGCTTAATAGTTGATATCTCAAAATGATATAAGATTGAGCAATTTGGGTGGTGATAACTCATCCTCATCGGGCTATATTTATCAATTGATCAACTATGATCTTTTTTTAATTGATAATCTTTCATATCTCAAATTATTGTTGTATGAATGCATCTGTTGTAAAATAAATTGGTGTTATATAATTTTAACATATCTTGATAAGAGGGGATATCATCACCCTAAGCAATTGCTTTTATTTGATCTTAGCAATTGAATAATATAAAAGACATATGTAGAGAAGGTAAGTAATTGATTGGGTTTTTCAAAATAAGAAAGCACTTATTCATCATGAAAGATCATGTTCATATATTTTATCTTTTTTTCTCTATCCTTTTCCTATCTACATATATCTATAACTTGCACCTCGCACTTTCAGTCCTATATTCTAGAAGTGATTGCATATATATCAAGTCTTTGTGCAGTTCTTTTATATACTGAAAAATACAAATGTAACTAAAAATTTATGAAAAGTTATATTATATCAGTAGGCAATCAAAAGTTTTAAGAGATTGTGTTTTTGATATTTTATATATATTATATCATAAGTGGAATGGTCATCAGGGTCATTTGTTGTTGTTGATCAGATTATTATTTTTACATTATTTGAGATTTTTACTCTTGATAAAACAACATATTACGTGAAAATACAAATTAACATTAATAAATTTTAATGAAGTCAAGTGATTTTTGTAATCATCAAGTGAAATAGAGTCTTTCGGATCTAGAAAACTCTCGAAGTCTACAACAAAAGGACTTTGTAATTAATATACCTTTAAATTTCCTAAAATTCAATTTCAATTATCAACAAAAAAAATTAACGAAAGAACTTCAAATTTATATGTCTGGCACAAAGATAATTAACATGCAAATTGAGAGAAATCTTACGCATCATACTACCTATATTGAAATACCACTTGAACACAATATCTATACAAAGCCAAATAAAATTTGAAGAAGAATGAACTTGTTTTATAAAACTGAACATGTTATATCAGGAAGTAGATCCATTGTTTGTTAAATAATTTTTGGCGCCAGTTGAAGTTTAATCTTATTCCTAGAACACATACTTATAAGATGTAAAATAAAATATGAAATAGAACAAATTTGCATTATACGACTTAAAACGTAACATGAGAGAGCAGAAACTTACCTTTGCTATTGTAATGTTGATGCTTCCTCAGCACGTAAAGTAAATTTCATTTTCAAAAGTCTGCGAAATTTAAATTGCTCAGTCAATATATATATATTTAATCTAAATTGATAATGAGCAACCATTAAATTTTATCTGAATAGTAGTACTTAAATACACACTAAAATGTAAAGTGCTTCCGTAAAAGTATAGCCAGTGATCAAAATAAAGTACACCAATTGAGAAATTCTCCGAATTACAAATAGATAGGAGAGAATAAAATATAATGAAAATCACCGTAAGCAGTAAATAAATATAACCAACGATGATGTACCAAATAGGTCAAAGCAAAATCAGAATCGAAAGAATTTAAAATTACACAAATGGTAAGTACAAGAAACACGCATTGCTTGAAAATAGGGGAAAAACAGAGACAAAAAGAAAAAAGAGTAAGAGTTAAAATATTAGGACACCACTTGACTTTCAAAAAGTGATAACTTGAATACCCTTTTTGCATTATTGATCTTTAGATGCTAATACATGCCTAGTGAAGAAATTAGTCAAATCATTAAAAACAAACCCCCTAAAATTGTACCCTAATTAAAATGCATTTAATATAAATTAAAAAATTATCAAATAAGAGCTCAAATCAAAGGTCTATGTGGTGAGGAAATTAAAAACACCAACAAAAATCCAACCAAACAAACAATTACAAAGCAAGGAAAAAAATAAAAGTTGAAAACATAATCCCAGGATATGAGTGACTGCCAAATGTCCATCAATGTACCCAAAACAATCTCCTATAGTGAGATTGTTAAAGAGCATAGTTTAGCTGACACTAACTATCCCTTCACCTACAAAAGTATAGACACTTCTGAGCTATCGATGTTGCCTGAAGATGCTAGCTCACTCACGCTAGAGGAGAAGCAAAGAATTTATAATCCTTGGAACTACTCTATCTTTTTAGGGCAGTGGAAAGAAAATTCAACCATCAATACCTAAGAACCAAGTTGGATGACCTATGGAAAATTCAAGCAGACTTTACTGTCACAAATCTGGGAATGGAATTCTACATGGTCAAATTAAATTGGGAAGAACTCCAAAGGAAGGTACTCCAGCAACGATTAGAAGTTGGGAACTACACTTCGTCCCTAGTGAATCGAAGGTACTGGTCATAGCTATTTGGGTTCGATTGCCTCAATAATTGACTGAGTTCTATGACAAAGGCATCCTTGAGAAGGTGGGGAGGATAATTAGAAAGATAGTCAACATAGATGCTTGTCCATCCTCTATATTTAAAGGGCATTATGCTCATATCTGTGTTCAAGTTCTGATGGAAACTCAGGTAAAGACCTTTGTAGCCATTGGACACCACTGTTAGGCAATTTGTTATGAGGAAGAGGGTATCTCTGCAAATCATGTGGGGGATTAGGGCATACTATGGGCTGTTGCACATATTTACCATATAAAATGACTCATCTAGAGAAAATCGATTAACGGGTAGAGTCACCTGCACCAGAGCAGAAATAGGAATGAACAACAGTCTTGTTAAAAAAATGGAAAATAAGGAATATGAGCAAGGCCACTAACCAAGAAAGCTCAAGCGAAACTAGGCCAAGTAAGTCCCCTAACTCATACCATGATGTCGCTGGAAAATGTAAGACAGTTGTCTGAGATACTCCCAAGATACTAAAAAGGGCATAGTTGGGCTTAGGACCCAAAGACCTTAAATCTCCAAAAATATTGATACTTTCCAACACATCTCGTTAATAAAAATCTTTTATTGTTGGGACCAATAAAGGGGCCAAGTCTTTTAGAGCCAAATCTATGGGCTTTATCCAAATGGACTTATCGATAAAAGCCTACCCTGAATACCTGAGCTTTGACCCTAAAACAAACCCAACTAAGGAGCCCAATATCTCTAAGTTGAAGTAAGTTTCCCATCCCCATATAACTGTCTTGGTAGAGGGAAAGTTGTCCTCCTACCTCAAAATTTAAAACCCCCTCGGTCCACTACTAGCCTTATGATGGCTCTTAGTTCCAAGAGCTTAATTTATCCTCCCAGTCAAATCAAAGACCTTGATACTGAAGAAAAGGAGCCAATTATCCATGACATAGCTTGTCTCCATATTAATCCATTATGAGATTGTTTTGAAAAATTCACTACCACCTTGGCTATCCCCAAAACTCTCTCTCCAACAATGAAAAATTTTGCAACTCATTCTCCAACAATGAAAAATTTTCAACTTAAGTTGTACCCAACCTGGGCTTGACTCCCATCATCTTCACCTCAGCACCATGGCCAATGGATCACCAACCAACCTCTTGGTTAGAGATGGGTCTAATAGAATAGATGGTTCCCCTTCAACTGGAATAGGTGGGGATAAAAATAAAAATCATAATCCAAAATCCACACTACCTGGAATATGTAATAATAGAGGGGATGAGCTAGAGATTACAGAATAGAGGTAGAAACTCTAGGAAGGCTACTATACCTAACTTTCGAGGATATAGTAAACAAAATGGTCATAGCACTTATACCTCAGGACCTATCAATTTTTGACCTGAAAATAATTTCTCTGAGTCCAATTATTATTAACTTTTGCAAGATCAAAATGTCCCCATCATCAAAGAAATAAAAGTTCCTTGGAGAGGGGAATTGGACATACCCACTAGGGAATGAAAAGGAGGTCATGCAGGAGATAATAATGCCACAGTTGTCTATGATAAACTGTATTTTATGGAACACTAAAGGGGCGAACAATGTTGAGTTCAAAAGGCATTGCAAGTCTATGGTTGACCTCCACAAATCCTCAATTCTAGCCCTTCTAGAAACTAAAATGAGTGACCACAACCATATTACTAAGGACTTTGGTTTCTCTGAGAAGATCCAGTATCCAGCTGTTAGAAGCTTTAGAGGTTTAGTTATCATATGGAATAAATATAAAATTTGCATCAATGAAATTAATATCTCCTCTTAAGGAATTCAATTTGTTGTCCAGGTTAGTAAGTCCTTTCTTTTTTTCGTTTTAAATGCCATTTATGCTAATAATTGTTTTGAGGAGAGGAAATACCTCTAGAATTAGATTAATGTTTTTGCTAACTCCATAAGGGACTCTCCTAACAATTACTAGTTGGTGGGGAGTGATTTAATGAGATTTTTAAATCCTCTAAAAAATTTAGAGAAAATAGCATCAACCATAATAGGGCTAAGCTTTTTTGGGATTGTATTAACCATAATGGACTTATTAACCTGGGTTTCAAGGTTAGTAAGTTTACTTGGTCCAACAAAATATATAGGAGTAGGAGAGCCCTTATTCTAGAAAGACTTTACAAGTGTTTAACAAATGACACCTAGATAAATATTTTTCCTGAAGCCACTATAACTAATCTCCCTAGAATCTACTCTGACCACTCTCCTATGTTTATCGGACTCACTATACACCAAATGGTATCCACCAAACCTTTTAGAATGAAAACTACGTGGTGCTCCCACCCCTCCTTCCTAGACAGGGTTATAAACTCCTTTGGCTTACTCAAGCCATTTCCAATTTTGAGGTTTGAATTATTGCCTGGAACATAGATGTCTTTAGGAATATTTTCCATAAGAAGAAAAAGCTCTTAGCTAGATTAGATAACATCTAAATATCTGATAACTATCCTTACAACTTCCTTCTCCAGAATATTAAAATTAGTCTCACTAAATTCTATAGTGATATTCTCAAATAGGAGCAGGAATTCTAGAAACTAAAATCCAGAATCAACTGGCTCTCTAAAGGGGATAGTAACACTAAGTTCTTGGCACACTTCTACCCTAAATAGAAGAATGAAAAATAGTATCAACTCTCTGAAGGATGACATGGGGAATTAGGTCTATACCCAAAAGGATATCACAACCTTTATCTTGATATTTTATCATACCCTTTTCTCCACTAATCACTCCACCCCCTCCATCAATTATCAACATAATCTTTCTATCAAAGGGTCATTAACTATTTAGACTATCCTAGACTTGAGGCCATTCCTAAGACCATAAATATCAAAAGAGTTGTTTTCTCCCTTAAGCCTACCAAAGATACTAGGCCAGATGGTATCTATCCCCTCCGCTACCATAAATTTTAAAATGTCAATGGTCCCTTTGTAATTAAGTTCTGTAAGGACACCTTCACCACTTGCATTATGGAAGAGAAGGTCAATGCTACCTACCTTTGCCTGATTCTAAAATATACTAATGCTATCCACTTTAGGAACTTTAGACTTGTTAGGCTCTATAACACTCAATATAAAATCATCCCAAAATTAGTTCTAATAAAATGAAGCCCCACCTAGCCAACCTTGTGTAACGCCCCAAAATTGGGTCCCGAGACGTTACATAGTGCTTAGGATCACAAGTGAACCCAAGATAACCCTTCTACTGGCATAACTCATAAGCAACTGGACAAAAAGTATAAATCTATACAAATCTGCAGAAAATAACTCTTTTTTGAACATGATAGATACAAAACTAAATTTACAAGATTACAACTCAGCTTTTATAACCAAAACTGAAATGGAATACATCAACTTCTATTGATTGTCTATGAAGCCTCTACTAGTATTGACTGTAGGTAGCCGGGTCATGGCTCTCGACTAACTAACTCAATACGACTAATAGAGAAAATACAACACTTCTCGAACTATATAACTAACTCAAGCCCTTGAATCAAAAGGACTCATCACCTGCTCACTGGATGCCACGAACTGACTGGATCTGAAGATGTACACTATACCTTATACCTATATTCTGAGAAAATGTAGCCCACATACGAATATGTGGGTCAGTAACATAGAAACGTACCGATCATATGGGGGTGCAATGCATATATAAAATAATGTCTTATCACAGTTTATAAAATTATGCATACTGATATAAATGACTTACTTAGCTCGAATTAAAATCATCATAATCATAAGAGATTAAAATATATCGGGTGAAACATGTGAGTCATCATATTAAATCTCAATTCACTTCCATCTCAATTCTAAATCATCAAAACAATCAAATCTCATAACAATTCTCTTTGGAATATATGTTCATTAAATCTTTCAAAAACAATGACTTTCTGAAACTCAGTCTTTCAAACAAATATGTTTTCATCCCAGATAGAAGAATAAGACTTTTCATATTAGATAGGAGAATACAGAAACACACATTGGGAGATCTCATAACCGACATAAACCATGTGAGCCACATGGAGTCCAACGTAAAACCCATATTGGGGAGAGCCGTCCTATCCTTCCTATCGGAGTAGGACTATAAGTATCAAATCCAAAAACTAGTGATCACTATATATAATCAACCTCAATTTTGGCTCCTACAGGGGCACGTAGTTCTAGGGAAGTACCAATACAGCTATACCTCCCACTCAGTGCTAAAGACTACTCCCGGACTTAGCTCAGATCTTTTCAAAGAAAATCCACCACAAAATAATTCAGCAATTCACAACGGGAGCCATCATGCTACCCCTTTTTCATAATAAATCAAAATGTGAATTTCTTTTCTTATTCGAGTTCAAAAATAACTCTTTCAATACCAAAAGGTCCAATCATTCAAATCTCAAGGTGTGCATAACACATTACTTTCACAAAAATCATAATTCTCAAATAGGGTTCAAAACCCATATATCAATACTTGAGAAAAATATTTTAAGATTCACACTTTATGTAGCAAACATGTATAATTCATATGAAAATCTGGAGATTCAGCTTCAAACATGATATTAACATCAAAACTCAAGGAGTTTATCTTCAAGACATCATAAAAATATAGTAGTCTTTTGAACAAAAACGTAGGATAATAGTTTCTATCTCAAATTCATATCAAAGCATGTCAAATCATATATCTTTGTAAAATAATATAAATTTTGGGTACAAGAACAAAAGGATGTTCTTGTTGAAAACCCCCACATACCTTAAACTTGAAGCTTTGAATGAACTTTTGACCTTGAGACTCTATTCGTGAAAATAATGAGTGTTTCTTGTAGCCCTAGGAATGGGGATTCCGAATCTCAAAGAATTATTGAAATCTCATGGCTGAATCTTGAGATATTTGAATTCTTAGGTTGAAACCCTAATGAATATTCTTGGTGATTTTGAGAGAAAGTAAACTTATTTTGGTGTTATGGGAGTTTAATCCCGTGTTATAGACATATATAGGGGGTGTTTTTGGCACTTGGAAGTGAGGTATACGGCGATTTGCTTATTACACACATTTAAGTATGCACCGCATTGCTTATCGCACACATTTAAGTATGCACCGTATTCCTTATTGCGCACATTTAAGTATGTGCCATATTGCTTATCGCACACCTATTCCAGTAGCCATGTGCGATTGGTTAGGCGATGCACTCTACTACGTAAAGCCATATCTCCTTGCTCGGGTGTCGGATTTTGATGAAATGGTATCGTTGGAAAGCTAATTCAATTATATACAATTCGATAGGTCTTTGGATGAAAAATTCCATGTATATTAAGAGATATTCACGTTTGAAGTTGACCCTTGTAGAATCGATTGTCAAACTTTGAATGGATCAATTGGTGTTAGCTCAACTTTGTTCTAGGTCATTGCTATGAACATTTTTCACCTCTAAACTACTCCGTAGACTAGGATAATGATCATGAAACTTGTATTCACGTGAGAATCACTTGAATTAGAGCTTATATGCATAGGAACGATGGTTAGAATTTTAGCACGAAAATACGGGGTATTACATTATCTCCCCCTTGGGAACATTCGTCCTCGAATGTGGATAATTAACCTGAAACACAGAGGAATCTTAGTCTTCAAGATATCATTTGTAACTGATAGAACTGAATCACTGGATCTCAATAATAATAAGCTACTGAACTGGTCTACAAGTGCATGAATCCTCAAGAAAAATAACTATATAGCTAAGATAGAAACGAAGTGTCAACTTATGAGTAACCATTACTTTGCACTGGATCTGATCTCATGAGAAAGAATGAGTAGTTTATGACATGAAAACTCGGGGTATTACAACATCCCCCTCTTGGGATCGTTCGTCCCCGAATGATAATAATTTAATGAAAATACTAGGAAAAGGCTGTGATACTACACAGGATACTTACTAACTGAATCATGACTTAATATCTAAAACTGAAACTGATGCATGAACTGAGATGAATTCATAGTTTAATTGGACACAAACACATTGCCTCTTGGAATGTACATACGTATAAGACTGCGGATAGTAAGACTAGCTGAAAAATTAAGAATCTATAGGAGCTTATCTCCTTGCTTGCTAAACTAGATTACAGGCTATATGGACTGGATCATACTGACTACCCATACTCAAATAGAGTATTTCTTCAGCACTTTTCTATGAAATTCTATTGACATTAGGGAGCAAAGAATTTTGGGCATGTCTGAACAAGACATTTGTTTAAGGAATTACAACATTGATATAACTCTATAGCATGGAATATAATTATATAACTCATAAACTAGGATAGGATTGCTAGGCTGCAGGCAACACAACTTCTTACTTTTAAGCTTAGATCACCTCTCAAATGCTCTCTCAACTATACTATTCCCTTTAAATACCATACTCATTTGATTCAACTTATAATTCTCATATTGGCACTGCGAAATCTTTCTACTAAGGTCTAAACTAAACTAATATCTCTCACCATGATCAATCCTAACACTAAATCACAAGATATAACATGCCAAACCACAATACTAGTCTAAACCACAAGATTCAATATTCTCTATCTTCATAAAGCACACACCCTAAGCATAACATGCCTTACCACTTCAATAACGAATTTAAAACTCTTGATATGGATTCACTAGTGCATATTGCATTCATCCTATTACACCCAACATAACATTTAAGCCTATGATTAAAAATCACATATAACTTCAAGGAAAATACCGCTAAAGGCGTACTTCACATATTCTCTAAACCTTTATCAACAATAATTTTCTTGCACTATTCTTAAAAACATACACATAATTTCTAACTAACCATTACATGAATCAAAGACTTGGCCTCAATCTTACTTCACACTTTAGCCTTACATAGAAAAGCATAAATAATCTTTCTTAATGAGGTCATCAACTCTCTCACATCTAAACCATTGTTTATCCACTATCATCACCACTATCTTAACATAGGAAGAGGTCACCGAAGGGATAACACATATGAACCAGAAGCATGAAAACTACAATACATAACCTTAACACTTATCTTTGTCCTAAGGAATAAAATATCAAAGGCATGGATTAATTAAAGAAATCTAAGCTGAGGACATGCATTATATAATGCGAACTTCACTAGTATTATGAGTTTAAAAATTGGTCATACTCTGAAACATGAGTTTATACTTATCATGAGCTATTCAACCTAAGACTGGAGTTCATTGATTCATAAGAGATAACTCAAATCATAGAGAAAAGCTGTTACATGCTTGCTAGAAGCTGAGAATGGGCTTGAGCACACATGATAGGTATAAGAATAGGCCTATGGCATGGATTTGTCAAGAAAGTGATGGATTTGGTGTTGTAATGACTGAAATCCAAGGAATACTCTAGAGTAAGAAGGGATCACTATCTCATCATAACTCATTATTGACATGTATCACAATCTAATTCTCAAAACTCGGCTTGGTTCTTCAC
The DNA here is from genome assembly GCF_002878395.1 of Capsicum annuum. Taxonomy (NCBI): domain Eukaryota; kingdom Viridiplantae; phylum Streptophyta; class Magnoliopsida; order Solanales; family Solanaceae; genus Capsicum; species Capsicum annuum. The sequence goes on from NC_061114.1 coordinate 149,992,821, forward strand.
TAACCATCTCCTCCTTAAGTCAAAGCTGGTATTTAAGTATGATGGTCTACTCCATATCCTCGAGATTAAGCTATAATTTCTTCATTCTATTATCTACAAATAAATACTAAACTCATAAGAATAAACTAATTTCGAATTTACCGACTTCATTCTTGAACAACCCATCCATATGTCATCCTAAACTTTGTAGCTTCAATAATCATCATCAAAGACTTACACTCTCATTTGCAACCATATCTATATCTTTAATCAAATAATCATAGCCTACCAAGATCACACCTCTATTCTTATATTTTTTTTCCAAACCATGAGAATAATAATCATACTAAAAAGGCTCAACATCTTCAATCATAACTCCTTAACTTATCTATCAAGAACATTATAAATTATCTAACTAGCCTTTATCCACCTAGCAACTCAACGTTACTACTAACCACACAATATGTAATAATCCTAAAAAATAATGCAGCCCCATAGCACCTTGGGCACACCTCTACACTATACTTAATTATGAACATATGATCTTATACTCTTGCATACACTGTTCAGTCCTACTAGATCACCTCCATATAACTAGCATCAACAGCCGAACCATCAACTATTCAAACTTAATGTCTAGAGCTAAACATGATTTACAACCCAATCTCATACACAATTTTCACTTCAAAACTATAGAACATAGCATTAAGAAAAACTATTACACAATGACAATTGATCATAATCATATGGCCTATCTTATTCATAATCTGTTAACACATCCCTCTTCACATCATTACTATTTACCCATCTTCATACCTAAATTACTTTTATAGCTCTATAAATTTCAACTAAACTTCCTCTTGCAATCTCAGGAAAGCCTAAATTAACAATACTCAACCACCAAATACTTTCATCCAAACCTATACTTTCCTAGCACAACAAATACCTTCAATAACTCTTTTCATACTTCAAGCAAACAACAATCCACCTTAACTAATAATCTCCTTCTCTAACTTCACTAAACTAACAAACAAGGGTATATCACTTCATTACTAATTCAATTATAAGAAAAAATTCAGCTATACATATTTAATAAATTGCCCTTACCACCATTCTTGCCACTACACTTCTAAATCCACAAGTTCAACTAACGCAAGACTTTTAACTAAACGTTACTACTTCTGTCACTATACAGAAACCCACACTTTCAACTAACACCAAAATAATAAGATAAACAACAAGTTGCCAGTGAATCAAAATAGGCCTCACACGGCTTCACTAGATTTGGTTTTGTGTTTTGATTAAGAAAATTATATGAATAACAAAGAAACTATGCTAGTGAATCAAAATAGGCCTCACACGGCTTCACTAGACTTTGATTTTTTACAAACATAATGATAACAAAATTACATAATACCAGAGATAGAAACTTGACACATAAAATTCAATGATCTAAGAATACACCTTACTCTGTCTTAATTAAATAACTCATAAGAACAAGGGTATAACTTCAAATCTGAGGGACTTATAACATACTAGAAGGCTCCTCTCAAGCCACTTTTATGAAACTTTTGAAACTTCTGCTAGCAATTATAAAAGCATTATCTGGGGAGGAACTGGAACTTACCGAACATGTTACTTCAAGAACATAGATAGAGAAGTATAGATTATCATTATGGATACTGAGGAGAAATTTGAAAGCATATCTAACTTAGGCTTAGTGTACGATTTCTACAGGCCTGATAAAGCACTTCAGTTTTTTGGAACTTAAAAGTACTGATAGGATACTTTTGTATCTCTCTTACAATTCCATAACTATCTATGGAGAATTAAGCTCAACTATTTCTAATACCTTGGAAATAAGGTAGAGATGGCCTGACTAAAGTAAGATGAGAATCTGTATAAATTTCTTAGAGAACTTTTCGATAGCAAGATTTAAAACTTGAAAGAATGGGGAAATTTCCTAAATGCCCTGTAGCCTCTCAAAGAAAAGTACAGACGTCTCCATACCGTTCCACAAGACTTTACTAGAGACGGCTTCATAGATACCCTAGGACACTTGAACTCTGTGCTTTGATACCAAGTTTGTAATGCCCCAAAGTTGGGTCCCAAGATGTCACACGGTGCTTAAGATCACAAGTGACCCCAAGATAACCTTTCTACTGGCATAACTCATAAGCAACTGAACAAAAAGTAGAAATCTATACAAATCTATGGAAAATAACTCTTTTCTGAATATGATAGATACAAAACTAAATTACAAGATTACAACTCTGCTTTTACAACCAAAATTAAAATGGAATACATCAACTTCTATTGACTGTCTATGAAGCCTCTACTAGTATTGACTGTAGGTAGCCGGGTCATGACCCCCGACTAACCAACTCAATACGATTAAATAGAGAAAATACAATTCTTCTCGAACTATATAACTAACTCAAGCCCTTGAATCAAAAGGACTCATCACCTGCTGACTGGATACTGCGAACTGATTGGATCTGAAGATGTACACTATACCTTGTACCTACATTCCAAGAAAATATAGCCCATATACGAATATATGGGTCAGTACCATGGAATCGTACTGAGCATATGAGTGTACAATGAACATATAAAATAATGTCTTAATAATCATCACAGTTTATAAAATTATGCATGCTGATATAAATGACTCACTTAGCTCGAATTAAAATCATCATAATCATAAGAGATTAAAATATATCGGGTGAAATATGTGAGTCATCATTATAAATCTCAATTCACTTCTATCTCGATTCTAAATCATCAAAGCAATCAAATCTCATAAAAATTCTCTTTGGAAATATGTTCATTAAATCTTTCAAAACCAATGACTTTCTCAAACTCAGTTTTTCAAACAAATATGTTTTCATCTCAGATAGAAGAATAAGACTTTTCATATTAGATAAGAGAATAGACACACACACATTGGGAGATCTCATAATCGACATAAACCATGTCAACCACATGGAGTCCAGCGTAAAACACACATTGGGAAGAGCCGTCCTATCCTTTCCATCAGAGTAGGACTATAAGTATCAAATCCAAAAACTAGTGATCACTATATATAATAAGCCTCAATTCCAACTTCTACAGGGGCACGTAGTTCTAGAGAAATACTAACACAGCTATACCTCTCACTTGCTGCTAAAGACTACTCCCGGACTTAGCTCAAATCTTTTTATAGAAAATCCACCACAAAATAATTCAGCAATTCACAACGGGAGCCATCATGCTACCCCTTTTTCATAATAAATCAAAATGTGAATTTCTTTTCTTATTCGAGTTCAAAAATAACTTTTTCAATACTAAAAGGTCAAATCATTCAAATCTCAAGGTGTGCATAACATATTACTTTCACAAAAATCATAATTCTTAAATAGGGTTCAAAACCCATATATCAATACTTGAGAAAAATATTTCAAGATTCACACTTTATGTAGCAAACATGTATAATTCATATGAAAATCTGGAGATTCAGCTTCAAACATGATATTAACATCAAAACTCAAGGAATTTATCTTCAAGACATTATAAAAATATAATAGTCTTTTGAGCAAGAACGTAGGATAATAGTTTCTATCTCAAATTCATATCAAAGCATATAAAATCATATATCTTTGTAAAATAATACAAATTTTGGGCACAAGAATGAAAGGATGTTCTTGTTGAAAAACCTGACATACCTTAAACTTGTAGCTTTGAATGAACTATTGACCTTGAGACTCTATTCATGAAAATAATGAGTGTTTCTTGTAGCCCTTGGAATGGGAATTTCGAATCTTGAAGAATTATTGAAAACTCATGGTTGAATCTTGAGATATTTAAATTTTTAGGTTGAAACCCTAATGAATATTCTTGATGATTTTGAGAGAAAGTAAACTTATTTTGGTGTTATGGGAGCTTAATCCCGTGTTATAGACATATATAGGGGTGTTTTTGGCACTTGGAAGTGAGGTATGCGGCGCATTGCTTATCGCACACATTTAAGTATGCACCGTATTGCTTATCGCACATATTTAAGTATGTGCCCATTGCTTATCGCACACATTTAAGTATGTGCTGCATTGCTTATCGCATACTTTTAAGTATACGCTACATTGCTTATTGCACACCTATTCTAGTAGCCATGTGCGATTGGTTAGGCGACACACTCTACTTCGCAAAGCCAGAACTCTTTGCTCGGGTGTCGAATTTTGATAAAATTGGTATCGTTGGAAAGCTAATTAAATTATCTACAATTTGATAGGTCTTGGAATGAAAAATTCCATGTATATTAAGAGATATTCACATTTGAATTTGACCCTTGTAGAATTGAATGTCAAACTTTGGATGAATCAATTGGTCTTAGCTCAACTTTGTTCTAGGTCATTGCTATGAAAATGTTTCACCTATTAACTACTCCATACACTATGATAATGATTATTCAACTTGTATTCACATGAGAATCACTTGGATTAGAGCTTAGATGCGCAGAAACGACGGTTAGAATTCTAGCACAAAAATATAGGGTTTTCACCTTGTTAGCCTCAATCAATCTAGCTTTCTCTCTGATAGAAAGGCTTTTGACAATTCTTTTTGTTGCGTACAAAATAGAGCTAAAGAAATTAAATCCTTAGGGGTGACTGAGGAAGGGTGTAGACTCATTGTCAGACCTGGTAATTTTAGGTGTTTAGGTGAACATCTCAGCTCAGAGTATTTGCCGCATTTTGAATGAGAATAGTTCTTACCACCATCCAATATGTTCAAGATTAATTTCTGGGTTGATAAGATACAAAAAGTGAAGGTAAAGCTAGGATTGGAGGATAAGATTTTTCATTTTCAATGGATGGAAGAACTTATATTTACAGACCGAGAGGAGGCTCTTTGGGTAGTTGGAGGTTTTGGTGGCTCATAGTCTATCACAAAAGGCAGCCTGAACTTTCAGGCAAAGACTTAGTGGAATCTGGTATGACATAGATCGTGTCCCACCTTAGGGGTCAATGTATTAAGTCCTAATAAAGCATCCCTAGTTGTGGGAATTATGGTAGGCTACGATATATATGTAGCCAAATAGATAGCTAGAGAGATCAGAGACTATGAAACGAGAACCAACATAGTCATGTCCTTCTCTTGCTTGTTGACTCAAATTTGCTTGAATACAAAAGTACAAAAACTCCCAGATATTGATCAGTTCATTAGGCCTTATACTACTATAGACTTGGGTTTAATTGGAAATTAATAGCCCTATATCTAAGGTAGTAAAGATGGGTGCCACTATTATTAGAGCGACATACAAGGCTAGGAGGCACGAGAGTGATACTATAGGGTTCACCAACATGGGTAAGACCCCTATGGAGACTGCCCAATTAAGCCTTAGACCTTCACTGATACAGCAGACACCTCCTAGACTTTGACTCTACCTCCTACTACGGTACCATGCCTATTTACTTATAAACCAGTCCCCACCAGTTATGTCTTAGTATAATAGCTGATCTTAGCTGAGGTAAAGTAGAGATTGGGTATAGTGGATATGAATATGTAATTAATGTAGGAAGAGGTGAAGCCCTAGGTAGAAATATGGATTAGAGAGGAGATGGGATGATGTAGACCAGATTTGATGGTTTTGATTAGTGTATTAGTGATACTCCCAGATTATATCTCTCTTACGAGAGAGTAAGTGGTCATTGTCAAATATATAACCCAATTAGGTTGGGTTATATATTTGACAACAACTGGTTACTCTTTCGTAAGAGAGATATAATTTGGGCATATAAAATTTTGGCGCCGTTGTCGGGGAATGCGATTTCAAATTGAGTGTATTTGTGATAATTGAATCATAGTAAGTTTCCTAGTTTAAATTTTATTTGTTGTTTTTTTTCTCTGCAGGGTAGTTTAGTGTGTATGCCAAGTACACAGAGTTTAGGTGAACCATTATTACCAGTACATCCGGAACCTCAATTGATCGGTAGAATAGCAGACCCACAAGAAGCAAGAAGACTAGCCGCCTTGGCTAGGGCTCAGTTAAATCAACAAAATGTAGATAACCTAGGTCGGGTACGAAATCCAGATGAAGAGGACCTGGGAGATGATGATTTTATTGACCCTGCTAATAGGAAGCATGCAGCGGGAGTAGTTGTACCTGTAAATCAAAATCATCTATTCAAAGGAAGACTAGACCACTAAGCTGTGCACAATAATGAGGATGATTTAGATGGAGCTGGAGCCACAGGGGCAATCATTCTACCACCACTAGCTCCTAGGGTAAAATTCAACATCACCAATACTATGATCCAGCTGCTAAATTTGAAAGGAATCTTTGGTGGATTACCTGGTGATGATCCAAATCTATATTTGGTGGATTTCATCAATATTTGTAAGTCATTTGATAATCCTGGAGTGGGAAAAAATTCTATCCATTTAAGATTGTTCCTACTATCTCTGTCTGGAGAGACAACTATGTGGTTGAATAAGCTGACTCCTGATTCTATAACAAACTGGAGTCAATTGAAAGGAGCTTTCCTAGAAAGGTTCTTTCCACCCTCCAAAATATTATAGTTGAGAGATGAGATTAGCAACTTTAGGCAATTGGCTAATGAAGCTTTGCATGAGAATTGGGTGAGGTTTAAAAAGAAGTTGACTCAATGCCCAAACCATAAGATGACTAATGAACACTTAAAGGAAATATTCTACAGAGCTTTGAACTCACTTACAAAGCCAATATTGGATAATACTGTAGAAGGAGATTTTATGTAGCTCACCTTTACTGAGGCTGTGAACATGTTAGAAAGAATAAATAAGACAAGTAGAGCTTAGTATACCAGAGATTCTGTAGTAGCAAGCAATACTGGGTCTAGTGTAATATCAACAGAGCAGCATAGGATAGAAGAGGAGCATGATTAGGATATGGCTTATATGAAAACCCAGATGGATCTGCTTATAAAATATTTTCTATCAGGGAATGTAGAAAAGGTAAAAGCTGTGGGGTCCCATGATAAGGGAGCTAACTGTGGGGTCCCACGGTAAGAGAGCTGAATCAAACACTGAGGAAAAGGCTAAATCTAGCATAACTAGGGGGATTTCTAAACCGGTGGTCAAGGAAACCATGGTTGGAACCATCAAGGAGATTGGAAGAATAAAAGTGACAGCAGTAGACTGTATGTACCTCCTGGAAGCCGTGATAATGTTGTCACCAATTCAGGCAAAATGTCCATGGAATACATGATGGAGAAACTATTAAAGAAAATTGAGGTGACCAATTCTGGGGTGACTACAATGAAGAGTGGCATATCTTCTATGAGTCAACTAGTAAATTCGCACTCAACTGCTATTAAACAACTGGAGTAGCAGATGAGCCAATTATCCATAGTATTCAACCAAAGACAGAATGGGACTCTACCAAGTGATACAGTTTAGAATCTGAGGATTGATGGATTGTGTATGGCTATTACCACTAGGAGCGAAAAGATGTTATCAAGTCCCGGATTGGGGGTATTTTCCCATACTGATGCAGTCAAAATGGATTAGGAGATGGTTGATGAATTTTTAGTGGTGCCTATGGAGTTGGGAAGTTAAAAAAAGAGTGCAGAAGTTGAACAACCACCTAAGCCAAAGCATGTTAGTGATATGAAGAAAGGCATAAGAAAGGAGGTAAAAGTTGCCCAGTTGAAATCCCAAGTCCACCACCCCTATTTACACAATGATTAAAGAAGAAAAAAGATGAAGGTAAGTTTAACAAATTTATGGCTATGTTAAAGCAATTGACAGTAAGTGTGCCTTTAGTTGAAGCACTTGAGCAAATGCCAGGATATGCTAATTTTATAAGGGATCTTGTGATGAAAAAAGAGCAATGAGCTACGAACTGATAGATAATCTCCATCATTGTAGTGTTATTTATACAAGGTCCTTGATGCATAAGAAGGCGGACCTAGGAGCATTTACTATTCCTTGTACAATTGGATCTCTGGAATTTTCTAAGGCCTTAAGTGATCTGGGAACGAGCATTAATCTGATGCCGCTAGCTATTTATAAAAAGTTGGGTTTGGGAGATGCCACACCCACCAATATGAGACTAGTTATGTTGGACAGGTCTGTTAAAAGGTCGATCGGCATGCTACATAATGTACTTGTAAAGGTGGCTGATTTTATATTCTCTACTGACTTTGTGATCCTTAATTGTGAAGTAGACTTTGAAGTACCCATAATTTTAGGCAGAATATTCTTAGCAACTGGGAGAGTATTAGTTGACATGGAGATGAATAAGTTTTAGTTTAGGCTCAATGGGAAAAAGTTAGTTTTGAAGTGCATCAATCCATGAAACAGCAAAGGAGATGAGTTTCTTCTCAATCATTAATGTATTCTATGAAGATGGAAAAGATGTACAATCTAGGGATGAAGCACTTTCAAGGTATCTTGATGAATTCTGAGTAGTCAAGATAACCTAGTCGTGCCACGACATTAAATCAGGCACTACTTAGGAAGCAACCCAAGGCATTTTGTTGTTTGTATTTGTATTATGTGATTGACATTAGATCTCTGCTCCTATGGTACCACAGGTATATTTCTAACTCTCTTGTTTTAGTTTGATGCATTGGGGATAATGCATGATTTTAAGTTGAGGGTGAGAATGCTTGTGGGTGTTGATGTCCTCTTGGGGTTTTTATTGCCATGCCTCTTTTCCTTGGCATCTTGTTCCTAGTAGAGCTGGTATATTTAAGAGAACTGTGTTTTGTTTTGTGATGTGTTGTGATTAATTGGGTGAAAATTAAGTATCTGAGGTAGTTGACATATTTTTGTTGTTGTTGATTTTAGGAAATGATAAATACCTCTCTAATTGTCTATTTTGTAACTGTGTGATGTGTATCTATATGCGACTACTGTGAATCTTTTTATGGAATTGGTATTAGGGACATGATAATCATTGCTAATAATTGCATGAACCAGATAGGTAGTAACTTGTGATGTACCTTTGTGCCATCAGTTTGTGAGATACGACCTAGTTCTCATTGTGTGTTAAATCCAGAACTTGCCCGGTTGGTTTTGCCTTGGTTGTAGGAGAGTGGTTAGGAAAGGATCATAGGCCATTTTTGATATAGTCCACTTTTATCCTAAATGACCTTCCATGTTTGAATAATATCCCTTGATCCTAATTTTGAGCTTGAATGCCTATATTTTTTTATTATTATACCTATCACCTTCCCACTTGGATCACAATGAACCTGTTTTGGCCCTGGTCCTCCTTGGGCACTATGCACTTTGACTTAGGAAAATTGCCTAAGTTGAGGGTGGCTATTATAGGGGTACGTGATGAAATGTGAGTATGAAGAAGGGTAAAATAAAAAATATGCAAGGCTGGGTATGGTAGAAAAAGAATAAGAAAAGAAAAATTGTAAAAAAGAGAAAATAAGAGAAAGGACCGCATCCAGCCTGAATTTGTTTTAATAAAGAAAAGGAGAAATAAGTTGAAGGTTGATAACTGAGACCCCAAAAATAGTGTAGTGCAAAGGAGGCTTAGTCACTTTAAATATCCTTACGTATCATACCAGCCCCAAGCCTACATTACAAGCTGAACAAAAGTCCTATAGTGATCCTAGATTAACTGTCTGAAAGCCTCGGTGATGAAAATAAGGGCAAGATTATGGTATTTGGCATACATTGACTGGAACTTCTTTCTGAGAGTGAGCGTCACTTGACCTTTCCTGCATTTACGTGCTTGATTTCAGATATAAGTGAAGAGGGATTTCCTTGTTGTAAGGGCACATCAGTTGCATTACATGCTGCTTACTTGTTTGGGTAGTATAACTTGTACATATGCATGGTTATTGTTGCTAATTTGATGCCATATATTGATTCCTTTCTGTCACATTATTAATCTTCATTGATATACAGAGATGGGTTTAGAGTGATTGAATATGGAGAGGGTAATGTGTGTTGAGCTAAAATTGATAATCAACTATCATAGGTATCTTATGTTTCTCTTAGTTAAGCATCATAGTATGGTGTTATGTATTTTCTTGAGGACAAGCAATTGTTTTAAGTTGAGGGTGTTGGTGCCAAAATTTGATACGCCTAAATTACATCTCTCTTACAAGAGAGTAAGCGATCGTTGTCAAATATATAACCCAACTAGGTTGGGGTCGAATCCCACAGGGAATAAGGTGTCAATCAAGTATATTTGTGATTAGAATTATTGATAGATAATGGTTTCCTTTAATTGGGGATTTTATCAATCAAACGATAACTAAAGTTTTGACTTACTTCAGAACTCAAAGATGAAATTTCAATAGTTCAAACCAATGATAGAGAGAAACTAGGGTTGTGATCACTATGATTATTAACCCCTCATTGAATAATAGTTGTAGTATTGGATTCTCATGACTTGTGGGAAATACCAAATTATTAGTATCGACAGTCTATCAAGTGCTTCTCAACCTACCTAGATGTTGTGCTCCCTAATTCTCTCGAACTTAGGAAAACCTTCTATTCACACTGATTTTATCTTGAGTTGATTAATCTTGTTACAACAGTAATCATTAGATGGAAAATTAACCTTCCCAAATCCTCGTTGATAATTTACTACCTTTAGTTTATTTCTCAGTTCGAGCAAGCAAACATAAGGCTACTAATAAAAAACAACCATTACAAAGGAATTATCAAGATGTTCCCACAGTCACTCAAATCCTAACCAACTATTAAATCCATGAAGGAATAATTATAGATCCCACAACCCTATTTATGGGTTTTAGTTCCACTTGAGAAAGAAAGAGATAACAACAATTGTATTCTTTATTTAGAGAAATTAAACTTACAAAAGATGAAGTCTGAAGTTGATTTTATTCCAAGTTCAAGAAAAAGTTCTCAAAACCCAATCACAAAGTTGAAAATTGAATTCTCAGTTAAGAGGCCCAAAAAGAGGTGACTTTTCCTTTTGAATAAGTTCCAGATGCTGAATGAAACCCTAAAAGCTGCTATTTATATTTGCAACTTAAAGGAAATTCAAAACTAAAAATTCAGATTTTCGCTCCTTTAGCTGACGACATTTGTGACAACTTATCACAAATCTGACGACATGTGTGATGACTTATTAGAAAATGTCATCAACTCCTCTTCAAATTCTATGTTTGCTGCCTTCAGCTGACGACAAGTCCTGACGGCTTGTCAGGAAGTTGACGACTTATCAAAAAATATCATCAACTCCTCTTCAAATTCCATGTTTACTGTCTTCGGCTGATGACAAGTCCTGATGGCTTATCAGGAAGTTGATGACTTATAAAATAATGGTGTCAAAAATGCTTCACCTTTCTTGTTCTCTGCTTATTAGACCAAGTCATCGGATAAAATCTTCAGAACTTCATTTCTTGCATCTTTCACCAAAAATCATCCTTCTCAACGTAGCTTTCCTATATGTTCATGCATCTTGACTTTCCTACAAAATCACATGAAATACCGTAAAAAACAACGATAGTTACCTAAGAACTTACAATTATTCCAAGTTAAAAGTCTTAAATGTACTAACAGAAGGCCAACACATCAATTAGCTGAAGGTTCGAGGGTATCCAATCTCTACATTTAGCAGGTTTATAGGATGAGATAGCTAGGTTCAAGAAGGTGGTTGAGGATTTGTAGGATAGACCAATCCTATCAATGCCCATTTTAGTAGAGATCCATGAAGAAGAGGAGATCTAAGATATTGGTGTTGGAAATTTGACCCCCGTAGCTAATGTTGATGTTGATGGGAGAGAAAGAAAGAGAAAAAAGAGAAAGAGAATCGAGAAGGACAAGGTGGAGGCCAAGAAAGCAGCCAATATTTAGAGTGAGTTGGACCAGTAGGCTAGGGTCTGTGAGATGGAAGTGGGGGTCTAGTAGTTACCAGCCTTCTGCTGCTGTTGATCTAAGCAGTAGTGCAGTTCTTCCACCAGAGCCACCACTGAGTACACCGGTCACATCTAGTGTCACTATTGGTGCGTCATAGCCCCTGCTAGGACCACTAATGTTGAGAGTGGGGCCTATTCTGAGGACCTCCATGCTAGTGATGTTTGAGATGGAGCTTAGTGTACCCAAGTATGTCTTAAACCCTCATTTTTATATTATACATGCACTGGGTACAGCGCATAGATTTCAGTTGGGGTGGGGGTGTATCGCTTGGCTGCCACAGTTGTTGTTATGGTTTTTTTTTCTTATCGATTGTAGTCTGAATGCAGAACCGGTATGTCTAGTTTAAATGTGATGTTTTGTTTTGTGATGTTTAATTAGGAAGAAAATTTGTACCTAAGGCAATTGACGTGTGTTGACCTATTTTGAGTGATTGTGCTAAAATTGTTTTGAATTTGTTTGAGAAAATAGCACCCTTCCTAAAAATTTAAGTATAACTTTATGAGATGTGTATGTGTGTTACCACTATGAATCTAGCAATGGCATTAGAATTAGGGAAGTAATAACTGTGGTAAACAATTGCATGAACTAGATAGGGAGTAACTAGTAATGTTACCCTATGCAATGTGTGTGTGAGGCATTACCTAGTTACCTGTGAGGATGGAATCTAGAAATTTCTTGGTTGGTCTTGCCTAGGTCATAAGGTAGTCGGTTAGGATAGGATCATAGGTCATTTTTCAAAGCAGTTCACTTTAGCCTAAATAACCAGCCATATGTAATAAGTATCCCTTAATCTCGAATTTGAGCCTTAATAGACATATATGAAGAGCAGGTGTGAATAAAAAGTAAGTAGGGTTAGGTGTGGTAGAAAAAGAAAATAAAAATAAAAAAAAATAAATAGAGACCACATCCAACCCAAATGAGTAAAAAAAGAATAGAAAGAGAGAAATATGGATGGATTGAAAAAAAAGTTGGAAAACAAGTAGTCGCCTAAGTAATTATAGTGCCAATGAGGCTTAGTTACTTAAAATTCCCAAATATATCATACCATCCACAAGCCAAAGTTACAATCCAAATAAAGTCCAATAGTGATCCTACCCTGACTATCCAAAACTAAGAAAAAGAAAATAAGGGCAAGGTTATGGACTTCTATGCACTCTGTGGAACTTTTTTATGAGTGAGAGCATCTTTTGACCATCCCAACATTATTGTGTTTGATCTATCTAAGCGAATGAAACTTCTTTGATTGTGAGGCTACATAGGTTGCATTGTTAGATTACTTATCTGTTCGGGCAGTGTGACTTGTATATATGCATGGTTGTTTGTTACTAATGTAATACCATCACTTGATTCCATTATGTCATGTTGTTATGCTTCATCTGTATGCATAGTTGGGTTTAGAAAGTTTAAAAATAGGAGAGCCTAATATGCTTTGAGCTAAAGTTGATAATCGACTGCAAAAGGTATCTTAGGATCTTCCAGGTTAAGCATCGTGTTTGTTTTTGTTTTATATTTTTTCTTGAGTACATGGAAATGTTCTAAGTTTAGGGTGTTGATATGTCATGGTTTCATGGCACATTCGATGCTTAAAATAGTGAAAATATGCATCTAGTTTGGTTGTTTTGTCAGATATGACGTGTGTTTTATGTATGTTACAATCAAATTAGGTTGGAAGTGGTGCTTGCCTACAAAGAGGGTGAAAAATCTCTAAAAAGTTAAAGTACTGGAAATACAAAGAGTCATGTAGTCACCTTATGACTCATAGCCAAAGTCGTAGTGTTAACAGTGGGCAAATCTAAGTTCCAAGAGTGAAGTAATAGAAAACTGTCAGTCATAAGGTCAAACTATGAATCGTAGTGCAAAGTTGTACTGTGAACAGTGGATTAAAGTCCCGAGGATTGATGCTCTAGTGTTGACGAGTGAAGACCACAAGTCATACGGACTGACTAAAACTCTTGGTAAGGATTCATAATGGTAACAGACTCAAGACCTCTGAAGGTGAAAATCTACTAGAGTGATTATGATTAGCAGCATGCGACTCATAAGGTGAAAAGCTAAAAGAGAGCTAGATAGCAGGCAATGAGTCATACCAAATCCTAACGACTCGTTGCTAGAGTGTGACCACTGCCAACTTAGTTTTCCTATTTTGTTTTAATTAGGTTTCCTTTATTATTTTGGATTACTATAAATACCTTTGGGTTATGCTTTTATTAAATTATGCACTTTTGCTATTTTTATCACGCATATTGACTTCTTGATAATTTTGTTCTTGGGTTTTTGGTTTCGTAATCAATTGGAGATTTTGGATTTTGTTCTTTTCATTGTTGTGTAATTAATTCAATGTTTTCTTCGTTTACCTCTATATATTATTGAATAACCATGAGCGGATAAATTCCTTGACTAGGGTTGTGGGACCCCTGGCGAATTAACAACGTAGGAGAAGTGGAAGATTTATCTATTTTGCTATGATTGTGTGTATTATCATCTTCTTCATATTGATGGTCTCCTAAGCTAATGAAGAAGATTGGGTATTGCCTTTATTCAAGATCATCCTCACAAGGGGGTTTAAGATTTGGAAAAGTGGATCACGACAGTGATTCGAGGCTATCAACCCTTATCTCAGCAATTTAAGACTCAAAAGGTGATAGTTGTATTGAGGTTAAAGATAAGGGATTTGAAAGTGACGCCCTGAGACTCACAATATAAAGGGTGAGATTTAATAATACGTTCACGAGACGGTCGATAATACATAGCTTGCCATTCTTTGCATACAGAGTGGTGGGATAGGAGAATTGAACACGAGGAATTTCTAGAGTTAGGAGAAGGGGGAACACAGTCCTAGTGTTTGTCTTCTATTATTTACATCCTCAAGCATTCAAATTCGGATTACTATATTTGACATCGATCGCAACATACTTTTTTTGAGGTGTAGTTATTGGAGACATCAAGAGGTAAAAAGGCTAACATGATCCTCAAAATAGACTTGGAGAAAGCCTTTGATAGGATAGAATGATGCTTCATTAGGAAAGCCCTCCATTTTTTCAAATTCCCTCCCAAACTAGATAACCTCATCATGTTTTGCATCTCTACTTCAAGCATCTCCATTATCATCAATGGAGGTAAAACTGAATTCTTCAATCCCTTCAGCGGCATTAGAAAAGGGGACACCATCTGTTCCTATATTTTTTATCATGTCCATGGAACTCTTATCTAGAAGAATTGACCATAAGGTTGACCTCCTAAATTGGACCCCTATTACTATCAGCAACTATAGGCCCAAAATCTCCCATCTGTTTTTTGTTGATGACCTTACCCTATTTTCCAGAGTTGATGCAAAGAATTGTCAAACTACTATAAACACCCTTAATAACTTTAGTCATCACTCTGTAAAAAGAATCAATACTTCCAAATATAAGGTCATCTTCTCTCATAATTATTTTACTGAGAATAGGGATCTTCTAGCCCAACTCCTCAAGATCAAAGACAAATTTGACTTTGGTAAATATTTGGATTTTCCTATTTTTTAACAAAAATCCAAGAATAGGGACTTTCATTTCATTCTGGACTACCTTAGTGCCAAACATGGAGGCTGAAAAGCAAAATTCCTTAATATTGCTACGAACCACACTATCCAAAGCCTCTCTTAACATTATCCCTAACCATATCATGCAATACATCTACATATCCAAGAAATTCAAAAAGCTTATTAATAGAACCCAAATAAACTTTATTAGGGACTCTACTAATGAGAAAATAAGGATGCATTTAATTTCCTAGGACACTGTCACCCTACCCAAAAAAATTGGGGCTAGATATCAAAAAGGCCACTATAAAAAAGGACTCTATCATCATGAGCCTGGCCTGGAGATATATGAAAAAACCTTCAATATCTAGTCCAGAGTCCTGAAAACTCAGTTCAATAGGGATGGGATAAAATTCCCATCAAATGCTTTCAAGACCTAGAAAGGTATTTATAAGGGATGTCAGTCTTGCAATGCAACCTCTACCTGGAGTGCTAAGGATGGGGTAGGATGTTAATTTTTGAAAGGATAGATGGCTTTCTAACTTTCATGATTTGAGAAATATTATTCGGGGCCCCCTTACCCACATTGAATAGGAGACCAAGCTTTCTCATATTTGATAACACGGTACCTGGCACTTTGAGACCCTGTACATAGACATCCCTCAAGACATCAGTCACTATATCATCAATTCTTTCTTTCCATATACTAGAATCTAAAGTGATACCCCCATGTGAAGATTAAATAGAAATGGCTTCTTCTAAACCAGTACAACCTACCATTACTTAGCCTATAAGGGTTTAACACACCAAGTTTTCAAACTCTAAAAGTTCTGGAAGATTTGCCTAAGGGATTATCAAATACGAGGGGAAACGACTCTGGCAATGAACCATTTCCAAACATAATAAGTCATTATACAAAGTAGTTTCCATAGTAGTGAGGGGTAACAAATCTAGCATACCACTTGTTACAAATCCTAACAAGTCATTAGGTGGATCTGTCATCACAACTGAAAGAAATATAGAAATTAAGTCCCTGATAATGACTTCTCCTACTGAATCATTATCAAACCTAATGAATTGTTAAGAGGGAAGTCATTGGCACAACAGTAAGGGCCCAAGGAGTAGAACCTCTAATAAAAACTCTAGGCCATAAATCATTACCTAACCTAATGAGTTGTTACCTCAGTCAGTCCAGGCTAGACATGGTTGTGTTGATGCAGTGGGGAATGGTTATAGTAGATGCCTCTAGGAAATTCAAGCCTCATAAGAACAACTACCCGACTCATGATCTTGAGTTGGCAATAATTATTTTTTTATTAAAGATTTTGAGGTATTATCTTTATGGGGTTTATGTTGATGTGTCCACTAATCACAAGAGCCTTCAGTATTGTTTTAGTCAAAAATATTTAAATTTTGGTTAGAGAAGGTGGCTAAAGTTTTTGAAGGATTATGAAATGTGTGTCTTGTATCACCCGGGTAAGGCCAATATTGTGTCCAACGCCCTTAGCAGTTTGTCTATGGGAAGTGTTTCTTATGTGGAGGATAAAAAGAAAGATTTAGTTTATGAGGTTTATCAGATTTCTAGGTTGGGGGTTGGATTAGCTGATTCGGACGAAGGTAGTGTCTGGGTTCAGAATCTTCTTTGGTAGCGAAGTAAAGGAAAAACAAGATAGAGATCCTATTTGGTTAAGTTGAAGGGAGCAGTTTAGAATCAGAAGGTTGATTTTTTCTCCCAAAAATGAGATAATGTTCTTCGCTTCTAGGGCAGATTATGTATTCTAGATGTGGATGGTTTGAGGCAGCAAACATTAGCGAAAGTTCATGATTCTCAGTATTCTATTCACCTAGGAGCCACTAAGATGTGCCATGATCTGCGAGAAGTCTATTGGTGGAATGGTATGAAGAGGGATATTTTGAAATTCATCGCGAAGTGTCAGAATTGCCAGCAGGTTAAGGTTGAGCACCAGAGACCCAGTGGTATGCTTTAGGAATTTAGTATTCCTACTTGGATGTGGGAAGTGGTGAATATGGACTTTATCATTGGGTTACCTTCTACTCATCGATAGCCCAAATCTATTTTGGTTATCGTGGATCAAATGACTAAATCAACTTATTTCTTGTTGGTTAATACTTCAGATTCAACCAAAGATTATGTTAGACTATATCTTGGGGAGTTGGTAAAACTTCATAGAGTCCCTTTGACTATTATTTCAGACAGAGGTTCCCAGATCACCTCTCAGTTTTGGAAGACTTTCCAGAAAGGTCTCGATACCCAAGTTTACCTTAACACAATTTTTCACCTAAAAAATAGTCAGGCAGAGATGATCATTCAAACCTTAGAGGACATGTTGAGGGAATGCGTGATTGACTTTAAAGATAGTTGGGATGATCACTTTCCTTTGATTGAGTTTGCTTGTAATAATAGTTATCACTCCAGTATTCACATGGCCCCATTTAAGGCTCTCTATGGTAGGAGGTGTAGATCCCTCATTGGCTAGTTTGAGATAGGTGAAGCTACTTTAATAGGGCCATATGCAGTACATGAGGTGATGGAAAAAGTTTTGTTGATTATAGAAAGCCTAAAAATTGCTCAGAGTCATCAAAAATCTTATGCAGATGTGAGGAGGAAGAACCTTGAGTTCGATATTTGTGATTTTATCTACTTGAACATTTCACTCATGAAACGGATAAAGAGATTTGGTAAGAAAGGAAAGATCAGTCCCTGTTATGTTTGCCCATATAGTATTTTAAGTCATTTTGATGAGGTAGCATATGAGTTGGAACTGTTTATAGATTTAGCATCAGTGCATCCAATCTTCCATGTCTCCTTATTGAATAAATGACTTCGTGACCCATCATCATTAGTAGTTTCTTTAGAAAGGGTTGGCATGGAAAATAGCCTCTCTTATGAGGAGATCCTAGTTGAGATCCTTGATTGTCATATTCGTAGGTTAGGGAATAAAGAGGTTGCTTCGGTAAAGATTCTTTGAAGAAATAAATCAGTTGAGGGAGCTACTTGGGAAGTAGAGACAGATATGCTATGCAATTACCCCCATTTTTTCTCTTCAAACCAAGTTCCAGCTTTAGGTAATAGTTTTTCTTAATTAATTATTTAATTTCTATCTTAGTCCATCCAGCTATTTCTATGTCATAGAATGCATTCATGAGTTTAGTTCAGTCCATGCATCAATTCCATATTCAGATATTAACTCATGGTTCAGCTCGTAAATATTTAGTGCAAAATTTTAGTTTTTCCTAGCCTCTCAGCTTAGTCATTTTCATTAGAGAATGAATAATCCTAAAGGGATATATTGTAAAACCCCAAGTTTTTGAGCTCTAGAAGTTTTGGAAGATTTTCCAAAGGGACTATCAACTACCAGTGACAATAACTCGGGCAATGACCTGTTGCCATACACAATGAGTCATTATTTAGAGTCATTACCACGATAGTGAGGGATCCCAAATTTCTGCTTAGTGGTGACAAGTCCAGCATATAACTCATTACCATTCCTAATGAGTCATTAAGTGGACCTATCGCCACAATAGAAATAAATTCAGAAATCAAGTCCCTAGCAATGATTCCTCCTAACGACCCATTATCAGACCCAACAAGTTATTAGAAGGGAAGTCATTTTTGAAACAGTAAGGTCCTAAGGTGTAGAACCTCTGATATTGACTCTAAGCCATAACTTTTTACTTAACCTAACGAGTCATTACCTGAACCGTTACAACTGGTATCAACTTTTTCCTGCACATTTTAAAAAGGGCTATTTAGTCTTTTCCCATTCTTTTAAATCCTAATCCACGTTGTTCAAGCTTTTCCATGGATGGTATATAATCCTGAACTTCCCTAAATTCCCCATTAAGTCATAAGATCAATTAAAATCAAGAAAAAGGGAGATTATTCTTCTCTAAATCCAAGTTAGGATTTATCAACTGTAAGTTCAAATTCAAGGATTTCTTCAAGGTTTCTACCTATAGGTATGTGGGATTTTATCAATGGGTTCCTTCCATACATTGAGTCCCAATAACTTTTCCATCTTTAAGTTTAATTCCCCTCTAAGTATTGAGTTCTAGGTCAAATATGAGTTTACTTAGTCCCTTCAGTTTTTTCTTGTAATTAAGCTATGAGTATATATTTTTCCAATAGGAGTAGAATCCTATCATACTCAGAATCAAAAATTTCTTTTTTATTCATAAATTGTTGAGTTTGGCTTGAATTATTAAATTCCTTATTATGATACACTTTTGTTATTATTATGTTCAGTTTGCATTAGTCAAAGCTGGTGGATTAAGAACACCCGATACCTACAGACTCATGCATATATCAGTTTACATGTCTTTGAGAACTTCAGGTTATCTATAGTTGATACTTTCAAAATGATATCATAATGAGAAATTTAGTTTATGTTTCAGTGTCTTTCTGTTGGGAGTAGTACTTAGCACCGTGTAAATGCAGGGATGATGGCTCACCTGTTAGTTAGGCTGAGACAGTTAGTAGAAGTCTCTAAGTTCCAGAACTGTTACACCACCATAGGTTATAAGGGGCCACTCGTAAGTTGAGGCATGACCCTCTGGTCCTTTAGGACCTCAGTTTAGTAGATCCACACCAGCTAGTGTTAGTACCCTTGGCAAGGTATTATAACCCTTCCAACTGGGGCTACAGGTTGGACCTAAATATCCTCAGACTGGTGTATGTCAATTATTGTTAGCTCCCATAATCCTCAGTTCATGTTTTAATTTATGTTCGATTCAGGTTTGTTTGATCGAGTATTCAGTTGTTCAGTTATCCAATTTTATCCAGTATATGTTTATACTTGGTCTTGCATTCAGTTTACATATCCATGCATGTAATGACTCAAATTTTGATGAATTATATGAAATGTGTATTTCTATGTGATTTGACCCTTTTACCCTTCCTTGTGGTTGTATTATGGTATTTTTAGCATGTGGGGATGATTGTCTTGGTTCATGATGCATTTTGGTGTGTTTTATGAGATATTGTGGTTCTTGGTGACTTTAAGAGCTTTAAAATTGACTTCAGTCAACCTCTTTTGATTTGTGCATTGGATGACAAAATAAATTTTGCCAGTAGATCCAGAACATTGATTTTAGGGTGGTAACATGATTGGAGTGATTTTATGGCCTTTAAATCTCATTTCAACCCTCAGTTTGAAAGTTGTGATTTTAGATTCCAGGGGTCAACTTTGTAAACACTACATTTTTTTGAAAATCTGAACGTTTGTATTCACATGATTTCGAGTGAATCTCGAGGGGTCCACAGAGACTTAGAATTTCACCAAGTCCCCAGCCGCTACACCATACAGTTGGTGCACCTACGATGATGATGCTAGTATCATGATCATGATTGGGCGTGCAAGCTAAGTACCTTTATCATGGCACCAAGTCTACGATTGGGATAGTCTCTTCAGCAAGGTACCACAATCGCGACACCTGCGATTGCAATGCCTGGATATATAAATACACATGTTTCATTATTTTCCACCATTTTTGAGACTTGTAGCTTAGGGTTTTATTATTTTGAGGAACTTTCTCCACTTTTAAGCTTGGGTAAGCTCCATCACACCTATTTCAATTAATTCCTTCAATATTTTTCAACTATTTCTTATTTTAAACTTGGATTAAAGTATGGAATTTGGGGATTTTAGCCCGTAAGGCCTAAAAATTATATTTCTCCAATTTAAACATCAATTTTAAACCCTTTTCACTTGGTTAAGTTTTGAATCTAATTATCACTTTTCTCTTAATTTCATCTTCTAAACAACTTCAATTCTTGATTTTTAAATGGATTTTGGGGATTTTTACCCACTAAAGCTTGAAAATGATTTTTCTTTAATTTGAAACTCGTTTTTAACTTATTTTCACTTGGATTTTAAATATAGACTCCTAAAAATATGGAAAACACATTTTTGAAATAAAATTATAATTTTGCCCTTTTATTTCAAAAAAATATTTTAGGGGTCCATTTTGACCCCCACTTGAAACTAAGCAAAATGGGTATCATTGGCTTTCTTTTGATGCATAGATTCTATATTTTTGTGTCTTGGTTGATTATAGGTCTGTTTGTGAAGAGTAAGATTATGGATTAAAGGGATGCAGATCGGCTTTCGGGGTAGGTTATGGCTTAACTTTTTTCAGACTAGGCTAGATAACTAATTTTGATACAAAAGCATGTTAGAACCCTTGGGAGTTGCACGACACAATGAGGGACCAGGTCCCCCAAAGTTAATCTCACGAAAAAACATAGTAAAGAACTAATGAAGTGTTGGAAAACTAAAGGCTTTGTAGGAAATAATCAACACAAGGATTTAACGTGGAAACCCCCTTGCTTAAGAAAGGAAAAACCACTGTTTGCCCACACAAGCACCAAACAAATCCACTATCATCAACCTTTCATTACAGACGCAATTTCAGCCTAACTCTAGGATCCTCCTGCTTGTAGTAACTTTATTAATAGCCTATCTTAACAACTCTACCAAGAACCCTCTACACTGATTAACTCTAATAAATGTTTGGACTTAGGCAAATCTACCTAAGAACACACTCAATCAAAAAGAAAAATTCATTACTCTTATAGACTGAGTAATTCATTTACAATTCAGGATTTACTCAAGAACACTCACCACTTTAGTATATAGATTAAGCTAAGAACATAAGCTATGCTTGAGCATTGTTGTAAGCTGGGTTCTTGCCTCTTTTCTCTCTCTTAAGATCTCTAAAATATTTGCATAAAATCATTTGCTGAAGAAGCATCTTTTTCCTTTTAAAGATGAGTGATGATTAGGGCAAAATATCATTGGATCAAGTGTCCTATTCAGTATAAGCAACAGTTGCAAGTTTGTTACAAAAGAGGACAAAACTACAAAGACATGCGTGCCAGCTGTACTTACCATAAACATCTAGGGACCTAGACCCTTACAGTTAGCTGCTCATAATCAACACTACATATAGAAGATTTTGATAGCCTATATGCATGAAAATAATCGTATCTTGTTTGTTGAAAAGCCTATTATTCTAAAAATTGTGTATTGTGATATGTTCATACTCTATGGCATATGAATTGTGTCGGTTTTCATAGATGGTTGGAAATATTGAATGGATATTTGGCTCACTTGGCTAGTATAATGGTTGGATATGAAAATACCTATTGTGGTTGGTTGTGAGAATTACTGAGCACATTTTCTTTACTGCTTCCCCCAATCATCATGCATCATTATTTATTTTGTACAGTTGCTTTAATATTCCACCAGTCATCATGCACCATTATTCTTTTAGTGGATTTGCATACTTCACCCTATTATTATGCCTTCATTCATTCATCTACAATTCAACACATTATATGGTACCTAGTCCCTACACATTACACATACCACATTTGGTCCCTACCTACCTAAAATCAGTATTTCCTCTTTTGGCATCATTGAAAATAAATAACAGTAAACCAAGAGTAAAATAATCACCAATTAGTTAACTCATCGCTACAGGGGCAACACTAACATAAGGAACATTTTTAAGGCAGAAGCAGATAAAGATCACATAACCAAGAACTCATCCATTTTCAATGGATTTTGTATCATTGCAATGCAATAATTACATTTCATGTTCCATAGCAAAAGCCATAGAGGTTGGAGAAAAAATATGGAGGAGTTGGGGATAAGGTTTGGAGAAGTCATCTTAGGATAGTGTAACAATTAAAGATTAGAAGCCTCATTTGTTAGAATTGTAACCTTCATCTTGAGTTCATTATTTTCCACTCCTTAGTTCTGCAAAAACCCTTGGACCTCTTTTGAAAATTTCTGGCTTTACACCAGTAATCACCCAATTTCTATATTTTCTAGCATTTGTTATTTTATTTTCTTCTTTTATAAGACCTACTAGTTTTATCACCAGTCTTTCTCATCTTCTTGGGATCATTTCCCTCAGAACTGTGGTACCTTGTAATAGGATTTCCAGATTTCACTTTGAAGACTTATGTTTTTAGGTTGTCATTTTGTTCCTTGAACCATTAAAACTTCCTTTCACACTATCAAAGGGGTAATATGTTTTTAAGATAAATCTTTATTGGCAAAGGTAAGTAAAGAAAAGGGTTTGTCTTTAGATAATTAGGATAGTTGAGTTAGGCGGGGTCTATGGAGTTAATGCAAAGATGAATTTGATTTCAATTTTGCATAAGAAAATTTTGCTAACATAGAAAGAGAAAGGATATGTGTAACGCCCCAAAATATCATCCCGAAGCGTCATACGATGCTTAAGGCAACAAGTATCCCCAAGATAACCCTTTGAGCCTATTACTACATATAATAACTTATTTTAAGATGAAATAAACAAAACACTAGTACTGTCATATCAAATGATAGGGAAAATGAAGAAAATACTTGGTCCAAACGACCACAATACTAGAAATCTCAACATACTAACAATCTGATAACTAGACTGACAAGCCTCTACTACTCCATGACTAGAGAGCCATTGGGATAGGCCCCCAACTGACTCAAACTGAACTGAAAGCAATAATATATCTACTAAAATACTGAAATGTCTGAAGATAGGTCCTCGAACCATGAGGACTCACCACTGTGGAGATGTAGACAAAGGTACTCAAAAATCACTAACGAGGCTGGGATCGAACCTACATTATAAGGAAATGTAGCACATAGACGTATATGTGGATCAACACTTAGGAATGTACTGAGTATATGAGGGTGTATGCATTTAAATAACCATTATCATTACTCTTTATAAAATCATGCATGCATATACGAATGACTCACATGACTTGAATAAATCTGAAATATAATTCTCATGAATCGTGAATAGTGAAACATGAAATACAAATCTTATGTCATTATACTTAACTTTAAAATCTCCACTCTCCTCTTATTCTCAATACTTGACGGCCAAAGGAAATTTAAACAATACTTTCAAACTCCTACTTTTATCTCATTGAGAGTAAAACTTCTTTAAAACTCAAGAACTCAGAACTTTTATGAACTTTCAACACTTGGGAACTCTAGAACTCTTTTAGACTTAGGACACTTAGAACTCGGGATTATATAACTTTGGAAACGCGGGAGTTTCTTCTAACTGACATAAACCATGTTAGTTACATGGAGTCCAACATCTTATCCTCCTAAGGAAGAAGCCTCACATTGGGGAGAGGCGTCATACTCTTTTCAGGGAGTATAACCTCAACTCATGATCACTATCTTGGCCTCGGTCCCATAAATCTTAGTCCTATGGTGGCATGTAGTTCTAGGGTATAAGACCTCAAAATCTTACCCAACTCAATGGTAAATAATACTCCCATACTCAGCTCAGAACTCTTAGGAAATCCACCTCAAATAACTAAAGGGTCTATACTGAAGACCAAAATGTGTTACTATTCATTTAAATAGAAAATCATTGTGGATTCCAACTCTATTAGGACCAAAAAGGTCAAATATTTCTCAATAATCTCAAAGTACTTAAATCATAGGTGCTTATAGCACAGAAGTTCATAAAATTGCTATTCTCAAGTAGGGCTTAGTGGCCCATAGTTCAATCTCAAGTTAAGAATCATCAAAATGCTTACTAGAGATCATAAGGATTCATAAATCATATAAAATCTGGAATTTCAGCATTATGCATTAAAATCTCAACATACTCATGTATCTAAATTTCTAAAACATGGAAATTATCATAATATCAAGAAAAACAACAAAGGGTACAAAACCATACTTCAATTTTCATAAGAAAACATGTGAAACCATATATTCTTGTAATTTAAAACAATTTCTGGGCACAAGGACAAAAGGAGTGCCCTTGTTCAAACCCCGAATACCTTGAATTAGAAGCTTTGGATGAACTCTCACTTTTGGGACTCTATTCGTACTCTTGAATGAGGGTTCTTGAAACCCTGGACTTGGGAACCATAAATCTTGACTCAATTTAGAAAATCTATGGTGGATTCTTGAGATTCTTGGAAGAGGTTTTGGATACTTAGGGTTTTTGTTGAGAAAAACTTCATAGAATGCTTGTAAATGAGTTTAATTTAGTGTTTGTATGGTTTAAGAGGCTTGGAAAAAGTCCAAAGTGCCCTTTTTAACTTCTGTACGAAGTTGGAAAAAATTGAACTCGGAACTCAATTTTATGGGCCACCGTGACGCGCCATTATCACGGTAGCTCACTGGAAATTGACAAATGAGAATCTGGGAGTCACCACAATGTGAATCAATCTTGTTGTCCCACTGGTTGGCACCTGGAACTTCAGCGTGATACGTCACAATCACGCTAGGCCACTGGAAATTAACTATTGGAAAATTGGGGTCCTTCGCGATGTGCCACTATCTCGGAGTTCCACTGGAATTTGAAAATTGTTAAATAGACTCTCTCCGTAATGTGTCAAGCACTAAAATGATGTTGTTTTATGATTAGGACTTAAATTAGCCATAACTTCTTGCCCGGGCATCAGATTTGGGTGAATCTTATATCGATGGAAAGCTTATCAAATTTCTCATGTGATGAAAAGTAGAAATTAGGGAAATTCTATATGGTTAAAATGATACTCACTTAGGAAGTCACTTTTTAACCTTTTTGAGGAGAAATTCAGCTTAAGAAAAATTTGGGGTATTATAATATCTCCTTTTCTAATAGAATAAGAAGAAAAATATGCATATTTATGATACTAGCCTGAGATATGGGACTAGGTCCCTCTCTTTCTTTGAGTAATTTCTCAAATTTATGCATACTTCATCTATTTTCTTCCAAAGTTGTTCCCATTGGTGTATACCTATAAAGGTATGATACTGAGTTAGACTAACAAAGACATACTTTACCAAGGATACCTATTTTTTTATCATTGCCAATTTTGTGGAGAACAATTGATTCACATGGTAGGTTAGGTCATTTTGATTAGTCTTAAATTCAATCTGTTCTTCACAAATTATTCCTTGTGAAGTCCTTAGTAAAGATATCTGTTGTCTGATCCTTAGTTTTACAAAACTTCATGCAGATTGCCCTTTTCTCAACATTGTCTCTTAGGAAGTGATGCCTTACATCAATGTACTTAGTTCTCTTTGTTGCACTAGATTCTTGGACATGTTTAGAGGTATAGTATGAGAAAATACCAAAATCTTTTAATTATTGCTTGATCCATAGCAGTTATGCACAACAAGAAGCAGCAATAATATATTCAGCCTTAACAGTAGATAGAGCAACTGAGTTTTTCTTCTTGGATCCCCAAGAGATTAAGGATGAGCTAAGTAAATATACCATTCCTAAATTTCTTCTTCTATCTACCAAATATACAGCATAGTCAGTATTAACATAGCCTACACCAGGTCCTATGTCCCCTTCAGATATCTAAGATTCTTTTCATAGCTTTCAAATTGGACTCCTTTGGGCATGCTTAAAATTTGGCACACATTCCTACACTAAAAACAATGTCAGTCCTTCTTACAGTAAAATATAGTAAGGATCTAATAATCCCTCTATACATTATCTCATTAATTGAAGGTCTAAGTCATCATTGTCCATTTTTGAGTTGGTTCCAATTGGGATATAAATTGTCTTGGCATCTACCATGTTATACTTCTTCAGTATCTCCTTGATATACTTCTCTTGAAAAATCATAGTCCCTTAAGAAGTTTGCTTAGTCTGCAGGCTTAGGAAAAATCTCAATTCACCCATCATACTCATCTCAAATTCACTCCCTATTAACTTAATGATATCTTCACGTAGGGATTCAGAAGAAGCTCCAAATATTATGTTATCAATATATATCTAGACAATCAATAGGTTCTTACCTCTGGTCTTTAAGAATAGAGTATTATCTATTTTTCCTCTTTTGAAGCAATTTTTTAGGAAAATTTTTTAGAGTCTCTTATATCGGGCTCTTGGTTCTTGCTTCAAACCATAAAGAGATTTATCCAATTTAAGTACATGATGAGGAAAGTCTGCATGTTCAAAGCCGGAAGGTTGTTTGGCATAGACTTCTTTCTTCAAGTTTCCATTCAAGAAGGCACTTTTGACAACTATTTGAAATAGTTTGAATCTCATGTATGCAGTAAATGCAACAAAAATTCCATTACCTCTATTCTTGCTATAAGGGAAAAGGTCTTATCATAGTCAATCCCTTCTCCCTGGTTATAACCTTGAACAACCATCCTTGCCTTCTTTCTGTTGATAGTTCCATTTTTATCTTTCTTATTTCTGTACACCTATTTGGTCCTAATAATTTTTCTATCAATAGGCCTGGGGACCAGATGCCATACTTTGCTTCTTTCAAATTAATGAAGTTCTTTTTGCATTGCATTAATCCAATCAATATCTTTTAGGGACTCCTTTAAATTTTTGGGCTCAATTTAGGATAAAAATACTAAAAATGCCATAGCATTCCTGGCTTGAGCTCTTTTTGGACTCTAATTTCCAGGGGTGTAGTCAGGTTCTAAAGGAGATGAGAGGATTTGTGCTCTAATTTTGCCTTTTGAGGTTGATACCACTAGGACTAGGTCCTTGTAAATTTTGACGGGTTTTCTCTGGGTTTTTTCTAGTGGAGATGGAATTTGTGATTGAGATCCTGGATCATCATCACTGTCATCATTCTCATCTGCATCAATAAACCCTTGATCATTATCTTTAGTAATAACATCCTTTTGAACAAGAATGAGTTCATTATCTCCAAAGTTTGTTTGACTTCTCGACTCATTAAAGATCATATGAATACTTTCTTCAAAACATAGAGTTTTTTAATTGAACACTCTATAAGCCTTGATTGTTGAGGAGAAGCCTACAAACACAGCTTCATCACTCTTGGAATCAAATTTTCCTAATTTCTCTCTTTCCATTATTTAGCACAAAATATTTGTATCTAAAAGGTCTGAAATAGAGTATCTTAGGCTTTCTATTGAATACCATTTCATATGGAGTTTTATTTAGAAGTGATCTAATCAAACACCTTTTAGTCACATAACAATCAGTACTCACTGCTTCAACCCATAAATTCTTTGGAAGACAACTATCAATTAACATAGTCTGAGCCATCTCTATGAGTGTTCCATTTTTCCTTTCAGTAACTCCCTTTTGTTATGGAGTTCTAGGAGCAGAAAATTTGTGACTTATTTGATGTTCAGCAAAGAATTCATCATCTTGAGAATTCTTAAATATCAGCTCCATGATTAGACCTAAATTCAGCAATTTTGTAGTTTAGATTTACTTGGTTTTTCTTGGCAAAAGCCATAAGAACCCCATAGGTTTCATCCTTGGTTCTTATAAATATTGTCCATGTGAACCTGGAATAGTCATCTACAATAGCCAACACATATTTCTTTCCTCCTCTACTTTAGACTTTAATAGGTCCACATAAATCCATGTAAAGTATTTCAATAGGCCAGGAAGTACTTATTTGCTTTTTCAATTTGAAGGAGGATCTGGTTCGTTCACCATTAACACAAGTATCACAAACTTTGTTTTTTGGGAATTTCAGCTTTGGCAGTCCACAAACCAAGTTACTTGAAATCAACTTGTTTAACAAGGAGGAACTCACATGTCCCAATCTTCTATGCTATAAGTTAGCATCTTCAGCTTGTGCACTTAAGCAAGTTAATTCCCCATCAACCACAGACTCCAGATCAACTACATACATATTCTTGATCCTTTTGACTTTGAGAAAATTCTTCCAGATTTCATGCTTGATACAGTACATCCATCTGATAAGAATTTTACCTCATTTCCTTTGTCATAGATTTGAGATACACTTAGAAGACTGTATTTAAGGCCATTCATATAAGACACATCTTCTATTGCATGATGAGGTGATTTTCCAATCATTCCAACACCTTGGATGTACCCCTTTTTGCCATTTCCAAAAGACAGGGAGAGCAAACAATTAACCCTTCAAGTCATGTGTCTTGAACAACCACTATTCATAAACCAATTTATGGTGAAATCCCTTTTTTCTATCCCATTTTCTTCTTTATCTTTAGTAGTTGCCATTAGAGAATACTAGGAACCTGAGATTATTTTCTTATCATCTTATTTCAACATGAAACCATCTCTATACTCTTTACTTTTTTTAGGTTTGATGGACAAGTCTTCCTAAGAACCCAACACCTTCTTTACTATACAGCTAGCTGCATCTTTTCTTCTTGATGTATCAGGATTTTGATTCTTCTATTGCATTGGGTAGTGCTTCTAAATTCTTCAGGGCTACCGCCTTTTTCCATAGATGTAAGAATCCTTGTTGCCACAAGTGCAACATCAGTGTCTTCTTAACCTGAGTAAGATTTTAAATCCTTCAAAGTCAGGAATTTATCCTTTTTTTCTTCCTTTCTTTCCACCCCTAGTTTAGTTGTAGCAGCCATGATGATCAGAACACTCTAGCTATGAACTTTTAGAGTGAACCGACTCTAATACCAATTGTAGGAACCCTTTGGGGTTGCACCACATAGTGAGGGACCAAGTCCCTCAACGCTAATCTCAGGCAAAAACACAGTAAAGCAACAATAAAGTGCTGAAAAACTAAAGGCTTTGTAGGAAATAATCAACACAAGTATTTAACGTGAAAACTCCCTTGCTCAAGGAAAGAAAAACCACGGCTTACCCTTACAAGCACTAAGGAAATGCACTATAATCAACCTTATAATTACAAACAAAATTTCATCCTAACTCTAGGATCCTCCTACTTGTAGCAACTCTACTACTAGCCTATCTTTACAACTCTACCAAGAACCCTCTGCACTGATTAACTCTAATCAGTGTTTAGACTTCAGCAACTCTACCTAAGATCACACTCAATCAAGAAGAAAATTTTGTTACTCTGACTGAGTAATTCATTGTTGTAAGCTCAGTTTTTACCTCTTTCATCTCTCTTAAGCTCTCCAAAATATTTGCAAAAAATATTTGATAAAGAAGCATCTTTTTTATTTTATAGAGGAGTGATGATTAGGGCTGAAATATCATTAGACCAAGTGTCCTATTAAGTACAAGCATCACTTGCAAGTTTGTTACATAAGAGGACAAAGCTATGGAGACACGCGTACCAGCAGTACTATACCGTGAACATCCAGGGACTTGGACACCTACAGTTAGCTAGTCATCATAAGAAACTACATACAACAAATGTTAATAGCCTATATGCATGAAAATAATTGTATCTTATTTGATGAAAAGCCTATTATGGTATAATTATGTATTGTGATATATTCATACTCTATTGACATATGAATCGTGTTAGTTTTCATGGCTGGTTGGAGATATTGAATGGATATTTGGCTCACTTGGATGGTATATTGGTTGGATATGGAAATACTCATTGTCGTTGGTTGTGAGAATTTTTTCTTCATATCATGTACATTCATGAAATATTGGTACCGCCATGGAAATACTGGAAACACTAAGAAACACTTGCTTTTTTTTGATAAAAAATATAACATCTTATAAAAACCCTCCTCGAGAGATGTGTTGGGGATATGGATATAAATTATATATGAGTTAATGAACCCTTCATGGGTCCTACATTGAGAAGCTTTAGGTCCGTACGTATATACAAAGGTTGTGCGACAGTCTCAGAGGTTGTGTGATGACCTTATTAATGCATCGTAGAAACACAACACTTTTTATTCTTAAAACCATGCAATTATGCTTGAACTTAGGCCATTTTAGTAGATAGGATATGCGTTTTTTATTATTGTAGGTAAAATAGGTCGGGATAAGTCTTGGACTTAAACTGGAAGAAAAAAACCTAAAAAGACCAAGTTACAGAAGGTATGAGTCTTTTCACGAGTCATAAACACCTCATATGACTCGGAGGTTGACTCATAAGTACAATAAAAACCAGGCCAGAAAGAAAACCAAGTGTAGAGAAGATACGACTGATAGTATGAGTCGTAAGATAAGGGTACGAGCCATATCATAAAGTCATACACAGAGCAAAACCCAAAGAAGCAAATCAAAGTTGAAGAGTTAGAAGAATATGATTCAAAAGTTTAAGTGCACCTCATTTGGACAAGCCATAAGTAGACTAGTGTCCAAAGAGTGAAAGAAAGAAATACTAGGTGGATACGATTAAAGGCCATGATTCGTATAATAAAGGTACGACTCATGAGCAGGAGTCGTAAGAAGAATAGAAAGTTGAAGCTTGGAAGATCAGACACTAGAGTGGATATGAGAGATACAATACGACATGTAAGAAAAAATATGAGTGGAGCAGTAGAATAGGTGGATTGAATATGAGAAATTTATGGAGTTGAGAATCCAGGGGAAATACAAGCCTAGTTTTCGTCTCTTATTATGTACAAGTCAAAGCATTCAAGATTCTATTACTAATTACTGATAATTCAAATTCCCCCCATTTACTTTCTATACTGCTCATGAATTACATCAAGTTAACCAATCATTCAATGTTTTCCTTGTGGGATCGACCCCAACCTAGTTGGGTTACTATATTTGGCAACGACCATAGCTACTTCTTTTGGAGGTTAGTTTTTTGGCGACATCAAATTTTAGCATAGTTGAAGGGGAAGACGATTTGACTAGTTAATTGAATTGGTGAAGTTTGCAAGTTTTATTTTTTTTATTTAACATATGCTAGTGTATATCAAGTACTAAGAGAAGAGGAAATACCTTACTCAATTTTGATCCAGAGCCAGAGATAATTCTTCATACACTAAGAAAAATTAAGGACAAGTTTGTGATGGGGCTGAAGACCCTCCAGCTATTGATCCTAATACAGAACTCCCACATGCTTTAGTTGATCCTTAGAATATTGCTAATTTATAGACACAACAACTAATAGCTACTGCAGAGAAAGAGAAAAGAGTAGCTGAAGAAGCCCAATTAACTGAAGAGGTTGGGTTAGCCCAGCAAGGAGGACTAGCCAGGCCTAGATAAGTAGCTGAGCATTAAGACAGAGTTTAGACAGGTAGATCTCTATTAATTTTTGCATATCAACACTTATAGATAATGAAGAAGATATGGGTTATGTTGAACTTGTTGAGATAGGAGCCATTTTTTCTCCTGCTTTACCCCCAGTATGAAGTTTGATATTTCAAATGTAATGATCTAATTGTTGAACTTGAAGTGTGTATTTTTAGGATCAGCTACTGATGATGCAAACATGCATCTTGCTAATTTTACTAAGATTTGCACATCATATACTAATCCAGGGGTGGATCAGGAATCTTTGAGAATGAGATTGTTCCCATTTTCATTGAGCGGTGAAGCATCACTATAGTCAGGGAAACTTTTAAAAGACTCAATCACTTCTTGGCATGAGTTAAGTAAGTAATTTCTAAATAGATTTTTCCCTTTTGAAAGGATGTTGCAATTGAAAGATGAGATTTATAACTTTAGAAAGTTACCTACAGAATACTTGTATGAGGTATGGTTTAGATTCAAGAAGAAGATGAGCATGGTACCTAATCATAGAATCAAAGGATTTAATTTGTTCAAAATCTGCTATATATCATTGAATGTCAGTTTGAGAGCAATGACAGATACAATTTTAGGAGGTGCATTCATGCATCTTCAATGAGATGCCGTGCAGGATATGTTGGATGATATTTCAGTATCTACTAGAGGTTGGTATACTAGAGATACAGAACAGGGTATAGGTATATATGCTATTAGAGCTGCTAATTATTTTGGATCTGGTCATGATTTGGTAGTACAAGAAGTTGCACAACTTTGTATTGATATTGGGTTGCTTACAAAATAGTTCACAACAATAAGTGCTGAGAAAGTAAATGCAGTTGTGGCATGGGGATCTACTTTTAGAACTTTTGAGATTGAATCTAAAGAAGCATAGTCTTTTGATTGTAGGTGTGTGTATTTCCAAATCCAAAGGCAAGGAAATCAAGGTCAGAACTATTATAATAACAGATATAGAGACAGAAGTAGAGAGAGATAATGATTGGCAATAGAAAGATGATTACAAGTAGAAGAGTGAAAAATATGTTCCATAAGGTAATTGTGATTCAGAATCTAGAATCGAGGCACTGTTGTCAAAATTAGTAAAAGGGAAAAAGAGTAAAAAGAGATGTCTTAAGGGTATCAAGGCATACTTGTTAGGGCTAAACTAGAAAGTTGAGTCATATGCTATAGTAATCAAGAAGTTTGAATAATAATTTGGTCATATATTAGCCAAAGTAAATCAAAGACAACCTATCACTCCCTCAAGTAACACGGTAGTTAATCAAAAAAATAATGGTCATTGTCATGCCATAACCACTCGAAGTGATAAATCCACTATAGACCCACCTATATCGATTATAGAAGAGCAAAAGAATATTGATGATCCTACTGATGTGGATAGTAGTAGCAAGGAAGATACAGGAGAAGATAAGGTTGAGGATCCTATTTTGAAGCCTATATCAAGACCTTAGTATCCTTTTCCTCAAAGGCTAAAAAAAAAAGAAAAAGAGGGTACATATAAGAAGTTTTTGTCTATGTTAAAGGAGCTATCAATCAATATGCCACTTGTAGAGGCATTCGAGCAAATGATAGGATATGAAAAATTCATGAAAAACCTAATCACCAAGAAGAGATCAGTCAGTTATGAGCCAGTGAAGGAGCTATCTGAAAGATCTAATCACCAAAACTGACTAACCTCTTGATATAGGAGGATCCTGGTGCTTTCACTATACCTTGCTCCATTGGATCTTTCAACTTTGCTCATTCATTATATGATTTGGGTGCTAGAATCAAACTTATGCCATTTGCATTATTTAAATAGCTAGGATTGAGGGCTCCCAAACTAACTACCATGAGATTAGTGATGTCAAACATGACCGTGCAAAAACTAATTAGCGTTTTATATGATGTATTGGTGAAGGTGGCTTTTTTTTATCTTTCATGTGGATTTTGTGATATTATACTGCGAAGTGGAAAGTCCCAAATATTTTAGGAAGACTATTCGTGGCTACAGGAAGGACATTTATTGATTTGGAGTTAGGAAATCTGATACTGAGACTAAATGATGAATATATGGTATTTAATGTACGCAAATCCATAAAGTAACCTAATAAGTTAAAAGTGGTATCTGTGATTAATGTGTGTGATGATGAAATATATTCATTCTATGATGTTGATTTTGTTACTCTTTAGGATGATGGTGTTGGTGTTGTTGTTCCTATTGAAGATAGGTTGGGTGTTGAAGTGCTAATAGCCATGATTATGAAATTCGACAGTGATGGCATTGAGGATATAATGAGATGGTATGTGCACTTTATGGGAGTAGTCCTTACACTTATGCACCAAAGAAGCTTGATTTGGATGTAAAGAATAGAGCTACTCCACCTACTCGTCCATCCATTGAAGATCCACAGATCTTAGAGTTGAAGTCCCTCCTTCTTATTTATGATATGTATTTTGGGGGTCCAACAACACTTTTTCCAGTAATTATTGCAGCTGATTTGATTTACTCAGAAGTGGAAGAATTGTTATCAATATTATAGAGATTTAAAAGGGCCATTGGTTGGTCCATTACAGATATTATGGTTATTCCGCCTGATCTTTGTGCTCATAAAATTCAACTTAAACCGGAGTGTATTTCAAGTATAGAACATCAATGTCGACTCAATCCTCCTATGTAGATGGTGGTTAATAAAGAGATAATCAAATGGTTGGATGCTGGTATAGTATATCCTATTGCTGATAGTAAATAGATCAGTCTGGTATAATGTGTTTCAAAGAAAGGCGGGATAACTGTTGTGTCTAATGAGAAGAATGGGCTAGTGCCGATGATTCTAGTCATAAGATTGAAAGTGTTCATGGATTACATAAAATTGAATGCATGGACTAAGAAGGACCATTTTCCCATGCCCTTCATGGACCAGATGTAAGACAGGTTAGCGGGCAGAGGATGTTACTATTTTCTTGATGGGTGTTTAGGTTACAACCAAATCACTATTGAACCTGAAGACCAAAATAAGACCACCTTCACATGTCCTTATGGTACTTTTGCATTCAAATGTATACCATTTGGGCTTGTAACACTCCAACAATATTTCAGAGATGTATAATGTCCATCTTCTCTGCTATGGTAGAAGACACCATCAAAGTGCTTATAGATGATTTTTCACTCATTGGTGATTCTATTGAAGATTGCCTAGTGCACTTGACAAATGATCTTAAAAGGTGTGAAGAATGCAACTTGGTGCTTAATTGGGAGTAGTACCATTTAATGGTCAAAGGAGTTATTATGCTTGGGCATAATATTTCAAAAAGGGGCATAGAGTTTGATAGAGCTAAAATAGATATGATTGAGAAATTACCTCCACCAAATACTGTGAAGGTAATTTAGAGCTTTTTAGGGCATGTTGGTTTTTATAGGCATTTTATCAAGGATTTATCAAAGATTGATAATCTACTTTTCAAGCTTCTTGAGAAAGAGGTGAAATTTGTGTTTGATGATACATGTATGAAGACTTTTGAAAGTCTAAAAGAGAAGTTGTTGTCAGCTTCAATCATTATGTCACCTAATTGGTCCTTTCCTTTTGAGGTTATGTGTGACGCAAATGGAGTGGACTTAGGTGTTGTCCTAGGCCAACAAAAAGAAAAGATTCTTCATCCCATCTATTATTCCAGCAAGGCACTGAACCCTACTCAAAAGACTACGACCAATCAACAGTTATTAGCAATGGTTTTTGCCTTTGAGAAAGTTTGGTCTTACTTGATTGGGATGAAGGTAGTTGTGCACATAGATCATGTAGCATTGCAGTACTTAATGGAAAATAAAGATGCAAAACCTAGACTGATTAGGTGGGTACTTTTGCTACAAGAATTTGTTTTGAAGTCAAGGACAGAAAAGGCATGGAAAACCAAGTTGCAAATCACTTGTCTAGACTTGAGGAGGGAGATATACAGAAAACTAAAGATGGGCTAGAGAATTGTGATAGTTCTCTAGATGAGAATTTATTGGCAGCATCCTAAGATCTAATTCTACAGTTTGCAGACTATGCAAATTATCTCGCCAGTGATCTAGCCTCAGATAATATTTCCTCTCAGCAAAGAAAGAAGTTCATGCACAAGGTAAGGAAATTTTTTTAGGATGGACTATATCTATTCAGAATATGTGAGGATGGGATTATTTATAGATGTATACCTAAGGAAGAGATGATGAGCATACTTGAGGCTTGTCATTCTTTGCCAGTCAAGGGTCATCACAGAGGAACCCCTACAACCCACAAAATCTTGCAATGTGGGTATTATTAGCCGACAATCTACTAAGATAAACATGATTTTGCTTCTGCTTGGTATCAATGTCAATGCCAAGGTAATATCTCTAGATGCCATGAGCTTTCAATGACCCCTATTTAGAATTGGAATTGTTTGATGTATGGGGTATAGATTTTATGGGACCTTTTGTGAGTTCGTTTGGCATGAAGTATATACTTGTGGATGCAAATTATGTAGCCAAATGGGTGGAAGCAGTTGCGCTCCTCAAAAATAAAGTACGTAACGTCACTGTGTTCTTGAAAATACTATCTTTTCTCAATTTGGAAGCCTACGTGCTATCATTAGTGATGGTGGATCATATTTTGTAATCATTTATTCAAAAGTCTGCTTGAGAAGTATCAACTGAAACATAAGGTGGCAACACCTTATCACCCACAGACTAGTGGACAAGTTGAGGTGTCCAATAGAGAAATCAAGTCCATCTTGGCTAAGAAAGTAAATGCCAATAGGACTGATTGGTCACAAAAATTAGATGATGCATTATGGGTTTACCAAACAACATTCAAGACTCTAATTGGTGCTTTACTTTATGAGATAGTGTATGGTAAGGATTTTCACCTACCTATTGAGCTTGAGCATAAAGCATCGTAGGCCTTGAAGAAGCTAAATTTTGAGTAGCAAGATAACGCCCGTCAAGATTGAACAAGATGAATGAATAAGATGAATTCTAACTCCGAGCTTATGAAAGTTCTGCACTTTACAAGGAAAAAATAAAGCTACATCATGATCAAAAAAATGAAAAAAGAATCTTCAAAAAAAGTGACCAGGTATTGCTCTACAACTCAAGGCTTTGCTTGTTTCCAGGTAAGTTAAAGTATGGATGGTATGGCCTTTTTATTGTGCTAAGAGTGTTCCCATATGGCACTTTGGAATTGAAGGGGGATAGTGAAGCCTCGTTCAAGGTGAATGGGCAAAGAGTAAAGCAATACATGGGTAGCACTAAGGAAATAAATATGATTTTTGAGATGGACCTTGGTGAAGTCTAAGTAACCAAAACAATATGCATGTGTAACTATTTTATTATTCAAAAGATTAAACCTTGACTAGAAATACTTCCTCAAAAAAATCTAGTTTGCCTACGCATTGGCTGCCATTGGCACCACGTTCAGTTGGATTAACCCACCGAAAAATACTCAAAGTGTGAACGAGGAGTTTAAGAAAGTATCGTATGCAAGTTTGTTGAAGGAGAAGTTGGCGGATAAAGTACAAAATCAAATTTTCTCAAAACCGGTGGTCATGTTGCATGGAGAACCCAGTATTACGTGGAAATCATCTAAAATAAGGGATCTGATTCTAAAAGAGAATTTACAATATGCTGTTATTAGTAAATTCTCCTACGGCAAACTTCATATCATGGAATTGCAAAAACAAATACCTGTACAATGCAATATCAAGGGGGATTGCAATATAGGTGTAATGGATTCTAGACATATTATGATCAGGCAGAATATCTTAGAAAATTATGTTAATTTAATGTCAACAACAATAATTTATATAAAATTAAAATAAAGAATATGACAGATGAGAACCCTTAAATGGGATTCCTGGTTCGAACAGGATGTAGAAATGACCATTGGAGTCGCTTGGATTTCAATGCCGGATCTACCACCCAATTTCTTTGCAAAGGAAGCTATTTTTTCAATAGCCTCTAAAGTAGGTAAACCTTTAACGGTTGATAGGCTACTATAAATCAAACAAGACCAATTTGTGCACTTATGAAGGTTGAAGTAGATCTAGTAGCCAATTTAGCAATAAGAGTTCGAATCATGAAGAGGATAATGTTATAGGGGAAATCAAATTCAAATGGATACATATTCATTATGATTATAAACCAAAATACTACAAAGAATGTTGTCTTCAAGGACATGATGAAAACTCATGCTGGAATATGCATCCAGAATTGATGGAAAAGGAGAATGAAAAGAAGAAAGAAGATGATAAAGAAAAGCAGGAAACTAGCAGGGTAAAATAAGTACAAGAGGTGACCAATACACAGAGGAGGTGGGGATGTATAAAATGCAATGTTAATTAAGGTAGAACAGGTATAAAAAGACAAATTTGGCCACATAACGGGAGAAGTGTAGAATGAGGAAGTAAATAACATGCCCACTTCAAACACCTTTGAAGTACTTGAAGAAGAACATCATGAAGTGGAGAATAATAAAGGTGATCAACAAGACAAGGTGGATAAGCAACAAAATATCACAGAAAGCACAAAAGAATGGGTTACTAATACCTTTAGTAATCAAGATCAGCACCAAACAAAAGAAAACATAGAGACTGTAATGAGTAATCAAGAACAAGTTGAAAAGAGGCAAGTTGATAATAGGGAAAAGAAAGATCACAGTGCATCAGTGCCAGAATCTCTAATAGATAAGAGTCATATGCAGGTTGTTGTTCTTCAGAAAAATGTTCAAAAAGAAGTCTTGGACATTTTAGAAGATATCATGCCATGGATATGCAAGTTGAAAAACAATTACAGTACAGTAAAAAGGATAATGTAGTAATGGATAAAGATGACTTGGAAGAGACTATAGATAGGCTGGGAGTTGATGGCAACTTATCACCTAAACAAATTGATAGGTTAAAAGAAAAACAAGGCATTCCAAAGAAGAATCACAATGGTGGGAAGACTAGTACAATATAGACAAGGAGCTCCAAGAAGAATAAGTTGGGATGAATGCTCTTATATGGAATATTAGATCAGTCAACACACAAAAGGCATTTACTAGATTGATTACATTGAATAAAAGGTACCAGTTTTCATTTGTGGGACTAATGGAACCTTTTCAAGATAGTAAGACTATTGATGATTACAGAAGAAGATTAGGTATGCAGACAACAATCTCTAATATCTCTGGTAAGATATGGGCTTTTTTAGAAGCCAATATAGTGTGTACTATTGTTACAGATGAAGAACAACAAATAATAATGAAATTAGAGAATCAGGAAGCTAGAATCACAGTTATGATTTCTCTAATTTATGCTAAATATTCTCAAAGAGAGAGACTAGCTCTATGGGAATCTCTTGAAGACATGGCTTAGCAAATGCAAGATCCTTGGCTCATAGAGGGGATTTTAATGTGATAACTAGTTAGGAAGAAAAATTGGGAGGCTTACCAGTAACAGTTGCTGAAACTCAAGATTTTAGACAGTGTATAAGTTTATGTAATGTTGAGAATCCAGGTTTTAAAGAAAGAAAGTTTACCTGGTGGAATTGTAGAACAGATAAGGAGTGCATATTTGAAAGGCTTGATAGAATTCTGATCAATGAGAAGTTACTGCATACATTCCCAGTATTAGAAGTTGAACAATTACTAAGGAGTGGATCTGACCACACTTCTTTAAAAATCAACTTCAGTATTAAGAATGAGTCTATCTTTAAACCATTTAGGTTCTTAAATATGTGGTTGAAATAGGAATCATGCTTGAAAATTATTCAGGATAATTGGAAGACTGATATTATGGGAAATCCTTTCATTTTATTTCATTAAAAAATGAAAAGAGTCAAGGCTGCTTTAATTAAATGGAGTAGAGAGTGTTATGGTAACACTTTCCAAGAGATAGCTATATTGGAAGATGTTATCAAGGTTAGAGAAAAGAAATTAGAAGAATATCCATCTGCTGCAAATAGGGAATTGCTATTTAAATCTCAAGTTATGCTAAGTTTACAACTTAGAAGGGAAGAGGATTTTTGGAGATAGAAGGCTAGAATGGATTAGTTTAAAGATGGTGAAAAAAACACAAATTTTTTTCATACAGTGGTTAAAGGTAGAAGAAGCAGACACAAGCTCAATAGGATTCAGAATGAAGATGGATAATGGGTGGA
Organism: Capsicum annuum; assembly: GCF_002878395.1. Taxonomy (NCBI): domain Eukaryota; kingdom Viridiplantae; phylum Streptophyta; class Magnoliopsida; order Solanales; family Solanaceae; genus Capsicum; species Capsicum annuum. The sequence continues at coordinate 150,033,254 of NC_061114.1, forward strand.
AAAACCAAATATAATTATAGGAGTTGCAGAACAATTCTATCAGAAGCAGTTTACTAAAGGAGATTATAATGATGATTTTTAGATGTTTAAACATATCCCTACCATTGTTAATGAAAGTCAGAATGTGGACAAAGAAAAAGTACCTGACATGCAAGAGGTGAAAGAAGTAGTTATAGGCCTGAATAGAAGCAGCACAGCTAGACAAGATGGCATGACAGGGGCATTTTTTCAGGATGCATGGGAAATAATTAAGGAGGATGTGTATCAAATGGTTCTAGCTTTCTTTAGTGGACATCAGTTACCAAAATTTGTCACACATACAAATTTGGTAATACTCCATAAGAAGCTAGTAATTAATACATTTTCTGACTTGAGACCTATCTCTTTAAGTAATTTTGTCAACAAAATTTTCTCCAGAACTTTGCATGAAAGACTTAAGAATGTTTTGCGATATGTTATCTCTGAAGAACAAGCAGTTTTTGTTCAGTGGAGGAGTATTCAAGAGAATATATTAGTGGTAAAGAAGGTCGCAGCTGACATAAAAAAAAGGTAAAATTCCAAATATAGTCATTAAACTTGATATGATGAAAGCTTATGACAGGGTGGATTGGCTGTTTCTCACTAAAGTCCTAAGAAAATTTGGATTTAGTAAATTGTTAATTGACAGGGTGATTAGAATGTTGGAAAATAACTGGTATTTAATATTATTAACTGGCCAACCTAGAGGGTTTTTCAGGTCTACAAGGGAATTAAAGTAAGGTGATCCCTTATCACCTACACTTTTTATCATTGCAGCTGAGGTATTTTCAATAGCTCTTAAGGCTCTTTTCTATAATAAAGATTTTAAACCATTTGGAATCCCTAGGGTAAGTCCAAAAGTCAATCACTTTGTATTTGCTGATGATATGATCATTCTATACAAATTTGATTTGACTACTTTGCAAAAGGTAACTGGTACATTGGAGCAGTATGAGAAGGTCACAGGGTAGAAAATCAATAAAGAGAAGAGTGCTATTTATATGCATCAAGGAGTTTCTCAAGGCACTGTAATATTACCAGCGGTGGCTACTGGTATATCTAGAAAGTAATTTCCTTTCAATTATCTAGGGTGTCTAATTTTTCATATGAGGAGGAAGAAGAATTTTTATCAGTCAATCATGCATAAGATTAGTTGTAAACTTCAAGGATAGAAGGGTAAATTATTATCTTTTGGGGGTAGGTCTATTCTCATAAAAAGTTTTTTACAAAACATATCCATTCATTATTTATCTATCATGAACCCACCACTTAATGTCCTATCATCTATCCAAAGAATGTTTGCTCTTTGGACCAATCACATTAGAGGTAAAAGTAGGCACTGGGTTAATTGGAGTAAATTATGCTATCCAGTATAAGAAGAAGGATTAGGATTTAGAAGATTACAAGATGTGTCAATGGCTCTTTTTTGTAAACTCTGGTGGAATTTTAGAACTAAAGATTCAATATGGAGTAGGTTCATGCACAACAAGTATTGCAGGAAACAACATCCTAATGCAATATATTGGAAAGTTGGTGTTGGTTCTCAAGCGTGGAAAAAAATATTGAAGGCTAGGGATTTAGTGGATCATCAAATCCTATGGAAGATCAGAAGAGGTCAAGCCAATGTGTGGTTGGAAAATTGGACAGATATTGAAGATTTAACTAATATTTTTCTCTATTAAGGAAATACAGGAATGCAGGTGAAGGAGCTAGTTGTTGGTTCTCAATGGAATTACCATTTATTAATGAATTTTCTACCTCAAGAGGTTGTTACATATATTTAAGCTAAGACTAGTTCCAGAATTAAAGAGGGAGGAGTGGACATTCCAATTTAGAAGCTAGAAACCTCTGGTAAATTCTCAGTTAAATCTGCATGGGAATATATAAGGCAGAAATAGGAGAAGAATGCATTGTACAATCATATTTGGATGAAGAGTTTACCTTTTAAAATGGCCTTCTTAATGTGGAGACTATGGAAAGGAAAGGTCTCAGTGGATTATTTAATGAGAAGATGGGGGGTTAAAGGACCAACAAAATGTTGGTGCTGTTTGCAGCCAGATCAAGAAACACTATCTCATGTGTTTCTAAGATCAAATTTAGCTAACAAGACATGGTCCTATTTTGCTTCATCTACAGGTATTTTCATACATGGACTATCCCTTAGAGAAACTATTCTAAGTTGGTAGAGTAAGGATGCCAAATGCAGATTCAAGCCATACTATCAGTCAGTTCTAAGTATGATTACATGGGAACTGTGAAGGAGAAGAAACAACTTGAAGCATGAAATTAAAGGTGTGTCTCTACATAAAGTAATCTTTAATATTACCAGGAATGTGAGCTTACTTCTGTATATAAAAAATCCAATAACAAAGTTTCCTAGTAGCTGGTCAAATATCCTTAAAGCTCTTGAAGGGAGGAAACTCAAAATGAAGATTACAAAGGTTGTGTGGACCTTCCCTTAAACTGGATGGGTCATCTATAACATTGATGGGGAATCTAGAGGTAACCAAGGGATAATCTCATATGCATTCTGTCTAAGGAATGAAAATGGGGACCTGATTTATGCAAAAGGTGCTAGAATGGAAGATACTTCTAATGTGATAATAGAGGCTGAAGCTATCTTACAGGCAGCTACTCATGCTAATGTAACTCAAATAAATAAGTTAATCATCCAAAAAGATTCAATGTTGATGCAAAAAGTTCTCAGTAGGGAATGGAGTAGTCCTTTGCACATTGCAGATCAAGTAGAGCAATATGGAAGATAATGCAGAACAAAAAAGTTCAATATCAACACATACTGGGGGAGGGGAATCCGTTGACAGATTATCCAATTAATTTTGCAATTGACAGTGGAGATTTTGCTTACACAAGTTTTCAGTAATTGCAATCATATGGAAGAAAGATACTAAATAGTGATAAATTACAATGTCCATATATTAGGATAAGAGTGTTAACAGAATAATGGATCAAATCTATTGAAAGTTTGCAAATAGCTATAGGACAATACATACAAATGACAAATTAAGCTCTGAATGTTCTAAATCTAGCCCTCAAGTCATAACAGATGAAGGTCGGCCAAAGAGGAAGATCAACATAGATGATGGAATGTAGAAAACCTAGTTTGCATGTGGATTCAAGTTTCTCAGGATCTTAATTACAGCAGCAATTACAAAAAGGGAGTGAAATTTCAAAGAGCAGCAGAAGCTACTAATGAAGGTTGGAGGAAAAGGATGGATGTGTACTTACTCAGTTTTCAATAATTCCCATGAATGTTCTCTCAAAATAATACATCAAGGAGATATTCAACTCTTACATCAGAGAGTAAACCTGCAACCACAAAGAGATGTTAAAAAAGAGAAAACAACAGGAGCAGAAGAATCCTTAAATCTTGAGAGCTGGCAAGGTCAATAGCAGAAATAAACTATACTAGATGATCAGTAATTCACAAGAGTTGTAAGACTTAGCTTTGAATGGAGATAGAAAACAATTCTTAGATTCAGGAGATAATTTTGCAGCGACAATGGGATTAGGTTTAGGAAACACATACAATGTAATATGTAATCATGGAAATGGGCCGAGTTATAGGAAGGCCCAATTTTGTTTTAGTCGATTTTAGATGGATTGGTCCATCTAGTATATGTACTCTTTATTATCAGTAAAATTCCTTATTAAAAAAAAATAAAAACCCATAAGTCTAGTTGGTGAAATTCGTGTATCCAATTTAGCCACGTCGTGTTGCAACGTTAAATTAAGCACTGTATGGGAGGCAACCCATATTTTGTACTTATTTATTTATAGGGTAATATGTTTTTTCAATTTCCAGGACTAAAGATAGCAGAAAAGATCCAAAAAAGTTCAAGAAGTAGGTCATACGAGCTCTTCACGAGTTGTATCTTAATGGTCGCGTAAGGACCTAGGTGTCACGACCCAAACTAGGGCCTGACCGTGACGAGCATTTTAAATCATTGGGGCCCGAAACACCCCTATCTATCTGGTAATCATGCACCTAATTCATATGATCAAACAAATGTAGAGAAACACAATAATTCGGAAATATGGTCATAAATATGAAAAGAGACAATAACGGGGAGATAATGTTCCCTCAACATCAATTATCCTCTGAACAACTGTCTGCGAAAATCTCTAACAAATGACTGAAATGATGTCTATCTGAAAACTGGGACAAGGCCCCCAGTAGACCTAAAAACTGAATATAAGATAAAAGGACTGCAGGACATAAGACCTTTCGAAATATAGAAGGCTCACCACTTGTCTCTACAGCTCTGTCTAAAAGTTCTACTGATTCTCTTGACCCCTAGACTGGCCCTCTGAACCTGAGAAGTTGGAGAGGGGAGGGGGTCAGCACAAAAGTACTGGGACGTAGAGATATCAAAGCAAAACATAATATTTTTACAAAATATAGTTGAGAGCCATTATAAAGCAATTTCGTATCAAATCATTCGAAAGCACATGGGTGTAATGCAATAGTTTTTCTCAACAATAATGAAATGCAACTAAGCTAGGTGGAATACCCTACATAATTTACACCAACTATCAAACCTCAGTTGCCTCTAAGATTAGAGTATAAGTAAGGGAGAGACACACAAGACCACGAAGCATGGAGTCTCTACCCAAATCAAATATGGTAGTGCACAAGACCACAAAGCATAACTCCTAACCATAATCCCAATTTGGGATAATATAAAATCAGGTACGCAAGACCACAAAGCATGGTACCAAGTTCCTGAGTCGGCAAACACGGTTTCCAGCGTAGAATCATTTGACTCATGCTTTCTTTGGGCAACTACCTATCTCATTTAAAATAAATGCATTTAAACTCACTTCATAATCTTTCACATATCATACTTTATAAGGTATCGTCATACCTAACTTGGAAGTCATCAATATCATATCAATCTCTTCGTTCAATCATCATATGCAATATTCTTCAATATGAACAAAACAACCCTCTTTTTGAAAGTCGAGAATCATATCATTTCATAGCACTTTTCGAAATATTTCATGACATGCTTTTAAAGATGATTTCAAAACTATTCATGTCATATGAAATTTTAAAACATCATATCAAGAGAGGGATTCCAAATAATTCATGCTTTCAATTTAACATCATCTTAAATCATATGCAATTACATATACAATATATCAAATCATTTCGAGGAAAGGCCTAAAAGACCAAAACATCATGATTAAAGCATTCGAAACATAACTATATTCATAATTTCAAAACCCCCATTGAAAAACATGATTTAAATTGCCCATGAGATTTTTTTGGATAATCCCACGTACCTCTATTTCCAAGGATAATAGATGTTTCTTGAAGCTTGTGGATTGGTGATTCCAACTATGTAATTATCTTTGAAACCCTACAGTCAAATCTTGAACTAGTTAGGTTTTTATTTTGAAAACCTAAGGAGAATCTTAAGCACTTTTGATGAAAGAATATGTATTTTGGGGTCCTTGGAGCTAAATCTCATGTTTTAGGGCTAAGTAAGGGTGGAAAAGGACCACTTTGTCCTCAACACGGAGTGTTTAAATCACCAGAATTCCTTACATAGGTGCTACCCATCCCGTTGCCTATGTTCACATAGGCGCTGCTTAGGCTATCGCCTATGTTTGCATAGGCGCCGCATAGGCTATTGCCTATGCTTTCCAGTAGCCATGGGCAATTGGTTAGGCAACGCTTATCACCTTGAAGGGCCATAACTTCTTGCTCGGGTGTCAAATCTTAGCCAAATTGGTATCGTTGGAAAGCTAACTCTAAAACCTATCATTTCACACATAGTAGGCTTCCTAATTCAACATACACAGAGAGTTATGATTGATGGAAGCTGACCTACTTTACAACGTCTACTAAAACTTAGTCGATCGAAATAGTTCCAACTCGTCCTTGAGTTGAATGACCTCTATGGTCTAAATTGAAGCTTGAGTGGATTCATATGCTACACAATAATTAACATGCCATATTGGCATAGGATTTTATGGCTTTGGGATTAGCAATGCATCAAAATCATGGTCTATATTATAGCCCGAATTGCGGGGCGTTACATTATCCCCTCTTAGGATCATTCATCCCCGAATGATGATGTGGAACATAGACAGACGCGATTTCAAGAATAATAAAGGACTAGGAATGATAAGATAGGAATAGTACCTTCTATCTCCTCCTTCATCGAAGCAAACAAATTGGGATATCTAATTCTCATGTCATTTTCTGACTCTCAAGTTTCTTTTTCAACTTTCTGATTCCTCCACAGTACCTTTACTGAGGCTATCTCTTTGCTCCTCAGCTTCCGAACTTGGCGATCTAGAATTTCAACAGGCTCTTCTTCGTAAGACAAGGAGTCTGTCACTTTGATACTCTATACTGGAAATACCATAGAATGATCTCTAATGCATTTATTCAACATGGATACATGGAATACCGGATGCATGGAACGCAAACTTGCAGGCAATTCTAACTCATATACAACTATACCAATTTTTTTCAAAATCAGATATGGCCCTACATAACGAGGGCTCAATTTACCCTTTTTTCCAAACCGCATAACTCCTTTCATAGGAGAAACCTTGAGAAACACCCAATCACCAATTTCAAACTCTAGTTCTCTTCTCCGAATATTAGCATAGGACTTCTGACGACTATGAGTAGTATTGAGTCATTCTCTAATGATTTTCACTTTCTCCATCACCTGATGAACAAGATCAGGCCCATACAACTGAGTCTCACCCACTTCATACCATCCTACCGGAGACCTATATCTCCTCCAATACAAGGCCTCAAAAGGATCCATCTTGGTGCTGGCATGGTAGCTATTAGTATAGGCAAATTCAACCAGTGGCAGGTGATCTACCCAACTACCTTTGAAATCAATGACGCATGCCCTCAATATATCTTTGAGGGTTTGAATGGTATGCTCATCTTTCCCATCCGTCTGAGGGTGAAAAGCTGTGCTCAAATTTACTTATGTACCTAAACCCTTCTAAAAGGATCTCCAAAACTTAGATGAAAAATGCGTACCTTTGTCGGATATAATGGACATTGGTGCCCCATTCAATTGAACTATCTCTTCAATGTAAATCTTAGCATAAACCTCTCCCGAATAATTAGTCCTCACAGGCAAAAAGTGGACTGACTTGGTTAACCGATCTACAATCACCTATATAGAATCATACTGGTTTTGGGATCTCAAAAGTCCTGTAATGAAGTCCATATTTATTATCTCCCACTTCTATAAAGGCAGGGCTGTCTGTTGGGAAGTACCACCCGGTCTTATGTGTTCTACCTTCACTTGCTGACAGTTCAAACACTTGGACACAAAATCAGCTACATCATGTTTCATGTTATTCCACCAATAAAAGGCTTTCAGATCATGGTACATCTTAGTAGAGCCTGGGTGAATGACATACCTCGAAGTGTGTGCCTCATTAAGGATTCTTTCCCGTAGCCCATCGATTCAAAATGCATAACCTACCCTGAAATCTTAAAATACCATCACCACCAATTTCAAACGACATAACCTTTTATTGACCCACATCTTTCTTGATTTGCATCAAGATGGGATCTTCAACCTGCTTCTCCTTAACTTCAGGACAAAGAGATGAATTAGCTAACTCATGAAAAATCACCCCTCTATTTTCAGAATCTAAGAGTTGAACTCCCAGATTTGTAATGCGGTGAATCCTTCACCATCTATTTTTTTTCCTTCTTCTACATAGGAAAGGCTGCCTATAGATAACCTGCTGAGGGCGTCGGCTACAACATTTGCCTTGCTCGGATGATAATGCAGACTCATATCATAGTCTTTCAAAAGATCCATCCAACGCCTCTGCCTGGGGTTCAATTCTTTCTGTGAGAAAACATACTGTAAACTCTTATGGTCGGTATAAATATTAATATGCACTCCATAGAGATAGTGCCTCCAGATTCTAAGTGCAAACACCACGCCTGCTAACTTCAAGTCATGAAGGGGTAATTGCACTTATGCACCTTTAACTGCGTAGATGCATAAGCTATGACCTTGCAACACTACATCAATACACAACCAAGTCTCACACGGGACGCATCACAATAAACCACAAAATCATCTACACCCTTGGGAAGGGTAAAAATAAAAGCAGTAACCAGCTTGTCCTTCAATTTCTCAAAACTATTTTCACACAAGTCAAACCACACAAACTTCATCTTTTTTTGAGTCAGTTTAGTAAGCGGAGCAGCTATGGAAGAAAAACTCTCTACGAACCTTCTGTAATAACCTGCCAAACCCAAGAAGCTCCGAATATTGGTTGGAGTCGTGGGTCTGGGCCATTTTCTCACTGCTTCAACTTTCTGTGGATCCATTCTTATCTCGTCGCTAGACACAATATGCCCCAGGAAGGCAATAGCGTCTAACCAAAATTCACACTTAGAAACTTTGGCATACAGCTGATGATCCTTAAGGGTATGAAGGATAATTCGGAGGTGATTGGCATGATCCTCTTTACTCTTAGAATGGATCAGAATACCATCAATAAATACAATGATGAAAAAGTCAAGAAACTGACGGAACACTCTATTCATAAGATCCATGAAGGCTACAGGGGCGTTAGTCAACCTGAAGGACATGACTAGAAATTTGTAGTGACCATATCGGGGTCGGAAGGCTATCTTGGGTATGTCTGACTCCCTAACTTTCAACTGATGATAACCCGAAAGAAGGTCTATTTTTGAAAATCACTTGGCACACTGAAGCTGGTCAAAAAGGTCGTCAATCCTAGGAAGAGGATATTTATTTTTAATCGTGACCTTATTCAGCTGATGGTAGTCTATGCACATCCGAAGGGACCCATCCTTCTTTCGCAGGAAGAGCACCGATGCACCCCAGGGGGAAACACTAGGAAGAATAAAACCTTTGTCTAGGAGGTTTGAAAGCTGTTTCTTTAACTTCTTTAGTTCCGCGGGAGCCATTCTATATGGAAAAATAGAAATAGGATGAGTGTCTAGCAATATATCAATGCTAAAATTTATCTCTCTATCGAGGGTATCCCTGGGAGATCTTCGGGAAAGACTTCTGGGAATTTATTTAGTACAGGGACTGACTGCAGAGGAAGGTCTCCAACTTTTAAATCTTTTACTCGAATTAGATGATACATACAGCCTTTGGAGATAAGTTTTCGAGCTCTAAGATAAGAGATAAAGTTACCGCTAGGTTCTACAGAACTCCCTACCCATACAATTGGTGTCTCATTCAGGAAAGAAAAAGTGACCTTTTGGGTTCTGCAATCAAGGGTGGCATAACACGAATGTAGCCAGTCCATCCCAAGGATGGCATCAAAGTCTATCATATCCAGTTCTATAAGTTCTACCACAGTTTTCCTACCATGAATAGACACAACACAATTTCTATATACCCTTTTAGCAACAACAGAATCACCTACAGGAGTAGAAACAGAGAAGGGTTCTACAATAACTTTGGGCTCAAACCTAAAACCAACAGCCATATAAGGGGTCACATAAGATAAAGTAGACCCAGGATCAAGCAATACATAAACATCATGAGAAAAGATTCGTAACATACCGGTGACAACATCTGGTGAAGCTTCCGCCTCCTGGCAGTTAGTCAAATAATATAACCAATTGTGACCACTTTCGGTAGCTGAAGTAGCACCTTTAGGGAAAGGAGTTGTAGAGACGGCTTGGGACTTAGCGCCCCCTCCCCCGTATTTATTCCAACAGATGGACAATCTCTTTGAAGGTGACCTACTTTGCCATAAGTATAGCAGTTTCTTTCCTCAAACCAGCACTTCCTTGGATGATTCCTTTCGTAAACCTCAAACCACGGATGAGTACAATGTTACTGGGCCACACTGCCTTGAGACTATGTACCTAGAGCTTTGGACCCATGAAGAGTCTGAAAATTCTGAGTTTGTCTATCTATCGGTGGTCTGGGTGCTGGGGCGCTGGTTGCTGACTGTGCATTATTCTAAAACTTCTTCTTCTTCGACCACTTATTACCCTAGTTACCACTTTATGACTGACTCTGGTGCTGGTCCGTAGATCTAGCTCTCTTAGCCTATCTGTCTTTCTCTCTAAATTCAGCAATCTTTTTCTTCTTCTCTTCCACTTGATGCATATGAACGGTCAGTCAAGCAAAGTCTAACTCCTTATTCAACATAGCCCCCTGGCACTCAAGTACCAGGTCATCAGCAAGGCCAGATGCAAACTTTCTCATCCGAGCCCTCATATTACTAGTCAACTCTAATGCATAGCAGGCTAGTTTACTAAACTTCAAAATGTACTCCTGCACACTCATACTTCCCTGCTTCAGATTTATAAACTCTTCTACTTTGGCCTCCCTCAACTCCAGAGGAAAGAATCGATCAAGGAAGGCTTCCACAAATTCACCCCAAATTGTGGGCTCAGTACTTTCACCTTTTTCATCTTCCCAGTCGGCATACCACTGACTCGCAACGTCCTTGAGTTGATAGGTTGCTGCTCCACCCATTCAAGCTTATCCACATGCATCACCTTAAAGATCTTTTCTATCTCATCCATGAACTCCTGTGGATCTTTCTCTACCTTGGTGCAAGTGAACTTAGGTGGGTTCATCTTCATGAAATGTCTGACTCTAGTAGCCTCATATGTAATAGGTGCAGACCCAAAATCTTCCAATCGTTGAGCTTGGTTAACTAGTAACTACATCAGTATATGAATAGACCGTCTGAATTCTGTATTTGAAATATCTCCCTGAGTAGTTAGGGGACGGTTGGCACTAGTTCGTGAAACCTGTGGTAAACTGGTCAGAACTAAGGGACTCTCGGAGTAGGGAAAAATTCTAGAGTGTGAGCCCTGTTATGGGTCCACATACTATGGGTGGGACGGGCCTCATATGCCTGAGCATTCTGATCGATGTTATAACATGGAGGCATAACTGTGTTTACGAAACACAAGTGATCATTGATTAGGGAACAGTTCAGACTCTGAAGCACAAACTAAATCACAAAGAAGGGAAACATTTCCTAAACGCCTAGCAGCCTCCTGCTTGTAAGTGTGGCGCGCTATACACCCATAAACAAGACTCTACCCGATGCGATTTCGCAGACACCCTAGGACCATGAATCGTGCTTTGATACTAAGTTTGTCACGACCTGAACCAAGGCCTGGATGTGACAAGCATTTCAAACCATTGGGGCCTGAAACACCCCTATTTGTCTAGTAATCATGCACCTAATTCATATGATCAAAGAAATATAAAAAAACACAATAATTTGGAAACATGGTCATAAATATGAAAAGAGATAATAACGGGGAGACAATGTTGCCTCAAAATCAATTATCCTCTGAACAACTATCTGCAAAAATCTTTAACAAATGACTGAAACGATGTCTATATAAAAACTGGGACAAGGCCCCCAGTAGATCTAAAAACTGAATATAAGTTAAAAGGACTGCAAGACATAAGACCTTTCAAAACATAGAAGGTTCACCACTTGTCTCTACAGCTCTTTCTGAAAGTTCTACTGATTCTCTTGACCCCTAGACTGGGCCTTTGAACCTGAGAGGTTGGAGAGGGGAGGGGGTCAGCACAAAAGTACTGGCACACAGAGATATCAAAGCAACACTTAATATTTTTACAAAATATAGTTGAGAGCCATTATAAAGCAATTTCGTATCAAATCATTTGAAAGCAAATAGGTGTAATGCAATAGTTTTTCTCAACAATAATGAAATGCAACTAAGCTAGGTGGAATACCCTACATAATTTATACCAACTGTCAAACCTTGGTTGCTACTGAGATTAGAGTATAAGTGAGGGAGAGACATACAAGACCACGAAGCATGGTGTCTCGAACCAAATCAAATATAGTAGTGCACAAGATTACAAAGCATGGCTCCTAACCATAATCCCAATTTGGGATAATATAAAATCAGGTACACAAGACCATAAAGCATGGTACCAAGTTCTCTAGTTGACAAACACGGTTTCCAACGTAGAATCATTTGACTCATGCTTTCTTCGAGCAACCACCTATCTCAATTAAAATCAATGCATTTAAACTCACCTCATAATCCTTCACATATCATACTTTATAGGGTATCGTCATACCCGACTTACAAGTCATCAATATCATATCAATCTCTTTATTCAATCATCATACGAAATATTCTTCAATATGAACAAAACAACCCTCTGTTTGAAAGTTGAGAATCATATCATTTCATAGCACTTTTCGAAATATTTCATGACATGCTTTTAAAGATGATTTCAAAACCATTGATATCATATGAAAATTTAAAATATCATATCAAGAGAGGGATTCCAAATAATTCATGCTCTCAATTCTTTTCTTTATTTACTTACTAATTAATGTGTACTTTTAGGTATCATGCCTCCAAAAGGTGTTTCTTCTTCCAAGAAAGTGGCCAAGAATGGAAAGAAAAATGCACCATCCTCAAGTTATAAATCCACTGAGTCATCTAGTAGTAGTGGTGATATAGTTGAATTACTAGTGAAGGGACAAGCTGACCAACTAGAAAAACACCTGCTCGGGCAATGAAAATAGCAACTCTAGGGGACATAACTCTAAGGGGACCAAGGAGAAAGAACCGGAGCACCTCTCCTCCACACTCACCTCAGATGTAATATGTATATCTAGTAGCCCACCTCTGGTATAGTCTATCCCACCTCGCTCAAAGGGAATTCCATTTGGGTTCATTATGATTTCACAGGCCATATGGAATGATGAAATGGCGATATTGGACATATTGGAGGACATGGTCTAAAACATAGAAGGGGGCATGAATCCCTAGGTTGATACTCAATTGGAAAACTAAAATAGAAGGGTGTAGCTAAGACTGGATACATTTGAGCTTAGGATAACCTGATAGTTGGGCAGCAGCCAAACCCCAGATCTTATAGAGGTGAAAGGCGAAGTGGCTGAGATAAAGAGAATGATGGATTAGTTGTATGCCATACCAATTATCCCAGAGTTTGAAGTCATGATTAGTATGCCTAAGGTCTATGATGATAATATTTTGGCTACTCCAAACCTGGTAGATGAGATCCAAAATGAAAAAAGAGAAAGAAAGAAGAGAAAGCATAAGAAGAAACATGCTAAGAATAAAGCTAAGGAAAATAGCCTACAACATGAGCAGGACCAGCAGGTAAGGGTCCGTGAGATGCATGCCGGGGCCAGTGGTTCGAGATGGTGATTGATGATGCTGATGGAGGTGGTGATGTAGACCCTCCTAGTGATATACCATTTAGCATACCGGCCACCACTAGTACCACTATTGTTGACTCAGTCCTGATAGCTGATAGGAATCTAGATGATGTATTAGGAACCTGAGTGAAGGGCCTACGTGCTAATGTTGTATGAGTTGGCACGTTGAGTGCACGGGTATGTTCCGATTCCTTTGAATTACATTTTTACAAGCATTGAGGACAATGCATAAGATTTAAGTTAGGGGTGGGGTGTACCATGTCGCCATGGGCTATATTTTCCATGTTTCAAAGCTCGTGGCCCCAACCTAAAATATTTGAAGAACTAGCATGTTTTGTTCATGTTTTTGTGTTTTTTTAATTTATTTTTGTTTGTGTGCTGGGAATGGCTGAAATAGGAGAAGAATTTGTGCTTGTGGAAATAGACCATTGTTTTTAATAATTATTCTTGAAATAGTCAGATTAAAAATTTTGTGCTGAAAAATTAATAACCCTCCTAAACTTTTGTGTTAACTGTGTGATTTGTATATGGGTGAGAAAATTATTAATCTGATAATGACATTAGGATTAGGAATGGAATAACTAGGGTGAAATTTTACATAGCTGGATAGGTAGTCCTTAGTAATGTAAACCTGTGCAAGTCTGTGTGAGGCTCTACTTAGTTCCCGGTGTATCTGAATCTAGAACTTACCCGATTATTTTACCTAGGTCTAGGATAGTTGAGTAGGAGATGATCATAGGCCATTGTTATTTTAAGACCACTTGAGCCTGAATGCCCAACCTAATAAATCATGAATCTTTTTGATCCAAATATTTGAGCCTTAATTGATCGAGTTTTTTTGTTTACACCAATTTCACTTACTCATTTCTATAATGAATCTGTCTTAGCCCTGGTCCTCCTTGGACACTGTGCACCTCAACCCAAGCAAATTGCCTAAATTAAGGGTGGCTATTATAGTGGTGCATAGAAAAATTGACTGTGAAGAAAGACATATAAAAGGAAAACATGAATGGAAAAAGGAAAGGTGTGGTACAAATAAAAGAAAATTACAAGAAAATAAAAAGAAGTGATAAAAATAAAACCACACCTAGTTCAACATAAAATGTGCTTGAAATAAAAAGGGAGACATAAGGGCGGATATGAAAGAGAAGAAAAGTGGAAAATGTATGGACCCTGAATAAAGCATAGTGTCAAAGAGACTAGTCACTAAATAAATCCTATGAATATACCATACCATCCCCTAACTTATGTTAAAGCAGAATAAAGTCCTTTAGTAATCCTACCTCGACTGTCTAAAAAGTTATGAAGAGAGCATATGGGCAAGCCTATGGTATTATGTATACACCGATAGTACTTCTTTGTGAGAGAGAGTGTATTTTGCTATTCTGTGAAAAATTAATTATTCCATATTGAGTGTATGTTGTTAGGTCGCTAGACTGTTCGGAGAATGTGATTTGTATATGCCCAGTTGTCTGTTACTAATGTAATGCCATCATTGAATTCCTTTTTGTCATTCCATGCAACGAATCATATACACAATTATTTCTTGAAAAGTTGAAATTAAGAAGGGGAATAAAAGTATAGAAAATTGAATTGAAAGTTCATTGCCATAGGTATCTTAGGATCTTTGTGTTAAAGCATTGTTATTTTGAGATAGTTTTTAGTTTTTATTTTGCTCGAGGACACGCAAACTTCTAAGTTGAGGGTGTTGTTGTTTTGTGGAAACACGACACTTTTGATGCTTAAAACCATGAAATTATATTGGAACTACGGCCATTTTAGTAGATATGATGTGCTTTTGTGGTTATTGCAGGTAAAATAGGTCAATATAAGTGTTGGACTAAAACTAGAAGAAAAATACCTAAAAAAAACCCTGTTGTAGAAGGTACGAGTCTCCTCACGAGTCATAAAAACCTCTAACAACTCGTAGGCTGACTCATAAGTACAACAAAAACCAAGGACAAGAAGAAAAATAAAGTTTAGAGAATATACGACTGAGAGTACAAGCCATAAGATGAGGGTAAGAGCTGTATCACGAAGTTGTACACATAGAACAAACCAAGGAAGAAAATTAGAGTTGAAGTGTTTGAAGAATACATGTCAGAAGTCTGAGTACACCTCGTATGGACAAGCCAAAAGTAGACCAGAGTCCAAAGAGTGAGAAAAAGTCCCAGGTAGATATGAGTGAAGGCCATGAGTTGTATGATCAAGATACCAATTGTGAGCAGGATCCATAAGAATAATAGAAAGTTGAAGCCTGGAAGATCAAACACTGGAGTGGATACAAGATGCAAAGTACGACTTGTAAGAAGATGGTACGAGTGGATGAATGAGTCGTACCTTGTGCTGATATAACTTTTCTTTTCTATTTTTATTAGGATTTCTTGGTATTTTTTGAGATACTATAAATACCCTAGGGTTTATATTTTATTAGGTTACTAACTTCGATGTACTTTTACATACTTTACAATTACGCTTGAGATTTTGGGTTCTTATTCAATTAAGGACTTGGAATTTTATTCATCTTATTCTTGTGCAATTAATTACATGTATTCTTCATTGATAATCATAGTTTATTGCATGAACATGAGCGGTTAATCTCTCTGACTAGGGTTGTGGGAACCCTGGTAAATTAGCTATGTAAAGAAAGTGGGAGATTAATCTATTCTAGGGTTTATGCACGTATCTTAATATTCTTTACAATAATTGACCTCTAATCTACTGCAGAAGCTTAGGGATAGCATGTATTTGCAAATGTCCTCATAAAGGAGTTTGTGATTGGGAAAAGAGAATTAAGATAGTAATTTGAGATTTACCTCTATCATACTATTCAATCATCTTATCTAACACTTGAGACTCAAAAGGTGAAAGTGAACTGAAGTCATAGACAAGAAGCAATAAGGCGATGCCCTAAGACTCACATGGTAAAGGTGAGATTTACCAACACGGTCATAAGATGGTTGGTAATACATATCTTGTCGACTTTACATGCAAAGAAGTATAATAGGTGGATTGAACACAAGAAATTTATAGAGTTGAGAAGCCAGGAGTAACACAAGACTAGTGTTCATCTTCTATTGTTTACAACTCAAAGAATTCAAGATTCGGTTACTAGTTACTAATAATTCCAAATTCCTCCTATTTACTTTCTGCACTGCTCATGAATTATATAAAGTTAAGCAATTTTTCAACATTTTTCTTGTGGGATCGAACTAACCTAGTTGGGCTACTATATTTGGCATCGACTGTAGCATACTTTTTTTGGAGGTTAGTTACATCACTCATACATTATATCATAATAATTATAATTATAATTATCATCATTATTCTCAATATTTTTATTGTATTTACTTTATTATTTTGTGATGTTATTGTATTTCTACCTTGACTTGTTACCTATCTATTTGTTATATCTTTCTTTACTTATACTTGATGTTATTATATATATTGTCCTTCTATGCTTTACTTGTATGTGGTATAATGTATAATTTTCGTCCTTTCTAGTTTTGTTGCAATATATGTGAGTATTATAGAACTGTTAGTGCAAAACAGTCTGGGCTACTATTGTGGGACATTTTCAAATTGTAGGTGACAGGCCCTTAGTATGTATTTTGTGTGCTTTATTATCTACTTTTCTCAATTGGCCAATAATACCTATTGAGTACAAGTGGACCGTACTTACTCTTTTCATGCCTTTCGTTGTAGATCCTAGTTTAAGTATGCCCCATATTGGTTGATTCGGGTGATATTTGGATGAAACACACTGGATTTTAGCCCTTGAAAATTTCTTGATCTTTGAGCTTATTGCCTTAATTATGACTTGACCCCCTGAGTCATAGGGTTTCTTAACGACTCACTGGGATGAGTCGTACCCAAACAAGTAAGTTTATGGCTTAGTTCTATTCTGAGAACGAAAGGCTCACTATGAGCCATGAGGATATGTTACTAGTCGTAGGTCCAAATCGTAAGATGTCCAGTTTTCAATTCATTAGGGTTTTGTGTTGCTCATGGCTGGAACTTACGAGTAGTAAGATCTCATTACAAGTTAGTTGGTGGAGTCTTAAGGTAAGGGTACGAGCAAAGGGGTTGACTCAGGACCAAAGGCGACTTTTTCCATCTTTTATGTTGAGGGCATTCTAGATATTTCCCCTCTTGTCCAACTTAGAACCCACATCCTATAACTTCTTTAGGGCATTATTAGCTATAAAAAACATGTCAAATAACCTCTTAGAACACTCCCAAATCCTCAAGGTCAAGAACACTTAGGGTTTTCAAGAGGTTGATCAATTAGGTCTCTCAAGGGTGATTTCTCTCTGTACTTCTTGGTGATTAAGGCATGGTACTCTTTTCTCATTGTTAATTTTGAAAAGCATGTGATATAAAGTATGGTTCATAATATTATTGTTTTGGCTTTGAATACAAAGGTTGGGGGTATTGAATATTATGAATTGAATAATGTTTCTCATGGTTTATATATATGATTATCATGCTTTTCATATAGTCTTGAACTTATAGGTGCATGGGCATGGTGAATAAACAAGGAAATTGTGATTTTCCAAAACTTGTGACTTTTGAAGTGGTTATGACCTCAACCCCATAATACAAAATTGGTTGGGTTATGAGAATTGTGGGAATTTGTAAAATTGAACTAATCTTGAACTATTACATGATATAAATAAGTATTTGAAATACAATGGCATTAATAAGGGAGTTGTTCTCCCTAAGTTAATGGGAATTGTTTTGGCATGTTTTCATTACCTTACAAGTACAGTTGGTATGACGATACCAACAATGTATGCCTAAAACTGGACTATGGTTAATTGAATAAGAATGTGTGATACTTGTTTTAATTGGGCTATAATAATGGTTATGTAGCTGAGTCGTGAAAGTGAAGGTCTGAGTGACCAATACTGAAAATCGCATTTACCGATATGCGGTCAAAGTGACCAGGGAGGTTCAAGCTCTCTTATTATTATTTCATGATTAGAGAGGTTTGAATCCCTTATAAATCATTATATGATTGGGTGCTTAAGTCACCTTGGCATATGTTAGAGGGTTTGAGTCCCCCATGTGTATATATATGAGATTTTTTCTCCAGTTCGTGCAGCCACACACACTGGGCCTGACCGGGGTATGAGAGCTGAGGGCCATATAGCCCATAGATACTATTACATGATGGTTGAGCTAAAAAATCTAGGCTAACATTTTGAAAAGCGTGTTAAGCCATATTCCCTACCCCGACATGTGTTATATATATTCATGTATATGTATTTGACTATGTGTGTTGGCTTTTGAATGTTTTTAAACTATTGATCATATCATTCATTATCTTTATCCTTAAGTTACATGCTATAATTCACCTTGCTAACCATCTTTGGACACTATATCCTCACACAATATAGTAATTGGTGATACTTCTACTCCTCTTGTTCAATTACTAGGTGATCTAGGGACAACTTTTGAGTCAGAATGAAATGGTGAGCCCATACTTTAAGGATTCCATTTCATTCTATGGAATTCTTTATGACTTTACTATCTATTTGGCCTTGGTTTTGGCTATGGTCAGAGTCATATCCCAATTATATATTCTTTAGTTTTGATTAGAGGCTTTGTCAAACTACTATAGGCATAAGTGGTGTTGGTGTTGGTATTAGTATTGGTATTGGTATTGGTATTGGTATTGGCCTTGATATTGGTATTATTTAGTTTTGGTTATAGACTTATTTTAATGTCTTTTAATTGATATTCTCTTATCTTGTTATATGTTTAAAATTTAGCCAAACTTAGGGTGTGGTGTATTTGGTTTGGTTAGGTGCAGGGCTGATCTTCTGTCCACACAGGACTTAAGATACCCGCCATGGCTAGGCCCTAGTTTGGGTCGTGACAAAGGTGGTATCAGAGCCTAGGTTTGGTTTCATTGGGTGTCCAACAAAGTCATGCCAAGTAGAGTCTCTTTTACCGGTGTGTAGCGCACCACACTTATAAGGGAGAAGATATAAGACATTTAGGAATGTTTCACTTTCTTTTTGTTCTATTTCAAGCCATAGAGTCTAAGGTCTTGAGTATCTATAATTCCTATTTGTTTTCTTCTTAGATTATGCCTCGCTGATGATCTGAAGCTCAGAGAAACTCCTCTGTCCTACTTGAGGATAATGCTTATAGTACACTTTTTACTTATGGGGTACAAACCCGGTCTAGGGTCCAGTTCTTGATTGCCTTACTAGAGTTCCATCAGTCCTGTCTAGTCCTTCTTGAGCTCCTCAAGCTGATGTGTTGAATACATAATTTTTTCAGTCCATTCATATGTTAGATCAGTTGGTATCTTCTCAGTCTGAGCATGTATCTTTTGTTACTCCATCTTTTGAGGCCACAAGAGTATGATAGCTTATGAGGTTGAGCCCTTTTTTGTTCATTGATGTTAGGGTTAAGGAGGATCCTCAAGATTTTATTAATGAGATGAAGAAGATCTTTTGCATTATGCATGGTACTATTATAGAAGATGTAGAATTTGCTGCCTATCAGCTGAAGGATATAGCATACCAATGGTGTGAGGAATAGAAATAGTCTAACGAAGATGATGCTGAATATGCACTGTGAGATGATTTCTCTAGTTCTTTTCTGGACTGCTTATTTCTATAAGAGTTGAAGGAGGCGAAAAAGGAAGAGTTTGATAATCTGAAGCAAGGAAAGATGACGATTGTAATACCCCAACTTATGGGATAAAGAGTCCCACATCAGCAAAACATAGAACGGATACTGGGTTTATAAGTAGGCAAGCCTTACTCCCTAGTGATGCATTTTAAAGCCATGAGGGCCTAGTCCCAAAGTAGACAACATCATTAGTGGGTTGGGGAGTTACAAGGGTCTTTCGGGCCTTGATGATTTGGGATGCCCATCACAGCCAGGGCCTGACTTGGGTCGTGATAAGAATGGTATCAGAGCCGCTCCTATATCATCCCTGATAATGTGGGTTAAAGTTCAAACTAAGTGTAGGCAAATCCCGATTAGGTGGGGGAAAACCTTAGTCCAGAGTCTGGTAAAATTGCATTCGGTGGGGCAAACCTCAGCGAGGATGCTGAGTCAATAAAGGGAGTGTATGTAACACCCCAACTTAGGGGATAAAGAGTCCCACATCGATGAAACACAAGATGGATGTTGATTTATAAGTAGGCAAGCCTTACTCCCTAGTGACACGTTTTAAAGCCGTTAGGGCCTGGGCCTAGAGCGAGCAATATCGCTAGTGGTTTGGGTAGTTATAGGGGTATCTTGGGCCTTAATAGTTCGGGATTCCTATTATGGCTAGGGCACCGGCTTGGGTTGTGACAACGATCAAGGATTATGCCTTGAAACTCCATCAATTATCCTGATATGCTTCTGAGTTAGTGCTTAGCTGAGGGCTAGAATGAGAAAATTTGCCTATGGATTGTCTCGTGATTTAATTCTAGAGAGTAAGGATGCCTTGTTGAACAAGGATATGGAAATATATAGATTGGTTATGTATATGCAGCAAGTTGAGAAAGAGAAGAAGAAGCAGGCTAAAATTAGGAAGAGGCAGAACAAGAAGCTTAAATTTTTTTATCCGGGTGGAGTTCAACAGCAGAGTGGTAGAGATAGTGGAAAGTGGTCTAAAAACAAATGGGGGAGTTCTAGTTCCTACTCTATGGTTAACACTCCTTATCTGAAATCGTCGAGTGAATTCGTTCTTAGCATAATAGTGGATTTAAGGCATAGGACACCGAATTTCAGGCTGGTGGGACTTAGTCCGATCGATCATATCCTCCTTGTAGATTCTGTGTCCAGTTGCATCATGGATTTTGTGAAGAGGAGAGGAATAAGTTTTTTAAATATGGTCAAATTGGTTACTTATAGAGGGATTGTCCTTCTAAGGTTGCTTCAGGGGTAAATAAGATTCCCGTTGACACTTCATCAGCTCCTGCACTAAAGAGTGCTACTTCTGCTTCTTATACCAGCAGTAGTCAAAATTGCTTGTATGCCCTTTCTACCCACTAGGACTCTGAGGCATCTCCTGATATTGTCACTAGTATGTTACGTCTCTTTTCTCGTGATGTGTATTGCATGCTTGATCCAGGGTCTACTCTTTCTTATGTGACCCTATATGTGGCTATGCATTTTGGTTTTGGTCCTGAGTATATCCTTTACCCCTTTTCTGTTTCTACCCTCATGGGTGATGCAGTGGTTGCTAGAAAAGTCTATAGGGATTGTGTGGTATCTATTGGTGGTAGAGAAATTCTTGTAGATCTAATAAAATTGGACATGGTTGATTTTGATGTCATACTGGGGATAGATTGGTTGCATTTGTACTATGCCTCCTTAGATTTTCAAACTCATAAGGTCATATTTAAATTCCCTAATGAGCAAGTCATTGAGTGAGAAGGGGTTATTTAGTTCCTACAAAAAGGTTTATATCATATCTTAGAGCTTGTAAGGTGATTTCCATGGGATGTCCTCATTTGGTCTGAGTTAAGATTCGAACTCAGAGGGTACTTCATTGACATTCATTCCTGTAGTTAATGAATTTTTTAAGGTTTTTCATAATGATCTTCTTGGTATCCCTTTAGATAGAGATATTGATTTTGGGATTGACCTTTCTCCGGACACTTGTCCTATCTCTATCCCTCCTAATAGAATTGCTCTGGCTGAGTTAAAGGTACTTAAGTAGAATTTGAAAGACCTCCTTGACAAGGGTTTTATCCATCCTAGTGTGTCTCCATGGGGTTCTCCTATTTTGTTCGTGCATAAAAAGAATTGTTCCCTTAGAATATGCATCGATTGCCATCAGTTGAATAAAGTTATGATAAAGAATAAGTATCTTCTTCCTCAGATTAATGACTTTTCTGACCAACTTTAGGGTGCTATGTGTTTCTCTAAGATTGATCTAAGGTCCGGTTACTATCAACTAAAGAAAATGAAAGTTGATATCCCTAAGACTATCTTTGAAACCTATTATGGTTATTATGAGTTCATTGTCATGTCTTTTTGTTTGACTAATGCCCCGATAATATTCATAGACTTGATGAATAGGGTCTTTCATCAGTTTCTGGATTTGTTCATTACCATGTTTATAGATGATATTTTGGTGTATAGTGAGGTAGATCATCCCGATAAACTCCATAACGTATTGCAAACTTTTAAAGACCAGCATTTGTATGCTAAGTTTTCAAAACTCGAATTCTGGCTAAAAGCTATTACTTTTTTGGGTCATGTCACTTCTAGTGAAGGTATCATGGTAGATCCGCAGAAATTTGTAGCGGTTAAAATGTGACCTAGGCCCACAACTCCAATCGATATTTGGAGTTTCTTGGGTTGAGCCATTTACTATAGGAGATTTGTGGAGAGTTTCTCAACTATAGCTACTCCACTGACTAAGTTGACATAGAAGAAGGTGAAGTTCTTATGGTATAATGCTTGTGAGGGTAGTGTTGAGAAGCTGAAAGATAAGTTGACTTCAGCTCTAGTTTTGACTCTACCTGAAGGTACCAATGGTTTTGTTGTCTATTGTGATACATCTCGTGTGGTACTTGGATATGTGTTGATGCAGCATGGCAGGGTGGTGGCCTATGCAACTTAGAATTGTTGGAAAGTTTGTATTGAAGATTTGGTGTTACTATTTGTATAGAGTCCATGTAGATATCTTTTTTGATAAAAAGAGCCTGCAATATGTGTTCACCCAGAAGGAGTTGAATCTCAGGCAGAGAAGGTAGCTTAAGTTGTTGAAAGATTATGACATGAGTCTCTACTATCACTCAGGTAAAGCTAATATGGTTTTTGATGCTCTTAAAATGTTATCTATGAGTAGTCTAACTCATGTGGATGAGGATAAGCGGGTTGGTGAAAGATATTCACTATTTGGATAACCTTGGACTTCATCTCTTGGACTCTGAGGATGGTAGTGTGTTTGTGAAAGAGGTGGTGAAGTCATCCCTTATTGCTGAAATAAAGACAAAGCAGGTACTGGATCCTATCTTGATGAAGATTAAGGGGGCATGAGACAACAAAAGGTTATAGCTTTTGATATTGGTCGTGATCGTATCTTGAGGTACCAAGGCAGATTATGTGTTCCCGATGTAGATGGGTTGTGAGAGAGGATCTTAGTTGTCATGAGTCGTGTTATGTCATTCATCCCAGTTTAATAAAGATGTATCGTGATCTTAAGGAGATATATTAGTGGAACAACATGAAGTGAGATATGGCCAGTTTTGTCGTTAAAGGTTTGGTGTGTCAACAAGTGAAGAATGAGCACTTGAGGCCCGGTGGGTTGACTCAAGAGATTGAACTGCCATTGTGTAAATAGGACATAATTAATATAGATTTTGATTATCGGTCTACCTCGATCTCATAATTAGTTTGATTCAATTTGGATCATCGTGGATAGGATGAATAAGTCTAATCACTTCTTGCTAGTGAGGACTAATTATTCAACAGAGAATTATGTGAGGTTGTTCCTGCAAGAGAATATAAAGTTGTATGGGGCACCTATTTCTATTATGTCAAAGTGTGGTATTCAGTTCTCATTGCATTTTTGCATTCATTTCAGAGAGGTTTGGGAACTAAAATGAGCCTTAGTACTTTTTTCCACCCACAGTCAGATAGTCAGAAGAAAAGACTATTCAGACATTGGAAGATATGCTTCAGGCTTGTGTGATTGACTATGGTCGTAGTTGGGTTGATCATCTTCCTCCTATAGAGTTTGCGTATAATAACAACTACCAATCTAGTACTAGGATGGCTCTATTTGAGGCATTGTATGGTAGGAGATATAGGTCTCCTATTATATGGTTCAAGGTTAGTGAGGCAGAGATGTTTGGCCCAGATTTGGTTGACCAAGCGATGAAGAAAGTGAAGGTGATTCGGGATATACTTAAAGCTACCCAAAGTTACCTAAAGTCCTATGCAAATGTGAGGAATAGGGAGTTAGAGTTTGAGGTTGGCGATTGGGCGGTCTTGAAGGTATCTCCCTTGAAAGGAGTAATGCGGTTTAGGAAAAAGGGGAAGCTCAGTCCTCGGTATGTTGGTCCGTACTTGGTTTTGAAGAGGGTTGGTAAGGTTGCGTATAAGTTAGAGTTTCCCCCTAGTTTGAGTACCATTCATTTGGTGATTCATGTTTTGATGTTGAGAAAGTGTATGGGTGATCCATCAACTATTATTCCTATAACAACCTGAGACTACCCCCTAGTCGTCACACGGTGCTTGAAACCATAAGTGATCCTAACCTAACACATGAATTGACATGCTGTTAATCAACTAAATTATAATAAAATAAATAACAAGTTCTGTTGTGCGCAAATATAATCATGGCATAATCTGAATAAGTACAATAACGATAAAGTTTACAATCTGATTATAACTGAGAAAAGAACTGAAATTACATGACTGACTTTGACTGAAATTTATGAAGCCTCTACTATACTGACTATAGATAGCTGGGACATGCCTCCAACTACCACTAATCAATACATATGAAAATAAATGAACTATATATGAACTAAAACTGTCTGGAGTTCCCAAAGTAGGAGAACTCATCCCCTGCTGGATGGAATCTGCAACTATCTGATCGTGATGTGCAGGCTACAAATGGTACCTACATTATGAAACAATGTATCCACACAGATGTATATGTGGATCAGTACTTATGGAATGTACTAAGTATGCATGGGTGAATGCAATAAGTAAAACTGATTTCATACATAATCTTAAAACATGTATTCTAAGTGTAAGTAGACTCAACAATAGGATGGACTAAACTGAAAGCTAAAAATATCTTAAAGCATGAGTGACAAACGTACTCTGATAAGATTGTGAATCTCAACACTTAGTTTCTGTAAAACTATTTAATGATATAAGTGGAACTAAAGTTGGGATATGGTAGAACATGGATACTGTATGAATACTGAGTCTTCAACTACGTGATGGAGACTGACATAAATTGAGGATCTGAATATACAATCAAACTAAGCACGAATGCATAAACATACTAACTTATTTGATTAAATGAATGACTAATAGCTGAATACTGGTCATGTAAGACTGGACTGTACTTAGTCTAAATAACTGGATTGAAATTGTAGAGTACTATGTATATGAGGTAAGGACGGACTGCGCAACATGAGATAACTAATCATGAATGCGTGAAACTTGTATTATCTGAGAATGCAAGACCAAGCGTATAGTGTGATTCTAAAATAATTTGTAAAGTAAAGTACTGAAATACTGATAACTAAATAACTAATAATTGTACGCTATGGTCAAGCAAACCTGAAACTGAACTGCGTTTTGAGTTTAATACTGAATTGAGACTGTAACTGAGATTGTAACTGAGGCCTTAACTGAGACTGTAACTGAGACTGTGGTTGAGATTGTAACTGAGACTGTAACTAAGACTATAACTGAGACTATAGGAGGTATCATCTAACCTACATGCCCCAATCTGAGCTAATCGGAGTCCAACCTGTAACCCCAGTTGGAAGGGTGTCAGTACCGTGCCACGGGTACTAACACTGGCTGTGTGGATCTACTAAACTGGTATCCCAAAGGACTAAGGATTAACCTTATACTAGCAGGAAACTCATGAGATATATGTCATCCCTAAATTGGTAGGAAAACATCTCAAACCTATGAATGGCTACGTAGTTCTGTAACTTAGGGATTGCTACTAAGGGTCAAACCCTCTGTGTGCAGGAATGCCCCCATCCCTGGGTTCGTTCAGTGCTAAATCCAACTCTCAACTGAATACACTGGAATACTAACTGGTGCATGCACTATTAACTGATAACTAATAAGATCATTTCATGGTATTCTAAAAATAATAGTGCATACGGATTCTAAGGTAATTATTAATGATTAAACTGATACTGGGACTAAAACAGGACTGAGCTAACTTAATCGGACTCTCAACTGACCATATTACTGACTGAATGATATTTCCAATGGTATAACTGAAATCATTCTGTAGATACTGGAAAACTAGATAACAACTAAATTTGGGTATTCATAACCCTCAGACTCGATAACAATAACAATAAGAACACATGAGCGCATTTGAGACCATAATAAGTAACCCTTATTTAAAGAAATCCATCACTTAGGCATTTGATCAAACACATGGAGATTAATACTTTATAATGGGCCAATTCACCAAATACATGGAAATCATAAACTTGGACACTGGAATATCTTAAATATGGGAGCATAGTATGATTACATAGCTAAAATTGTGAATTTAGAAATTTACATAAAATTCGCTTGAAATAAGATATGGGCGTTTCATCAAAACCTGTAAAGAGCATAGATTGAATGTAAGAATGTCTTAAACATGAGAGAACAATAGAGTTACATGGAAAAATTCATAACTTGGGGATTCATCTTGAAATTGATTAAACATGATATGGAAATTTCATCATATGTGTGGAAAGTTTGGATTTAAAACATGGAAATATTTCTAAACATCATGAATTTAGGATCTATCATGGAATTTAATTGAATAAAGCATGGTAAACTCAAATTCTTGGCATGGAAAATTCAAAATCTTGCATGGAATCACACATGGGCTGAAATTAATTAAATCAACATGAAAACATGCAATTCAATCTTTCTTGAATATTTAAAATAACTTAATGATAAAAAAAAATTCATTCTTTATTTGAAATAAAAGGGTTTTGGGCTCCATGGGTGAAAGAGGACCCATGGATGAACTCCCACATACCTTAAAACTTTAATCTTGATGGAGAAACACAATCTTGAAAGTATTTTTGAATTAGAAAACTTGAGTTCTTACTTTTCTTGAAGAAAATTTGATGAAGTTCTTGGTGTTCTTGAGGGGGCTAGGATTTTCCTAAAGAGAAAAAGATGAGAAATCGTGTATTTAATGCTTTTAGGGGATGAAATTAATCGTTATGGGTTGATTTAAATGAGGGGAAGTGACCAAAGTGCCCCTAGACCCTTTAGAAACTAAAATAGCATATGAAATAGTTCCTTAACGGGTGGCTGATGCGTCCTATGTCTAATCGCATCGACAACCGATGTGTCGCATCGGCTTACTGCCTCACATGGAAAATATCATAAATTTTTGCTCAGGTATCGAATTAAGCCAAAATTGGTATATTTGGAAAGCTAATTCAATTATCTACAATTTGGTGGGTCTTAAGCTGCAAAATTCTATGTATATAAAAAGTTATACACATTTAAAATAGACCCTTGTAGAATTGAATATCAAATATTGGACGAACCAAAGGCTCTATGCTCAAATTTGTTCTAAGTGATTCTTGTGAACATTTTTCACCTCAAAAGCAAATCAAACATGAGGATAAAGATCTTGAAACTCATATTTTCATCGGAATCATTTAGATTATAATTTATACACGTAGGAATAATGGTTCAAAGACTAGTCCAAATGCGGGGTATTAAATTATCTCCCCCTAGGGAGCATTCATCCTCAAATGAGACTGGTTCTAATGAGAGTACTATACGAAGGTAAATAAATTTATATTCTCAACATGCATGACTTGGAACATGATTGCATAACTAATTCTGAAATATAATACAGGAACTGAATATCATGAAGTAAACTAATTTCTTGAATACATGCAATGACATTTGAATAATTATAAGACTGGGATAAAAACGAGATAGTCAACTGATGAGTAACCATTACTTCAAGTTGGATCCTATTTCATGAAGAAAAATGAAAGGTTTAGGACATGAATACTCGAGGTATTATAATACATCTCCCCCTTGGGATACTTTGTCCCCCGAATGGTACTGACTTGGTTGAAATACTAAGGAAAGACTGAGATGATACATGGGAAACTTATGGACTGAATAATGACTGAATATCTAGAATCTGGAACTGATGCATGATGCATGAATTAAGCTGAATTTACAAATTACATGGATACGAATGAATTACCTCTCAGAATAGCCATATTCATTAGAATTTAGAATAGTATGACTAGATGGAAAGATGGAAAGCCATAGAAACTTATCTGCCTGACTGCTAGACTGAATTACTGCTATACAAACTGAATTATACTAAAAGCTTACACTCAACTATACATTCCACTTGTACACCAACATGACATTCAAGCCTATCTTCATAACCATATATGAAATTGTTGGAAAACCACCACAAAAGCATCTTTCTCATTTTCTCTAAAACTCTATCCTTAAAACTTTCATGCACTAGCCCAAGAAAACACACATAGAATTTCAACTAATCATGACATAAGGAGAGGTCACTGAAAGTTGGAACATGAGGACCTAAAACATGAAAGAATAACTTTGACACTCAACTGAGGCATGAGGAATAAAGAATCAATGATATGAATTCGTTCGACAGATCTGAACTGAGGACATACATGACATAAATCTAAATTGTACTGATCATTAAAAGTATGGCATGAGTATTGGAACTGAACATACTATAAAGCATGAAGACATAAGTCATGACCTGCATGACCTGAGTTTGGAGTTCATAATTTTATGGAACTTGATTCATACTACTGAGTGAACTGGAACTCCTCATGCTAGAGACTAGGAGATTACATGATTCTCTATAAAGTCCTAAATATGGGTTGTAATGATGGAGCTGACATGTAAGAGATGAGTAAATGTCATGATGGCTAAAAAAATTTGCACTGAGATAAAAATAGGTTGGTAATCATCCTCCCTTACTATATTTTTACACATACTGGCACTACTACTAAAATCTGAAAGCCTTAATTGGTCACTTATTCTATCATCTCCCCCTTATACTAAAGATATCATCTTAAGTCTGTGAACACTTTACTAAACTCTAAACTGAACTGCAATCACTTTACTCTAGATTTGGGGTATAATAATACATATGAATGATAACCTCATCTTGAAAGTATAAACCCCGCTGTTAATACTATCTCCTGGGATATAACTCTTAACTTTTGATAGCCCCAATAGTCATCATATAATAACTTAAACACTTACTAACTTAGAATCTTCAATAATTTCATTATACCAATATACCCAATATCATCACATACTTACACTCTTTTCGACACATATTTGCCTTACTAAACACATCATCTGCTTCTGTTTCTTCATAGACTACTAATATCTCATATCCTAACTCAAATCCACACCATCATACTTAATTTTAAATAAAAAAAACTTAAATTCTTACATGTACTTTTCAAGCCTACTGATTTACCTTTGGTACACCTATCCCTATGAATACATAATCTGCTCAATTTGGATAACGATATCCCAACTCTACTACTATTAAACTTCTGGGCTCATGATTCTAACTCAAGATCATATGCTATCATAAGATTCTAGAGGGGGATCTGAGAGCATATCTAACTTCAGCTCAATGTAGGATTTTCATGAATAAGAATGAAATATTTAAAAATTTAGGACATAAGGGCACTGATGGGATACTTTTTGAGCCAACATACAATCCCATAACTATCTGTGGGGACTGGCTGAGGAAACACTATCTGTAAGGACTTAATCTTCACTGTTTCTATCACCTTAAAACTAAGGAAGAGTTACCATGAATAAAGCAAGATGAGGATATGCATAAATTTCTTAGAGAACCTTTCTATAGCATAATATGAGACTTGAAAGAAGGAAAACATTTCCTAAATACCTTGTAGCCTCTTGAAGAAAAGTACAAATGACTTTGTACCATTTTGCAAGACTCTACTAGACACGACTTCATAGAAACTCTAGGAAACTTTTTGAACTCTATGCTCTGATACCAAGTTTGTAATGACCTGAGACTACCTTCTACTCATCATACAGTACTTAGAACCACAAGTGATCCCAACCTAACCCATGAACTGGCATACTATTAAGCAACTAAATTATAATAAAATAAATAACAAGTTTTATTGTGCGCAAACATAATCATGGCATAATCTGAATAAGTACAATATCGATAAAGTTTACAATTTGATTAAAATTAAGAAAATTACTGAAATTACATCACTAACTCTGACTGACATCTATAAAGCCTCTACTATACTGACTTTAGATAGATGGGACATGCCTCTAACTACTACTAATAAATACACATGAAAATAAATGAACTGTATATGAACTAAAACTTTCTAGAGTTCCCAAAGTAAGAGAACTTATCACCTACTTTCTAAAATCTACAACTGTCTAATCGTGATGTGCAGGCTATAAATGGTACCTATATTATGAAATAATGTAGCCACATAGACGTATATGTTGATCAGTACTTATGGAATATACTGAGTATACAGGGGTGAACGCAATAAGTAAAACTAATTTCATACATAATCATAAACACATCTAAGCTAAGTGTAAGTAGACTCACCAATAGGATGGAATAAACTGAAAGATGAAAATATCTCAAAGAAAGAGTGACAAACGTACTCTGATAAGATGGTGAATCTCTACACTTAGTTTCTATAAAACTATATTTTAATGATATAAGTAGAACTGAAACTAGAATACGGTAGAACATGGATACTTTATGAATACTGAGCCTTCAACTACGTGATGGAGACTGACATAAATCGAGGATCTGAATATACAACCACACTGAGCATGATGCATAAACATACTAACTTATCTGATTAACTAAATAACTAATAGCTGAATACTGGTTATGTAAGAATGAATTGTACTTAGTTTGAATAACTAGACTAAAAGTGTAGAGTACTATGCATATGAGGTAAGGACTGACTTAGCAATATGAGATAACTGGGCATGAATTTGTGAAAATTGAATTATCTAAGAATGCAAGACCAAATGTATAACATAATTCTAAAATAGTTTGTAAACTAAATTACTAAAATACTGATAATTGAATAACTGATAATTGTATGTTATGGTCAAGCAAACCTAAAACTTAACTGAGTTCTGAGCTGAATACTGAATTGAGACTGTAACTGAGACTGTAACTAAGACTATAACTAAGACTGTACTTGGGACTGTAATTGAGACTATAACTGAGACTATGAGAGGTATTATCTAACTGGCATGCCCTAATCTAAGCTAATCGAGGTCCAACCTGTAACCCCAGTTGGAAGGGTATTAGTACCGTGCCACAAATACTTATACTGATTGTGTGGATCTACTAAACTAGTGTCCTGAAGGACTAAAGAGTAACCCTATACTGGCAGAAAACTCATGAGATATGTGTCAACCCTAAACTGGCAAGAAGAAATCTCAAACCTAGAACTGGCTATGTAGTTCTGTAACTCAGGGATTGCTACTAATGGTCATACCCACTGCTTGCAGGAATGCCCCCATCCTTGGGTTCGCTCAATGCTGAATCCTACTCCCAACTGAATGACACTAGAATACTAACTGGTGTATGCACTGTTAACTGATAACTGATAAGCTCAGGTCATGGTATTCTAAAAATAATAGTGCATACGGATTTTGAGGTAATTATTAATAATTGAACTGATACTAGGACTAAAATTGGACTTAGCTAACTTAATCGGACTCACAACTAAACATATTACTGACTAAATGATATTTCCTATGGTATAACTGAAATCATTTTATAGATACTTGAAAACTAGACAACAACTAAATTTTGGGTATTCATAACCCCGAGGACTCGATAGCAATAATAATAAGAACACATGAGTGCATTTGAGACCATAATAAGTAAGCCTTATTTAAAAAAAACTCATCAATTAGGCATTTTATCAAACATATGGAGATTAATACTTTAACATGAGGCAATTCACCAAATACATGGGAATCATGAACTTGGACATGGGAATATCTTAAACAGGGGAGCATAACATGATTACATAACTAAAATCATGAATTTAGGAATTCACATAAAATTTTCTTGAAATAGAAATGGGCATTTTATCAAACATGTGGAAAGCATGAATTTAAAACATGAAAATATTGCTAAACATTATGAATTTAAGATGTATCATGGAATTTAATTGAATAAAACATGAAAAACTCAAATTTATGGCATGGGAAATTCAAAATCTTGCATGGAATCACACATGGGTTGAAATTAATTAAAATCACCATGAAACATGCAATTCAATCTTTCTTGAACATTTAAAATAATATATTGATAGAAAAATTCATTCTTTAGTTGAAATAAAAGGGTTTTGGACTCCATGGGTGAAAAAGGACCTATGGATGAACTCCCACATACCATAAAGCTTTAATCTTGAAGGAGAAACACAATCTTGAAAGCATTCTTAAATTAGGAAACTTGAGTTTTTGCTTTTCTTAAAGAAAATTTAATGAAGTTCTTGGTTTTCTTGAGGGAGCTAGGGTTTTCTTGGAGAGAAAAAGATGAGAAATCGTGTATATAATGCTTTTGGGGGCTGAAATTAATTGTTATGGGCGGATTTAGGTGAGGAAAAGTGATCAAAGTGCCCCTAGACCCATTAGAAACTGAAATAGTGTGTGAAACAGTTCTATAATATGGTGGCCAACACGTCGCGTAGCTAATCGCGTCGACAACCAACGTGTTACATCCCAATTTCATCGGCTTACTACCTCACATGGAAAATGCCATAACTTTTCTCTTGGGTATCAGATTAAGGCAAAATTGATATCGTTGGAATGATAATCCAATTATATACAATTTAGTGGGTCTTAAGCTGAAAAACTCTACATATATAAACAGTTATACACGTTTAAAGTGGACCCTTATAGAACCGAATATCAAACTTTGGACAAACCAAAGGCTAGGCTCAACTTTGTTCTAAGTGATTCTTATGAACATTTTTCATCTCAAAAGCAAATCAAACATGACGATAAAGATAATAAAACTCATATTTACATGAGAAACATTCAGATCATAGCTTATACACGTAGGAATAACGGTTTAAATACAAGCCCAAAAATGTGTGGTATTACAATTCTTGTAGAGAAGGAGGGTATTTTGAATTCCTTATTGTATGAGAAAGTCCTGATTGAGATCTTAGATCAGAAAATTCATCAATTGAAGATGAATGATGTAGCTTCGATAAAGAATCTATAGAGAAACCACAAGGTTGAAGAGGCTACTTGGGAAGCCGAAAAGGATGTGAAGTTCAACTATCCATTCTTGTTTTCCGCTTCGGATAATCATGCGTAAGGTATGTGTTCTTCTTAACATCTTTATTTTATGACTTTGTTAAAGAAAAGAGTGATTTCCTTTGAGTCTTTATTTTTTGAGTTTGTTAAAGGTAAGAGTAGGGGAATATAGAGTCAAATCAAGCTTGAAATTATCGTGTTCCATCATTCGGGGATTAATGATCCAAGTGGGGAAGAATTGAAACACCCTAAATTTTAGCCCTTGAAAATTTCTTGAGCTTTGGGCTCTTCTTTGGTTATGACTGGACCCTCAAATTTATAGGGTATCTTGATGACTCGTTGGGATGATTCGTACCCAAACTAGTAAGTTTGTGGCTTGGTTCTACTTTGATACAAGTGGCTCACTATGCGCCATGAGGATAGGTTACGAGTCATTGGTTTAAATCATAGGATGTCTAGTGTTCAATTTATTTATGTTCTATGATGCTTACAACTAGATCTTATGAGTCATAAGATCTTATTACAAGTTTTTTGGTGGAGTTGTAAGGTGTAAGTACGAGTTAAGAGGCTAACTCGTGACCAAAGATGGCTTTGTCCAACTTTTAAGTTGAGGGCATTTTTGACATTTCCCCTCTTGTTCAACTTAGAACCCACTTATTATAACTTTCTTAGGGCATTATTATGTATCAAAAATACATCAAAACACTTCTAAATCCTCAAGGTCAAGAACACTTAGGGGTTTTAAAAGGTTGATCAATTAGGGCTCTCAAGGGTGATTTCTCTCCATACTTCTTGGAAATTAAGGCATGTTACTCTTCCCTCATATTTAATTTTTCAAAAGCATGTGATTTAAAGTATGGTTCATGAGATTGTTGTTTTGGTTTTGAAAACAGAGGTTGGGGGTTTTGAATGTTATGAATTGAACAATGTTTCTCATATGAATTGAACAATGTTTCTCATAGTTTATATATATGATTTTCATGCTTTTAATATGGTGTTGAACTTGTGGATGCATGAGTATGGTAAATTAACTAGGGAATTGTGATTTTCCCTAACTTATGACTTTTGAAGTGGTTATGACCCTAACCCCTTAATGCGAAATTTGTTTGGTTATGAGAATTATAGGGATTTGTAAAATTAAACTAGTCTCGAACTGTTGCATGATATAAAGAAGCATTTGAAATACAATGGCATTTTTTAATAAACAAAGGGAGTCAGTGTTCCCCAATGTGTATTAATGAACAAAAAAGTTGTTCTCCCAAAGTTAATAGGAATTATTTTGGCATGTTGTTGTTACCTTGTAAGTGTGGTTGGTATGACGATACCAAAAATGTATGCCTAAAAGTGAAAATGTGTTTAATTTAATGGAAATTTTTTATATTTGTTTTAATTGAGCTATAATAAGGGTTGTGTACCTGAGTCATAAAAGTAGAGGTCTGAGTGATCGATACTGAAAATTGTGTTTGATGATGCAGGGGTGACAGTGACCAGGGAGGTTTGATTCCCCCATAAATCATTATATAATTGGATGCTTAAGTCACGGTGTTATATGTTGGAGGGTTTGAGTCACTCATATACATATATATGATATTATTCTCCAGTTCATGTAGCTACACGCGTGAGGCCCGACTAAGTGATGAGATTTGGATCCCATATAGTCCATGAGTGGTACTACATGATGATTAAGCTACACAATCTAGGTTAAAGATTTAAAAATCATGTTAAGGCTTGTTCTCTATCCCGGTATATGATATATATATTTATGTCTATATATTTAATTATGTGTGTTGGCTTTTAAATGTTTTTAAATTGTTGAGCATATCATTATGTTATCTTTATCCTCGAGTTACATGCTAGCATCACCCTGCTAACTGTCTTCGGATGTTGTACCCCTATGCGATGCAGGAATTGGTCATGTTTTTGCTCTTTCTGTTCAGTGACTAGGTGATCCGGGGATAGCTTTTAAGTTAGACTGAAGTAGTGAGCTTTTATACATCGGAGGACTCCATTTCATGCTTTAGATTTATTTATGACTTGACTATTTCCTTGGTCTTAGTTTTGACTATGGTTGGGGGCATGTCCTGACTGGATTTTCTTTGGTTTTGATTAGAGGCTTTGTCAGATTATTGTGGGCATGGGTAGTGTTGGTATTGGTTTTGGTATTCGTATTGGTATTGGCATTGATATGGTGTCGGTTGGTTTTGGTTATAGACTTATTTTCTTCTTTTTAATTAATAGTCTCTTATCTTATTATATGTTTTAAATCCAACCAACCTTGGGGGGTATTTGGTTTGGTTAGGTATAGGGGGTGATCTCCAACCTATGCGAGACTTGAGATACCCATCATAGCCGGCCTTATTTTGGGTTGTGAAATTGAATCTTTACAAGGTAGTGATGGATTTTATGCATTTAGAGTCTACTACTACCTCTTCTTATTAGACTATGTCTTTATTATTATTCGAAGACAAAGTTATTCCTATGTATTCATTTTCTTAAGTTGTACTAGTAATCCTTACACTGTATATCAGGTTTTGGGAGTTATGACATTATTGATTATATTTCTTTTTCATTTTATTCATTATGGTTTATCTTTATTCTAAGAGACTTGCCTTGGGTTTGAATGTTAATTTCTTTTTCATATCAATTTGTGTAATAGGATTACTTATCAAGGTTTGCTGCAATAAGTGCCATCACGATCCTTGGATTTATGGGGTTGTGACAAATTGGTATCAGAACACCCAGTTTTATTGGTCTCAATGGTGTCAAAAGTCTCATGGATCGATGCATAGACATTTGTACTATCTTTGAGAGTCTATAGAATGTCCTTAGGAATTTTTCTCATTTCATTCCTTATCTTAAAGATTTCTTTCATACCTTGTATTCTAAGTTATATTTCACTCTTTTCTTTGTAGATGGTGATGACTAGATCTTATGAGGTTAGTGATGTAAAGCTATTATCTGGGGAGAGAGCTCAGTCTAGAGAGCGAATTATGAGTCGTAGATAAACTCAAGGTAGTGGACGAGAACGTGAACTGCCCCGTCTAGGAGTAGTGCTAGGTTTTTTACCTTGAGCCTCATCTTGAGCATGTTAGAGGTATGGGTCCTACTTCAGTTTCACCGAGTTCATCTACCCTAATTTTGTAGGATTTATTGGTTTACTTGTTGACCTATTTAGAAAGTGCTCCTTTAGGTGCACTTGGAGTTCCTTAGTCCCGAGCACAGATCCTCTAGTTGTACCTGCTTCTACTCTTGGTACTTCTCAAACCCTGAGTGCTACTCCTCTTTTAGCACTAACATATGAGTATGGTATTTTAAGATTAGGAGTTCAGCCTTCATCTATTTACCTCCTTGGATGGAATTGTAGCCTGCCAGATTCACTATGCCTCCTCTTGTTGTGAGTATAGTGATATCATGTGAGGATTAAAAGGGGTTTGAGAGATTTACTTGTTTGGGTTCTCCTAGATTTAACAGAGTTATAGGCGAGGATGCAGAAGTTGCATAATTTGGGTTTGCTTGAGTCGCATGGGATTACTTGTACTACTTATCAGTTGAGAAATATTTCTAGAGATTGGTAAAAGTCATTTGTTAGTTGCAGACCTCTTGATTCTCCTGAGATAACATAGGATCAATTTATTGAGGCCTTTTTGGAGAGATTTATGCCTTACAATCTGAGGGATCAAATAAGAAATGAGATTGATTGCCTGGAACAGAGCTCTATAATTGTAGAGAATATAAGGCATGCTTTCATGTCTTATCTAGATATTTTTATTCCAACATTTTCACTGTCTAAGAATATTAAGAAGCTTGTAAAGGGGTTGGATATTTCTCTTTAGTTGGCTACATCTCAGATGGTTGTATTTTGAGCATTCTTTTAGAGTCTAGTGGATCATACTAAGATAACAAGGGGTATTCTTCGAGTATCTTAGGGAGGCGCCAAAAACGTATGCCATTTTGGTAATTTTAGAGGTCACATTTATTGAGGTAGAGATTTTAGAGATTCTTATGGATATCTTGGTAAGTTAGTGTAGGCATCCTTGTAGGGTTCAGGTAGCGGATTCTCTAGTTCAACAGTTCAAGGTAGCCATCTGGGCCCATTGGTACTGATCCTGTATTATGACTTTTGTTGTGCATGATACTTGGGTAGATTTTCTTGTCTTAGATATAGTTGATTTTGATGTCACCTTGGGTATGGATTGGTTGTCTCTGTACCATATTGTCCTACATTGTTATGTTAAGATCATGACTCTAGCTTCATCGGGTGTGCCAAGGATATCTTAGAATTATGCACTTAATTCAGGTCCTAAGAGAGTTATATCTTTGTTCAGGCTCGTCGATTGGTTGAGAGGGTATGTTTGTCTTACTTGGCTCATATTTATAATACTAGTGTGGTTTTACTTCCCTCTTTGGATTCTATTTGTGTTGTCTGTGAGTTTATAGATTTGTTTCTTATGAATTTACCTGGTATGCCTCCAGATCGTGATATCAATTTTGTTATTGATGTTGAGCCAAAAACCAAACCCATTTATATTCCTCCTTATAGGATGGCCCTATATGAGTTGAAAGAATTAAAGGATCAACTGCAGGAGTTATTGGATAAGGATTATTCGAAGTAGTGTATCACCTTAGGGTGAGCCTATCTAGTTTGAGAAGAAAAATGATGGATCGATACAGATAAAAATCAATTATCGATAGTTGAACAAGGTGACGATTAAGAATAAAGTATCCACTTTCTCATACTGATGATTTGTTCGATCAGCTTCAGGGTGTCACGGTGTTTTCAAAGATTGATTTGAGCTTCGGGTATCAGTAGTTGAGGATTAGAGCTTTATATATTCTGAAGATAGACTTTTAAACTTTATATGGTTATTATGAGTTCTGAGTTACGTCCTTTTGGTTGACCAATGCCCCATCCACATTTATAGAGTTGATAAACTGGGTGTTTTAATCGTATCTTGACTCCTTCATTATTGTATTTATAGATGATATCTTAGTTTATTCCAAGAGTGAGGCTGATCATGAGGAGAATTTGCAGATTATGCTTTAGAGATTAAGGGATAAGAAGTTGTATGCCAAGTTCTCCAAGAGTGAATTTTGGTTAGAGTCTGTTTCTTTCTTGGGGTCATATGGTGACTAAGGAGGATATTATGGTTGATATAACCAAGATTGTATCGGTTCATGATTGGTCTAGGCCAACTTCGCCTACTGAGATTCAGAGTTTTGTTAGCTTAGCAGGGTATTGTCGGTATTTTATTGAGGATTTTTATCCATTACAGCTCCATTAACCAAGTTAACTCAGAAGAAGATTTCCTTTTAGTGGTCTGATACCTGTGAGGCAAGCTTCCAAGCTCAAGAATTTATTGACTTCAGCTCCTATCTTGACATTGCTCAAAGAAGGCGTGTGTTGTATTGATATAGGAGGGTAATGTGGTTGCATATGCTTCTCGTCAGTTGAATCCCCATGAGAAGAATTTCCCTACCCATGATTTGGAATTGTGCATGGTTGTTTTTGCTTTAAAGTTGCGGAGGTACTACTTGTATGGAGTCCATTGTGATATTTTCTCGGATCATCATAGCCTTCAGTACTTTTTCACCCAGTGAGATCTTAATATGAGGCAGCATCATCAATTTAAGTTTCTTAAGGATTATGACTTGACTATTCTTATCATTTGGGCAAGGCTAACGTGGTTGCAGATGCCTTAAGCTGAAAGCTGACTAGCATGGGCAACTTGGCACATCTTTTGATCCAGGAGAGGCCTTTGGACTTAGAGCTTAAATATTTAGCTAACTAGATGATTAGGGTTGATAGTTCAATATCTGGGCATATATTGGCATTTGTGAAGGCTAGGTCTTCTTTCATGGAGCATATTCAAGATCATCAATTTGATACTGTTAGATTAAGGTTGATTCGAAATAAGGTGTTAAATGGTGAGACTAAGGAAGCCTTACTTGATTCAAATTTGGTTTGGAGGATTAGAGGTCAAGTTTATATGTCGAGAGGGGGTGACTGGATTAGATTGATTTTGGAGGAGGCCTATTGTTCCAGGTATTCTATCCATCCAGGAGTGACTAAGATGTATCATGACTTAAGACAGCATTATAGAGGGGTGGTATGATGAAGGATGTATCAGAATTTATAGCTTGTTGCCTATATTTCCAGTAGGTAAAGGTCGAGCATTTGAGACTTGGTAGATTTCTTTAGAGGTTACACATTCTCGTTGGAACTAGTAATAGGTCACTATCGACTTTGTGATAGGTTTGCCTCGCACTTTGCATGGTTATGATAGTGTTTGGTTCATTGCGGATTGATTGACCAAGTCTGCTTATTTCATCCTGGTTCAGGTCTCTTTTAGTGCTG
The DNA here is from genome assembly GCF_002878395.1 of Capsicum annuum. Classification (NCBI taxonomy): domain Eukaryota; kingdom Viridiplantae; phylum Streptophyta; class Magnoliopsida; order Solanales; family Solanaceae; genus Capsicum; species Capsicum annuum. The sequence continues at coordinate 150,072,879 of NC_061114.1, forward strand.
AGAGGATGACCTATATCTACATTCGTGAGATTATGCATCTACCTGGTGTGCTAATGTCTATTATTTTAGATTGAGGTTCTGTGTTCACATATCACTCTTGGAAGACTTTTCAGGATGAGTTGGGTACTCGAATTGATCTTAGTACCGTATTTCACCCTAGACTGACGGTTAGTCAGAGCGAACTATTCAGGTTTTGGAGGATATGCTCCACGCTTGTGTGATGGATTTTGGTGGTCAGTGGGAGCAGTATTTAGCCTTGATTGAGTTTGCGTATAGTAATAGGTACCATTCTAGTATCGATATGGCTCTTTTTAAGGCTTTGTATGATAGGAATTATCGCTCTTCAATTGGTTGGTTTGAGGTTTTTAAGGTTAGACCTCTAGGTATGGACTTTTTTTATGAGTCTTTGGATAGAGTACGGATCATTCAAGATAGACTTCGAGCGTCTCAGAGTAGGAAGAATTGTTATGCAAACCATAAACTTCGCGCCTTGAGATTTGGTATTGGTGATAATATTTTTCTTTGAATTGTACCCATGAAGGGTGTGATGAGGTTTGGGAAGATAGGAAAGTTTAGCCTCAAGTATATTGGCCCATTTAAGATTCTTCGAACTATTGGAGGTCGCTTATGAGTTAGCTTTGCCCTCAGACTTATCAGTTGTTCATCCAGTTTTTCATGTTTCCATGATTCATCATTATATTTTAGAGGAGAACCATGTCATTCATTGGGAGTCGTTTTAGTCAAATGAGAGGTTGTCTTTTGTTGAGGAGCAGATCTCCATATTGGTTAGAGATGTTAGAAAGTTGTGCTATAGAGCTATTCTTGTGGTTAAGGTCCAGTGGAGGCATCGACCTGTAGATGAGCTACTTGGGAGATTGAGTCTACTATGTGTAGTTCTTATCCCTAACTTTTTGCTGATTTAGGTATTTCTCTTGCCTCTAGTTCGAGGAAGAACTAGATTTTTAGTGGTGTATGTTGTAACTATTCAAATTTTGATGAATTATGTGAAATATGTATTTCTATGTGATTTGAACCTTCCACCCCTCCCCGTGATTGTATTGTGGTGTTTCTAGGGTGTGGAGATGATTGGCACAATTTCGAATGCATTTTGGTGTTCTTTATGTGATATTGTGGTTCTTGGTGGCTTTGAGAGCCTTTTAGTTGACTTCATTCAACATCTTTTGATCTGTGTGTTAGATGACAAAATAGATTGTGCTAGCAGATTTCAAATGCCAATTTTAGGGTGGTAACATGGTTTATGTGGTTTTATGATATTTAAATCTCATTTTGACCCTCAGTTCGAAAAGTTGTGATGTTGGATTTTGAGGGTCAACTTTGTAAAAATAATATTTTTTTTTAAAAATCTGATATCGCTATTAAGTTTGAGGCATAGAATTTGATAGGGTAGCCAAGTTTGATTGCATTCACGGGATTTCGAGTGAATCCCGAGGGCCCGCGAAGACTTGGAATTTTACCAAGTCCCCAGCTAGTGCACCCGCGATTGCAAGGTTAGTACCATAATCACAATTGGGTGTGCAGCCTAAGTGCCACGATCGCGACACCTGGTCTGCAATTACGATAGTCGCTTCAACCAAGTACTGTGATCGCAACACTTGATCCGCAATCGTGATGCTTGGATATATAAATACCCATGTTTTGCTATTTTTCATGATTTTTGAGACTTGAAGCTTAGGGTTTCGCGATTTTGAACAACTTTCTCCACTTTATGCGAGGGTAAGCTCCATAACACTTATTTCAATTAGTTGCTTCAATCTTTATCATCTATTTCTTAGTTAAAACTTGGATGAAAGTATGGAATTTGGATATTTTGGCCCGTAAGGCCTAAAAATTGTATTTCTCCAATTTAAACCTTTTTTAAAACCTTTTTCACTTAGGTGATTTTTAAATCTTATAATTATCAGTTTTCTCTTAATTTCATCTTTGGAACAACTTCAATTCTTGATTTTTAAATAGAATTTGGGGATTTTCATATGGTAAATCTTGAAAATGGGTTTCTTTGATTTTTACCTCATTTTAAACTTATTTTTACTTGGATTTTTAACTATAGACTCCTAAAAAATATGGAAAATACATTTTTGAAATAAAATTAAAATTTTTCCCTTTTTTTTTAAAACCTATTTTGGGGGTCCATTTTGACTTTGACTTGAAACTAGGCAATATGGGTATTGTTGGCTTTCTTTTAATGTATAGATTTTATATTTCCATGCCTTGGTCGATTCTGGATCCATTCCTGAGGAGTAAGATTGAATTGAAGGGTTACAGATTGGCTTTTGGCTTTTGGTTTTCGACTTTCGAGGAAGTTATGGCTTAACTTCTTTCAGACTTGGCTGAGTAGTTAATTTTGATACAAAATCATGTTAAGAGTGTGAGAACTAATCATGAAAAGTGGTCATCTTATTGTGTTGTGCCCGTGTGAGAGCCTATATGTGATGTATTTGGTAGTTTTGAGATATTATGTGTTATGTGTGACCGTGTAGGGACCTATGTGATCATGATAGCCTATATGTATAAAAATAATCATATCTTAATTGATGAAAAATCTATTATGGTACCAATTTTGTTTTGTGATATGTTCATACTATATTGGCATACGAATCGTGTTGGTTTTCATAGATTGTTGGAAGTATTGAATGGATATTTGGCTTACTTAGCTAGATTTGGAAATACTCATTGTGGTTGGTTGTGAGCATTACATCTTAATATCATGTACATTTATGAAACTTTGATTCTACCGTGGAAATATTAGAAACACTAAAAACCACTGGCTTTTTTGACCAAAAATCTCACATCTTATAAAAACCCTCCCCGAAGGATGTGCCACTAAGAAAATATGGATATGGATTGTATACGGATTGACGAACCCCTCATGGGTCCTATGTCTTAGAGCTTTAGCTCCATAGGTGTATACGAAGATTGTACGATAGTCTCAGAGGTTGTGCAACGACCTCGTACATTACATCATCATCATCATTCTCATTATTTTCATTTTATTTATTTTATTATGCTTGTCATGTGATTGTATTTCTGCCTTGACTTGTTACCTATCCATTTGTTATATATTCCATTACTTGTACTTGGTGTTCTTGTATATGTTGTCCTTCTGTGCTTACTTGTATGTGGTATAATGCATACTTGTGGTCCTTTCTGGTGTTGTTGCAATATATATAAGTATTATAGAATTGTTAGTGCAAGCAGTGTGGGCTACCGTTGTGGGATATTTTCTGATGCAGGTGACATGCCCTTAATATGTATTTTGTATGCTTTATTATCTACTTTGCTCAGTCGGCCTATGATATCCACTGAGTACAAGTGGACCGTATTCACTCCTACTATATTCTTTCTGTGCAGATCCTGGTTTTGTTACGCCCCATGTTAGTTGATTCGAGCGATATTTGAAGATTTATGAGGTAGCAATATATTTCATGCGTTCGGAGACTACTACTACCTCATCTTATTAGACTATGTCTTTATTACTTTTTGGAGACTGAGTTATTCCTATGTATTGCATTTTCTTGAGTTGTACTAGTAATTCTTACACTGTAACATTAGGTTTTGGGAGTTATGACATTATTGTTTATGTTTCTTTTCGCTTTCATTATATTGATTATGTTCAGCATCATTCTAGGAGCCTTGCCTTGGATTTTGAATGTTAAATTCTCTTTTGTATCACTTTGTGTGATGGGCTTACTTGTCAATGTTCGCCTTGATAAGTGCCATCACAACCCTTGGATTTTTTGGGTACCAGTTAGATTCCCATCTCGCCTACTCAGTACATTTAAAGTACTCATCATATACTTCTTTGTTTTATATTGTCTCAAAATATAGGTTCAGATGCTCAGTATTCGGTTAGTACTTAGCATGTTTCCATACCACTCAAGATCAGTTTAGTGAGTCCTCATCATTCAAGAACTAGTTATCAATTATTTATTTCAGCATTTCATTTTATTACAATCAGTCAAAGTTAGTTGGGAGCTTGTCCCAACAACTCATTATGATTTAGAGGCTTTCAGACAGTTAGATATGTTTTCAGTTTGTTGAGTATTTCAAATAGTATTAGCATTGATTCTCCATTACCATTTTTTATCAGTTTACTTTCAGTTTGGATTCCACCCAGTATTTTGTTAATTTTCTTTAGTATCCAAATGCATGTCAGGCCATCGATTAGCTTGGGCTCACTTGTGGCTTTAAACACCTTGTTACGACTTAGGGGCAATCTCAGATCGTGACCAGGGGTAGGAAAGTTTATGACAGGTTGGGGGAGATTTTAATTGGCTCTGGAACTCACTATTCCAAGCAAGATAAAATTCTTTCTTTGGCTCTTTCACATGATAGTCTCCCCTCTAATCACAACCTATCTAGGATGGGACTAGATGTTAGTCCAAACTGTCATATCTATACTCATTCCACTGAGTGGACCAACCATCTCTTCTTTGAGTGCCCTCACACCACTGACTTTTGGAGGAAAATGCAGGACAAGGCTAAAAAAAACCCACCAGGGTTACTCTCTTCATCTTATTTTCTCCAAACTGAGACACCATTTGGAAGACCACAAAAGGCAAGTCTTATGACCCGCTCATTCTTTGGTCAGAACTCCTCCTCTATCGTTTGTGGACAATATGGAATACTAGGAACCATAGTCTTTAATCAGGAAATCCAAAAACCTTTCTTTACCCAGGCCTATACTAAAGTTGTTGAATTCAGTTACCTGGATTCAAAAGTTCATAACAATGCCCAGATAACCTCTATATATATTAATTGGATCCCTCTGCAAAGAGGATACTTCAAATTAAATATTGATGGTTCATGTTTGGGTAACCCAGGTGGGGGGCCAGAAACCACAATGGAGATCGGATTCTTGGCTTCACTAAAGTTTTCTCAGTGCTATTAACAACCAAATGGAGCTCTTAGCTCTTAATGAAGGCCTTAGAATTTTTGAACGACACAATTTCTTATAGATTGGCATTAATACTGACTCCCTTGAAGTTATAAACATGCTTAAGGAAGGGAACCATCACTATAATGGTATTATTGATGAATGCAGGTTTAAGTCAAGAAGAACAGGATGCCCAGTGGTGTACCATAGTTATAGAGAGCAAAATCAGGTAGCGGATGGGCTGGCTAAACATGGAGCAACATCCCAGTTTTTTGAGGAAGCACAACTTTGCTAGTTCCTCTAATGTATGCTCGACAAGCTCTGTGAGCAAACATGATAGGAACTACCTTTGAAAGATCTATTAGAAATTATGCTCACGATCAAGTAGAGCAGAACTGCTTATTTTTTGCTGTCAATCCGAACTGTTACAAGCTGGATGTATTATTATTTCTACTTTTAAATTTCAAGTTCTATTCTAACAAAAATAAAAATAATGCACAAAGAAAAATTAAACTTACACGTGGATCTATGTAAATATTAGAGTAACACTTGAAGTACAAAACCAAAAGAATAGTGGCACTTGCACAATCATACAGTGTATATTTACTGAAATGTCCTTGGTAGTACCAAAGACTTTCACTTATTAATTAGTAGAAATAGAAATTACTAATAGATAAATTTTAGAAGTATCAAAAGAAAGGGATATATATACATATATATATATATATATATATCAAGTATCATCTTTAGAACTAGCATTTTACAACAAAAAATATTTTCTAGATTATTGATTATTTCAGACTTATTTCATATCTATATGTATACTAGACATAAGAGCCCGTGCTTGCACGGGCCCAATATATGCTACCTTTTTTGATAAAACTAAATTTTAGAGAGTCAATCAAATTTTTTGTATGGATTTTAAATTTTTTAACTTATTAATTATAATGATATGTACTCCCTTTGTCTCATTTTACGCGGCATATTTTGACCGGAGACGGAGTTAAGAAATAAGAAAAGACTTGGTGAGTTTACCAAATTGTCCTTTATTAAAAAATATACTACTATATCTTTAATTAAGTTGGACCAGTAAGGATAAAAGTGGAATTTTGTCTTTAAATAATTACAAAAGAAGAAAAAGTGACATTCTTTTGGGGACAAATCAAAAAGCAAATGACGATACATAAAATGGAATTGAGGGGGTAATACTTTTTTTATCGATTTTAGATAATATATGTTACTCTCACCGTTTCAATTTATGTGACACTGAGAGTCAACCAAATTTTTTATATAATTTTAAGATTTTAAAATATTTTACGTTGTTAATTATTGTGATTTATAATACTTCTTCATAACTTTCAGATAATATATGTTACTCTCTTTGTCACAATTTATGTGGCATTGATCGAATTAAGAGAGTCAATCGAATTCTTTATATGTAGTTTTTAAATATTTTCAATTGTCAATTATTATGATTTATAGTACTTGCTATTAATTAATTTTTAAATAATATATATTACTTTATCTATCTTATGTAACTGTGATAGTAGTAAGAGAATGAATTAAAAATTTTATATGTCATTAAATATTTTAAGTTCTTAATTATTGTAATTTATTATACTTTTTACGTAATTTTCAAGTAATATATGTTACTTCGCTATCACAATTTATGTAGCACTGATAAAATTTGAGAGTCAACCAAATTTTTATATGTTTTTTTAATTTTTTAAGGTGTTAATTATTGAAATTTAAAGTAATTTTGTGTAATTTTTAAATAAATATTAAATTAAAGTAAAAAAATAAGAAATTACAAAGAAAAGGCAACGGAAGCTGGCAAGACGACCTCCACCTGCTTTCCGCCGCCCTTTAATCAAATATTACGATTGAAGTAGAAAAGCAGACATGTCTATAACTCATAATAACTAATTAGAAGTGATATAGCAAAATTTCTATAAATTACTTGTGAAGAAAAAATTAAGTGGGCCTCATATAAGATGTTAAGTAAATTTAAAATATTAAGAGTTAATTTATCATTTTATGTCCATTTTACCTTTATTATTAAATATTATTATTTTTTTAATACTTAGATGACTTATAATAATTAATTAGGGATAATATAATAAAATTACGATTGAAACAGCTAAAGCAGATATGTCATACATGTCTATTTTAATTTTTTTAATTAAATATTATTAATACTCTACTACGTAAATAATATATAATAACTAACTAGGGGTGATATGGTAAAATCAAAGAGAAAGCAGGAACGACGACGAAAAGGTATCTGATTTACCATGCTTCTATATAGTACTAATTAAGGGTGATGTAGTAAAATTACGGTTGAAGCAGTTGAAGATGACATGTCATAAACGTTTATTTTAATTTTTTTTAATTAAATACTATTAATTTTATAATACTTAAATGACATATAATAATTAATTTGATGTGATATAGTAAAATCACCAAGCAAGCAAGCACATCGACGAAGAGGTGTCTGCTTTACCACACTTTTATATAGCACCAAAAAGGAGAATATTCTAGGATGAGGTTATGTCAAGTGTCATCTTTAGAACTAGCATTTTACAATAGAAATTATTTTTTGGATTATTAATTTTTTTGTTCCATATTTATTTCATATTTATATATAATAAAGAGAATAGTCTATCCTGAGTTTATGCCAAATGTCGTCTTTCGGACTAGCATTTTACAACAAAGTATTTTTTAGTAATAATATATATATATATATATATATATATATATATATATATATAATATTAAAAGTGTGAAAACCTTTAGAAAAGTGATTTGAAGTTTTTGCCCTTCATTAAAATACTCCGCAATAGACAAAATTATCTTTTCACTTATTTCTTTTAATTATTATTTAATTATATTAAAATCCTATAAAATCAAGGACTCCTAAAATATAATGTTTAACACTTCTAAATTAATTTGAACTTTACCTTCTTAGAACATTACCTTAATTAGAAGAGAAACTCTACAATATTTTTAATCAGTCAAGTTTTTTGGCGTTCATTGGTACAATCATGATCACTCTGAATATTTTTTCTCTCTTTTTCTTAATTTTATGTAAAAATTATTTGTTTTTTAAGCTCGTCCCTTAATATTTTTTGTCTGTTTCTTAACTACAACTTTAATTCCATTGTCATATATTTACTATATTTTTGGTTGGTAAAAATATTCTTATAGCTACTTTTTCGACGTGCTTTAAAGTTGTGTTTTTTGTTAGGTTTAATCATATTGTTCTATTATTAATTTTGTTGTAGTTTTTGTTCTTTTACTATTTGTTAATTTTTCTGCTTCATACATGGTAGATGAATGTTCGGTTGAGTTTTGAGAAATTTTTGTATAAAGGTTAGCTTTAATCGTATTGTTCCAACATCTCAATTATCTTAATTATCTTATTGTTTTCTTGTAATTTATAGGTAGTAGATAAAAGTTAGATCGAATTTTGAGAAATTTTTGTGTTAAGTTTAGAGATTTAGTGGCAAAAACTATACATAAAAGAATCAATAAACACATGTAGAACAACATATCAAAAGTAAACTAAAATACGAAAGATTTATTAATATCACAATGATAAAAAAGAGTAACCCTCATAATTTTTTTATGAGAGACATTGGTTGTTGTGTAAAATCCGTCAACTTTTCACTTTATTTTGTTGTTTTGTAGAATAGCTTAATTTTTATTTTTATTTTTTGCTTCATATAGTAAATATGAATATAAGAAAATTTCAATTGAATTATTGAACACAACTCATGAATCCCTATGAGACCTCGAGAAGGTCAGTTGTTCTCTGCCAGTGACTATTCCAGTTATGAATCTAGGTGTACACCGAGACTCTCTTTCGAAGTAAGATACCATCTTTCATATGAAAAGTGGTCTGTAAGAATAAGAGAAAGGCAAAAGCCCTTACAAAGTGAGCTTTCATTACTGTTGAATATTGGATATCGATCGGATCTTGATTTGGAATTTTCATCTTCCAACTCTGGTAGAAGAGTTGATTGAAAATAAATGGACTAATATTTTTTTATTTTGATATCTTATTTTGTCATCTGGACAATGATGACTTCGAAGGAATTTTGTCTTTCTAATTGGAAAAAAATGAACTGGTGTATAATTGTGATTCTTAGAAACGGTTGTGTATGTCTATAATTGTACCTCTTTGTGTTTGATTAGAGGAATGATCAAAATGGTCCTTAATATATGGCATTTGTATTACTTTGATCCTTTGATCCTTGATATATACTACTTAATGGATAAAGTCTGTATGTAAAATGTGATTATTTTGGTTCTTAACTGTCACGATCTAAAAATTAAGGTCATGATGACACTCACACTGGCCCATCCTTGATATGCAAGTCAAGTTCCCAAAAAATAAAGAAAATTCAAAAATAGTAATAATATAGAACAAGGAGAGACATCTAAAATAAAGTCAAACCATCTCTAATCTTTAACCGCTAATTTCTATTTCTAATCTTTAATCTCTAATCTCTATATCGATCTCTAATCTAATGGTATGACACCCACAAAGGGGTTATACAAACAAAACAAAAAAAACATTCAATCTCTACAACTCCCATCTCATTCAAAAATCAAGAAAATTTGATTCAACAAAATATCCACCATTATTTGACTAATATCAAAAATAGTAATCTATTTAACACATGTGAAGTACCCAATATAGGTGCAGATATAGAAGTCAAATTTGTCATTGTCCCGCCTCAACTCCTATTGGGGCGGAAAGGCACCCGTAGCCGTAAAGGCCCGAGAGAACCAATTATAACCTTATACTTATCATGCATGTAACTATGACAACCAAATGTTCTAACCAACATAATATTATGTATTGATGTAAATAATTACACATGCAAGCACAAACTTATATATACAAAACCAGGCCGTTGGGGCCACTACGTCTAATGACCAACACTACCATAACTTTACATTAGTCTACAAAGCCTCTAAAATAAACATATACTTAGTTATGGTCGGGACAAACCGCCGCCCTATTCTTAACCTTCTGCACAATACCAAAATATATGGAACAGAGTCGAAAAGCCCCGAGTCAACCTGGAGCTCACCAATAGTCACCAAATAGCTGTGCTCCTACTAATGAGGTGTATGAACTGAAGTACCTGTGCCTGTAGCATGAAATACAGGTCTACCGTGAGGGACGTCAGTATGAAAATATGTACTGAGTATGCAAGGCTGAAGGTAACAACACATGATACAAAAACTCAATAGAAATCAGATATAAATAGTACAAGTAGACCACCTTTATAAACACTTGTGAGAATACATACATTACGTTCCTTTCTTTATTTTTACCTTCTTACTTCATAATCTTTGTAAGCCATATATAATGCAAATGACCAGCTAATCAACAGTAAATAGATAAATTAGGATTGGCCAATGCTAGGCTTATGCCCCTAAGCTGCCACCTACATATAAAGATTGGGATCGGCCCATGCTAGGCTTATGCCCCTAAGCTGCCACCCATATATAAAGGTATCGAGATGGGCCCATGCTAGGATTATAACCCTGAGCTACCACTCATTTTACAGATTTGCGTTGCTTAGTTTATTTAGCCTTTGAGATTGTTGCTTTGGTGGTCATCACATTATGGTGCCTTGAAATGATAATTTGCTAATAAGAGACATATAAATGGACAATTAATGAAACAACAATGAGGTAGGAAGCTGTTGGCATACAAATGAAGTGTTTAGGAGCTTAAAATAACACATAGGTCTTAATTGAGTAAATGGAGAACTTTTGAAATTTTCAAATGAAAATAGATGTGCAGGTTTAATAATAAACACGTATTGAGGTGTTTTGATATGTTAAAGATCAGAAACAAGGTCGTTGGCTTCATAGGATACAATATGTTGCTATTAGGTGTCATTTGTTACAGGACAACCTTGAAAACTTACTTGATGGAACAAATATTCGATTTCATGCCAAAGAGTACCAAATAGAGTATCCCTTACATACCTAGTTATATAACTCCAAAACTAATCCAACTTGACTTCCCGCCTTTTAGATTACTTATCTATAATATAATATATAGTAAACTAGTATTAGCAACCAACCAACTTATTTAGGCTACTTAACTTCATCAAAATAGTAATCGGGCAGTACACACGTAATCCATCAATCAAGGGCATTATTTTAATCCTTTCCTCCTCCAATTACACCCACATATCACGCATGTACTCATAAGATCACCAAAACCACATCAGATTTGTTACACCCTCCAACCAACACATAAAATAAATTGGGCAGTAATAAATACAACAATTAGTTCGGTGGTGTACCACCACACCTTTCTTTTATATTTTATTACAAACTAAACTCACCTTTCTCCAACATCAACCTGGCATCCCATAACACAAACACACAAAACAGTCCGCAAATAACACCCCAATCATCCTTTAATAACAACCAAATATGTTCAATCTTCTGCCAACACATGTATATAGAAAAAGGACAAAAGTGGACAGCAAACATACCTTGATTTTCTTGTTAGTTTATCTTCTTAATTTGTATCTATTCAATAGCTTAATCCCTTCATGCATACTCCAAAAGAGAAAGAAAGAAATCCCTTAATAACTAAGAACAATGGACTGTCCAACTTATAGAGAGGGCTGTCCAGAAATTAATCTTGAAGAACACATAGTTTCCTTAGTACAAGCTCATGAATTGCTCACTTACCTTTATATCGGGAGGAAGGTTAATTCCAAGAACCCTTGTGGGAAGATAGGGTTACTTCATAGACAAGACAGAACAAGAGAGAAAAACCTAGAAGCTGAAATTTTTGTCTAAGTTAAAAATGAGCAAAAATTGCTGATTTCAATCTATATAAAGGAGCTGCTCTTTGGCCGACTTTCTTGACCCTTTTTGCCCCATATTTTATCAAGTGAATTATGTATCTACTTTCCCAATATGTTGGGCTTTTGTGGATCCAAAGTTATTGGACCTTAGCCACCCATTTTCCCTTCTTTTCTTCTCTTTAACTTGGGCCTTGGCAGATTTGAGTATTGGGCCTTTTTACCCATTTTATTTCTCTTCTATTCAATTTGAGCCCAAATGAGTACATTACATTAGTATAGGCCCAAATCTGGTCCATAGTCATATGTCCATTAATTTGGTCCAAATAGTTCAAGTAGCTGACTCACCTACTAGCTTAATTAAGTCAAGCAAGCACCTCAATATTTTGTTCCATTTTCAGCTCCTAATCCCTTTAATATAACCTTAAACTTATACACACTTGGTCACTTTAAATTTCAGATTCAAATACTAGCTTACGATCCCAAGTTTAAATAGTTGTATCAACATTAACTTGGTCGCATCACATAAAAACTGCACGGGCAGCATATATAATTCTATCTATACCATTACTACTTGCATAATAAAACTCACCCGTTACCTATCCTATAATACCATATCAGGTTCCATATAATTATAATAAGTACAAGTAAAATATGGAATGTTACATCCTTCCCCCCTTAGAAACATTCGTCCTCGAATGTTAGCATAACTGTCCAACCAAAATGAGTTCCAGTCTAAGTTTAATATCCCTATTACAAAATAGTACCTATATATTTTATACTTACTTTTTATTGCTCCAATTCAGCATCTTGGACTTTTTCTTCGTATTTGAACAAATGGGGGTACTTGGATTTTATCACTTCTTCAGCTTCCCATGTAATCTCTTCTACTTGCTGATTCCTCCAAAGCACTTTTACAGAAGCTATTTTCTTATTCCTCAACTTCTTAACCTGTCGATCTAGAATATCAATAGGCATTTCCTCATAGGTGAGATCTTTTGTAATTTGTACATCTTCAGTAGGGGTAATATGAGATGGATGTCCAATGCACTTTCGAAGCATTGAGACATGAAATACCGGATGAACTGTTGAGAGATCTTGGGATAACTCTAATTCATAAGTAACTTGGCCAAACCTTCGAGTAATATGGTATGAACCTATATAACGTGGACTTAATTTTTCTTTCTTACCAAATCTCATAACCCCCTTCATTGGTGACACCTTTAAGAATACCCAATCACCTATAGCAAACTCTAGCCCCCTTCTTCTCACATTTGCATATGACTTATGTCGACTTTGGGCTATTTATAGCTGCCATTGGATCACTTTAACCTTTTTCGTAGCTTGATGAACAAGATCTGGCCTGAACAAGGCAGTGTCACCTATTTCAAACCATCCAATTGGTGATCTGTACTTTTTTCCGTACAAAGTTTCATATGGTGCCATTTTGATACTTGAATGATAGATATTGTTGTAAGCTAACTCGATGAGAGTTAAATGATCATCCCAACTATCTTCAATACACAAGCTCTTAGCATATCTTCAAGTGTTTGAATGGTACGTTCTGCTTGTCCATCTGTTTGAGGGTGAAAAGCTGTACTTAGATTCACTTGTTTTCCCAAATTTCTCTGGAAAGACTTCCAAAAATTTGCAGTAAATTAAGCTCCTCGATCTAATATAATAGAGATTGTAACTCCATATATTCGAACTATCTCCTTAATATATAATTTAGTATATTCTTAAATTGTGTAAGTGGTCCTAACCAGTAGAAAGTGCGCTGATTTAGTAAGCCTATCAACGATCACCCATATGGAATCAAACCTTCAGGATGTACGAGGTAAAACAGTGATTAAATCCATGTTGATCATATCCCACTTCTAGATTGGAAGATCTATACATTGCATATAACCCCCGGGCTTTTGGTGCTCTACTTTAACTCTTTGACAATTTAGCTATTCGGCTATAAATTTTGCAATGTTCTTCTTCATGTCACCCCACCAATACATCCCTTTTAAATCATGGTACATTTTTGTTGACCCTAGATGGGTAGAATACCTTGAATGATGTGCTTCTATCATAATCCTCTTTCTTAGTCCATCTACATTCGACACACAGAATTTATTTTGGCACCGAAGTACTCCTTCTTGTGTAAGCTCAAATGCTTTCATCATACCACATTGCACATTTTCCTTAAGATTTAATATAATGAGATCTCCATAGTGCTTATCTTTTACTTTAGCTACTAGGGAAGATTCTGCAGAATTATAAACAATAAGCCTTTCATCTGGAGTTTCAAGAAGGAGAACTCCCAAATTGGCTAGTTGGTACAAATCTTTAGTCATCCCTTGCCTTTCTATAGATGGTGCCATAGTCTTCTGACTTAACGCATCTGCTACCACATTTTCTTTCCCCGAATGATACAAGATATCAACGTCATAGTCTTTTAATAATTCAAGCCATCTTCGCTGCCTTAAATTTAGGTCCTTCTGATTAAAGATATACTGCAAACTCTTGTGGTCAGTGTATATGTCAACATGAATCCCATACAGGTAGTGACGCCATATCTTTAAGGCAAATATAACCGCTACTAGCTCTAAATCATGTGTTGGATAATTTTTTTCATGTGGCCACAATTGTTTTGAGGCATATGCTATGACTTTACCATGCTACATCCATACATACCTTAATCCAATTCTTGAAGCATCACAATACACTACATACCCCTCTGTGCCTTCTGGAAGCACCAATACGGGTGTAGAAGTCAACTTATTCTTCAGATCTTAGAAACCTCTTTCGCATGAATCATTCCATTGTAACTTGCATGCTTTGTGTGTTAGCTTTGTTAAAGGTGCAAAAATTGAAGAAAATCCTTTAACAAACCTTCTATAATAACCTGCCAACCCAAGGAAACTACGAACCTCTGTAGGCGTTATAGGTCTTGGCCAGTTCTTTATTGCTTCTATCTTTTGAGTATCAACCTTTATTCCTTCATTAGATACAATATGACCTAAGAATGCCATAGATTTTAACCAAAACTCACATTTAGATAACTTTGGAAATAGCTTAAGATCACAAAGAATCTGCAATACCTGTCATAAGTGATTGGCATGGTCCTCATTTGATCTCGAATAAACCAGAATATCATCTATAAAAACTATCACAAACACATCCAAGAATGGCTTGAACACCCTATTCATCAAATCCATAAAAGCTGCAGGTGCACTAGTTAGCCCAAAGGACATGACTAGGAACTCATAATGACCGTACCATGTTCGAAAAGATGTCTTTGGTATGTCATTTACTTTGACCCTTATTTGGTGGTAACCAGACCTTAAATCAATCTTCAAAAGCCACTTGGCGCCTTGTAACTGATCAAATAAGTCATCAATTCTCGGAAAGGGATATTTTCTCTTAATAGTTACCTTGTTCAGTTGTCTATAGTCAATACACATTCTTAATGAGACATCCTTCTTACGCACAAATAACACTGGTGTGCCCCAAGGGGACACACTAGGCCTTATGAATCCTTTTACTAGCAAGTCTTTTAATTACTCTTTCAACTCTTGTAATTCTACTGGGGCCATTCTATACGGAGGAATTGAGATTGGTTGAGTACCTGGAATCACATCGATACCAAACTCCACCTCTCGTTCTGGAGGCAAACCCAAAAGATCTTCAGGAAATACATTGGAAAATTCATTTACCACTAGAATAGTTTGAAGAGTTAGTATCTCCTCATTTGTATCCTTCACTCTAACCAGATGACATATGTAACCCTTGGAAATCATCTTTTTTGCCTTAAAATAAGAAATAAATTTACCTCTTGGCGCACCAATATTACCTCTCCATTATAGGACTGCCTACCTTAGGAAATACAAGCAGACCCTCTTAGTTAGGCAATCTATTGTGGCACAACAAGAATCCAACCAATCCATACCCATTATAGCATCAAAATCTACCATTTCTAACTTAACCAGGTCAGCCATTGTATCGCGACGGTAAATAGTTATTATACAATTTCGATACACTCTCTTAGCTATAACAGATTCACCAATTAGCGTAGATACTTCAAGTGGCTTAACTAGCAAATCTGGTATTTTTTTGAACTTTCTAGCAACCAATGGAGTGACATATGATAATGTAGAACCCGAATCAGCTAATGTATATACATCATGTGAAAAGATGGACAATGTACCTATAACCACATCTGGAGAAACCTCTGAATTTTGTCGATCCGCTAAAGCATATGTACAATTCTGAACTTCACTAGAGCTAGCTTCTCCTTTAGAACCTCTACCACAACCCATAGGTTGTACACCGATGATGATGATGCAATGGCTAATCTAGTAGGTCGTTCCATACCACTATGCCCCTTTGAGGGTATTCTCTCATCATATGTCCTGACGTACCACACCAAAAGCATGCATTTGTTCCAAATCAACATGCACCTAAATGAAGCTTTCTACATTGTCTACATGGCTGTTGAGGAGGCCTTAATTGGCTCATACTTCCTTGCTCTTGATACCCCGCTGTTCGCGAACTCTAACTCTTATTTCTTTGACCAAACTGGTTACCTTTAGACCCTTGAAACTATGGTGGAGCACTAGCTGCAGAATAAGAAGATAATAGCCTAGGTGGTATATTAAGAAACCGAGGCCTAAAATCTCCTTGGGATGTCGTGAACTGCCCCGTAGATCTGGCCCTCTTGGAATATCCTCTTTCTAATTCTTGTGTTCTTCTTCTTTGCCTCCGATCCTTCATTTTTTGTACAAAAGCTTGTATCCTTGCTATGTCCATGTATTTGTTCAAAGCAGCAATAGTGCTATCTCTAACCAAATATGGATCCAACCTATCCACACATCGATGAACTCTATCATCCATAGTAGCTACTACATTAGGAGCATACCTAGCCAAAGAGTTAAATCGGAGGCTTTACTCTCTCACGCTCATATTCCCTTGGCGAAGATTTAGGAACTGATCTGCACGGGCTTCTCGGATCTCAAATGAAGGTAATGATAAAAAAATGCCTCTTTGAACTCATTCTAAGTAGCTGAAAGTGCATCGATACCCCTAGATCATTTCCAATCTTTGTACTAATGTATTGCCTCCCCTTTCAATCTATATGCTGCTAGCTCAACTATCTCTTTACCTGATACATGCATGACATCTAGAGCCCTTTGGATTTGATCAATAAAGTCCTATGGGTCTTCATTAAGATCTGATCTGGTGAACGTGGGAGGATCTAATTTAAGAAAATCCTATGTTCGTAGGCTAGCTTCCCTATCTGCACTACTAGAACCTGTGGTTGGAATGGCTTGTCCTTAAGCTTATCCAGCAACTATATAGGCCAATAATTGTACCGCATTCCTTAGATCTTGGTCAGTAGCATTAATAGGAAGTTCTGAGGATGCAGTTCTTCTCCTCCTTAGCTTTTCTAGAGATGGAGGAGTAGAAGAAGTTTGGGACACAAACTCAGCTTGAGACTCACTTTGATTAGCTTGTCTAGGTGGTGTTTTGTTGGACCCTTCCCCAGCAGCCTCGTCTATTCGCCTACCTGTAATCTTACTCCTTCTTGTAACTGGCATCTTTACTATAATAAGAGGAAAAAAATAGGTTCAATGGTTAAATATGACTTCACCTACAACATAGGCTCTATTGCATGATCAAAGATATAAAGAAAAAGAGACAACCCCTAAATGTCACATAGCCTCCTATTTATAGATGTGGTGCACAACATGCCCATAAACAAGACTCTATATAGATACAACTTTGTAGACACCCTAGGATGATCACTCTGATACCACTTTTATCACGCCTTAACTCCTATTGGAGCGGACAGGCACCCGTAGCCGTAAAGGCTCGAGAGAACCAATTCATAACCTTGTACTTCCCATGCATGTAACTATGACAACCAAATATTCTAACCAATATCATATTATGTATCGATGTAAATAATTACACATGCAAGCACAAACTTATATATACAATACTAGGTCGTTGGGGCCACCACGTCTAAAGACCAACACTAGCATAACTTTAAATTAGTCTACAAAGCCTCTAAAAGAAACATATACTTAGTTAGGGTCGAGACAAACCCCCGCCCTACTCTTAACCTTCTGCACAATACCAAAATATATGGAACAGAATTGAAAAGCCCCAAATCAACCTGGAGCTCACCAATAGTCACCGAATAGCTGTGCTCCTACTAATGAGGTGTATGAACTGAAGTACCTGTGCCTGCAGCATAAAATACAGGTCCCCCATGAGGGACATCAGTACGAAAATATGTACTGAGTATGCAAGGCTGAAGGTAACAACACATGATACAAAAACTCAATAGAAATCATAAATAAGTAGTACTAATAGACCATCTGTATAAACACTTGTGAGAATAAATACATTACATTACTTTCTTTATTTTTACCTTCTTACTTCATAATTTTTGTAACTTTATAATTTTTGTAACTTTGCAAATGACCAGCTGGTCAGTGGTAAATAGATAAAATAGGATTGGCCCATGCTAGGCTTATGCCCCTGAGCTTCCACCTATATATAAAGATTGGGATTGGCCCATGCAAGGCTTATGTCCCTGAGTTGCCACCCACATATAAAGGTATCGAGATCGGTCCATGCTAGACTTATGCCCCTGAGCTACCACTCATTTTACAGATTTGCGTTACTTAGTTTATTTAGCCTTTGAGATTGTTACTTTGGTGGTCATCACATTATGGTGCCTTGATTTAATAATATGCTAATAAAAGACATATAAATGGACACTTAATGCAACAAAAATGAGGTAGGGAGCTGTTGGCACACAAATGAAGTGTTTAGGAGCTTAAAATAACACATGGGTCTTAATTGAGTAAATGGAGAACTTCTAAAATTTTCAGATGAAGATAGATGTGCAGGTTTAATAATAAACATGTATTGAGGTATTTTGATATGTTAAAGAGTGGGAACAAGGTCCTTGGCTTCATAGGATACAATACACTACTATTAGGTGTCACTTGTTACAGGTTAACCTTGGAAACTTACTTGATGGAACAAATATTTGATTTCATCCCAAAGAGTATCAAATAGAGTATGCCTTACATACCTGGTTATTTAACTCTGAAACTAACCCGACTTGACTTCCCGCCTTTTAGATTACTTATCTAGAATAAAATATATGGTAAACTAGTATTAGCAACAAATCAACATGTTTAGGCTACTTAACTTCACCAAAATAGTAACCGGGCAGTACACACATAATCCATCAATCAAGGGCGTTATTTTAACCCTTTCCTTCTCCAATTACACCCACATACCACACATGTCCTCATAAGATCACCAAAACTACATAATCTTCGTTACACCCTCCAACCAACACATAAAATAAATTGGGTAGTAACAAATGCATAAATTAGTTCGGAGGTGTACCACCACACCTTTCTTCTATATTTCATTACAAACTAACCACACCTTTCTCCAACATCAACCTGGAAGACCATAACACAAACACACAAAACAGTCTGTAAACAACACCCCAATCATCCTTTAATAATAACCAAATATGTCCAATCCTCTACTAACACATGTATATAAAAAAAGGACAAAAACAGACAGCAAACATACCTTGGTTTCCTTGTTAGTTTAGCCTCTTAATTTGTATCTCTCCAATAGCTTAATACCTTCACACATGCACCAAAGGAGAAAGAAAGAAATCCTTTAATAACTAAGAACAATGGACTGTCCAACTTATAGAGAGGGCTGTCCAGAAATTAATCTTGAAGAACACATAGTTTCCTTAGTACAAGCTCATGAATTTCTCACTTACATTTATCTTGGGAGGAAGTTAAATTCCAAGAAACCTTGTGGGAAGATAGGGTTACTTCATAGACAAGAGAGAACAAGAGAGAAAAACCTAGAAGCTGAAATTTTTGTCTAAGTTAAAAATGAGGAAAAATTGCTGATTTCAATCTATATAAAGGAGCTGCTCTTTGGCCGACTTTCTTGACCCTTTTTGGCCCATATTTTATCAAGTGAATGATGGATCTACTTGCCTAATATATCGGCCTTTTGTGGATCCAAAGTTATTAGGCCTTAGCCACCCATTTTCCCTTCTTTTCTTCTCTTTAACTTGGGCCTTGGCAGATTTGAGTATTGGGCCATTTTACCCATTTTATTTCTCTTCTATTCAATTTGAGCCTAAATGAGTAAATTACATTAGTATAGGCCAAATCAGGTCCATAGTCATATGTCTATTAATTTGGTCCAAATAGTTCAAGTAGGTGACTCACCTACTAGCTTAATTAAGTCAAGCAAGCACCTCAATATTTTGTTCCATTTTTAGCTCCTAATACCTTTAATCTAACCTTAAACTTATACACACTTGGTCACTTTAAACTTCAGATTCAAATACTAGCTTACGATCCGAAGTTTAAATAGTTGTATCGACATTAACTTGGTCGCATCACATAAAAACTGCACGGGCAACATATATAATTCTATGTATGCCATTACTACTTGCATAACAAACCTCACCCGTTACCTATCCTATAATACCATATCAGGTTTCATATAAATAGAATAAGTATAAGAAAAATATGGAATGTTACAGTCATCAGCTAAATATCCAATGATAATAGGAGCTATGTTGCTCGAACTCTTCAAATTTGTTGTCACAACTTGTTGGATTTTCCAAAATGCATTATATTTTAAGTATCCAATATACACCTGTTTATATCAATATATGAACAGATCTCATTGCTATCTAAGCTTACTGCCTTAATGATAAAAGAAACAAGGATCATTGTATGTGTCTATATATATATATATATCAATATATAAACAACGTAACAAATTGGAGGAAAAGGTAACTAAGAAAGCAAAACCAAAATTTCAACCAAGCTATGCTTCTTAGTCAAGAGTTGTATCCATGAGCCAATGCACACAAGGTGAATTGACCAAATTCGATGAATATTCCACACCCACACCCAATGTGTTGGATTGACACGGTTGCGGCAAGAGATGTAATATCTTATCTTATAGCTGAAGTGAAAATTTAAATGCATACAAGTTATATTTTTATACATTTTTATTAATAAAAGTGCATAATATGCCCCCAGTTTGATAAAAATGTACAATTTGGGGAATAAAAATAATTTTTCGCTAAGAATAAAGTACTTTCAAACTTAGAAAATAAGTATAATAAATAAATATTATTTAAAATGTATAAAATTTGGTCCTCATTAATTCGAAATATCTCAACTTATAGAAGATATTACCTAGAATAAATTTAAACGAAAAATATAGTTTTGGCTACATCTAATTTTACTCCTTAATTATTAGTCTGACGATTGGTCATATAACATGTTCCTCTTTAATTAACTACGCTTTTTTATCTTTAAAATTATATGCCATATTTTTAAAATTTTGCACGTAATAAAATGAAGTACACATAATAATTTATTTTTTATACACATTTATTCTTAATTAATGCTTGATACACGTGCAACACACGTATTCTAAATTACTATATATAAAATAAAGGAGAATAGTCTAGCATGAGGTTATGTCAAGTGTCATCTTCAAAACAAGCATTTTACAATAAAAAATATTTTTTAGATTATTAATTATTTCATATCTATTCCATATTTATTTCATATCTATATATACTAGTCGCATAATGCCCAAGCTTAAATATAACAAATATTATTTTAATTGATTGAATAAGCATAATTTATGTTATTTTTGTTGCATAATTAATTTAACATACTTTCACTTAATTATGCTTTTTTTATAAGTTTCATAATTATTATGTTCCTTGGTCAAATAATTAGATATGTTTTGAAGAAAAAAATTATTTATGATAAAGCAAGTTTAGCTTGAAATTTTTAACAAATTCGAAAGAAAATAAGTGATTTGATATTATATAAGTGATTTGATATTACATAAACTAACACGATAAATTATGATAATTGCAATTCGACATTTTTATGAACTGCTGAGCATGCATTTACTTATATGTAGATTGAGAATTATATATATTTTTGATATTAATTAAATTTTCACTCATAATTCTTTCCTTCATGATTTTATGCTAGTTAAATATGATGATCTATTTGGGTTTTTGCCCTAATTTTCTTACCAAAATTAAGTTATACTTTTCTTGAAAGAAAAATAAAGTAATACCATAATTACTTTTACTTTTCCTAAAAAGGAAAATATAAAACTTTTACATATTTGGAAAACTTCTTTTTTGGAAGAAAGATTTTGAAACTCTGTAAATAGAATACGCTCTTCTCATACCATAACACAATAATATCCATAATGTAATCGTTTAAGAGTCTTGTTTAGGGAGAAATTTTATTCCAACAGTTTTATATTTTCTTTAATACTCCCTCCATTTCATAGTAAATGAATTATTAGATTTTGGCACACAGATTAAGGAAAAAGCATTAAAGACATAAATTTAACATAACTTTCTAGTTTTACCTCAAAAAAAGAAAAAGCTGACCTTAGTAATACCTTTTCAAAATTTAATTAGTTGTCAAATCATAAGGGTAAATTTGGAAAAACGTTCAACCATTCACTTATTTTGAAACACCAATAAATACCCCAATAATTCATTTATTCTGAAACGGAGGGAGTATTAGTTTTCATGTGTAATCCAGTTGGCCAAATAATATCAATAATATATCTTTTTTAGTATAGTTTTATTTGTCATCTGAATTATCACTGTCTTGATTTACAAACTTTAAGCTTCCGCATGACGTCCTCTTGATTTTGAACTCAACGAGTGGTATCGGAGCCCATGGTTCAATGGCCTAATGGTCCAGATTGAGGACATGTTGAGATCAAAGTTGCAACCAATTTGATGATAATTAAGATCTTTGTCTAGCTACATGTAGAGAAAAGTTTCAAATAAATTTTCAACAATCCTGCTGCTAATCCATCTTTGTAACCAAATCAATCTTCAACCCATATTTATGGGTTCCAACTTTCATCCCTTTCTTACTTTCAATGCTTAGGCTCCTTTCAACTTGTCCATTTATTTTTAACAAATGAGCTCCACTCTTAACCTATGCTCTCTTTTAATGCACGAGGCTCCACTTTCAACCCTGCTTACTTATAACACAGGGCTTCAATAATATCAACTCATGTTTTTATTTTTAACGGACAGAGCTTCAATTTTTAACACATATCATTTCTTAATCATGGTAAGCAGCAGTGATATATGAAGATAGTGTGAAGAAGGAAGATCAAAATTATTTTGCGAGAAAATCAAGCCAAAAGGAGGAGATTTGTTAGGGGTTTTGCCTGATTTTCTTACCAAAATTATGTTATGCTTTTCTTGAAAGGAAAATAAAAGTAATACCATAACTACTTTTACGTGTAAGCCAGTTGGCAAATAATATCAATAATATATATTTTTTAGTATACTTTTATTTATCATCTGAATTATCTGTGTCTTGGTTTGTAAATTTTAAGCTTCTGCATGACGCCCTCTCGATTTCGAACTAACGAGTAAGTTTACTCTTAAATTAAATTTCACAAAAAGAACTTAAATTCACTAAAATATATTTCAAAATCAATTTAGTTCTTTCTTTCAATTTGTGTTATGCTTAAAAATAAATTCTTAGTTTACCAACAAGAAATTTAAAAGATAATTCGATGTCGATCAATGACGCTACCTTCATTTTCAACATTATATTCTACTTCTAGTATTTATAATGCATGTTTTAAAGGCGTGGATAAAATTATCTATAACATTTTTTTATTGAATTCTAAAAAATAAAACAAAAAAAGAAACTAATTACATGAAGATTTTATTAGTTCAACATGAATAATTTATAATCTTATACAAAAATAAAATTATCAAAAATTTAGGATCATACTATTCTCCTTATTTCTCTTCTTCATCTTCCATATTATAATTGAATAGATTTCTTAAAAAAGTTACAGTTCTTGTCCTCCTTTTTTTTTCCTACTCAAAAAATGCTAATTTATTGTAAAATTACTGCAATAATCATTTATAAAAAAATGCATTATTTAATGCAAATTTTAAGAAAGAGTACATGAAGTTGGCTTTCCCTATAAAGGAATTAAAGGTCAAACCATGATTAAAATTGAAATATAATTTTTGTCAAAATATCTTATCCATGACAAAAAATTTAATGAAGTGATTTAAAGTATTTTCTATCAATTATTTTTTTCCTTGAACCCGTAAAAGAGCATAGAGTGGACTATATGATATTTACGACATGTTTAAATCATTAAATATATATATATATATATATATATATATATATATAAACAATTTAGTTGCAAAAAAATTACCTTTAAAATTTCCTAAATTTTACTCCCTTCTTCCTTTTTAATTGTTATAATTTTTCTTTAAGAGTCAACCGATATGATTTTGACCAACATTTTAAAATGTAGGTTTTCATCATATTGATATGAAAAAAATCATAATTTATATTATTTTTTGTATAATTTTTAAATATTTAAATTTTATTTTTAAAAAGTTGAATTAATCTAAACAAATTTAGCTTTAAAAATTAATCATATAACTTTCGAAAAATGAAGTGTGACAACCAATAAGAAACGGGTGGAGTACCAAATGCACATGAACAAAAAGGTTAAGCTTTCACACTTAGTTCAAATAAATACGTAACTTTATTTAAATCAATAAGGTATTAAGTTTTTTCCAAATTTACCTTATCTAGATAAGTATTTTTTTAATAAAATTTAGAAATCATATCAAATTGATTTACTATTTAATAAGGATAAGTTAGTAAATTATTTTTTACTTTTGAGAAGTGAGTAACATTTTTTATATATAATCAAGAAATTATATTAAAATGATATTACTACTCCTGTTTTATAATTAAAATAATTGTAACCTATGTTAAAATTAATCTAAAAACATAGCAATATGAAAGAAGAAGTAAATAAGAAAATAAGGAGACAAGACAAAAGATGAGAGTTTTTCATTCTTCCAATTGTTCAAATGTATAAGTGTATACAATATAAATCACCATGTCTCTATTTATCGTGTCATATAGAGGCATGCAAAAGATTGTCATAAACACGATACTAACCATTAACATAATTGAGGAGGTTATGAATGTGGAAGGTTACAAGAATGGTGGAGGTCATCTTCATAATAGAGGAAAATAATGGAGATAAATAGTGGGAGTAAAACTAGAGTAATGGACATCCACATGTATTAATTTTACAACAACATATATAAAAGATCAAGAGTTAATTTTTTTCAATTATATCCTTAGTAATTAATTTTCACATTAATTGAATAAGATTCATGTAACCCAAATTAAAAAGATAATGAGGTCATATTAGTCAATTTGCACCCCTTATTAATTTTTTCATAAGTGTTGTGCATAATATATTCATGTCAACTATTTTAAAACGAAAGAATTATATGTCAGCTATTTTGAGACAGGGAGGGTATTAATTAAGAATAATTTGATAAAAATATATTTTTCTTTCAAAAAGATAGTGACTTCAAAAGGATTGTACACATGAAAAACACCATAACGTGAAAAGAAAAATCCTTAAAAAATTACACTCTACTCAAAGTATTAAAAAATCTAACATTAATTTTTACTCCTAATCATTTCCTATTTTAACTATAAGAAAAATCAAAAATTAAAGAACA
This sequence comes from Capsicum annuum, assembly GCF_002878395.1. Lineage (NCBI taxonomy): Eukaryota > Viridiplantae > Streptophyta > Magnoliopsida > Solanales > Solanaceae > Capsicum > Capsicum annuum. Next base: position 150,098,284 of record NC_061114.1, read on the forward strand.
GACGGGGGAAGGGGGCGAAATGGCCACATATATAATTGTATAAATCAAACAAAAGTAGTACTATGTGCAAGCGTAAGGTTGGCTTACAAAAAATGACAATGCATGGTAAGAAGTCAACCACAACAATTATGTGTAAGCAGAAGAGTGGCTCTCAGAGGGTGTGAGGACGACCAAAAGGATTCTCCATTATATAAAAGAAAAATAATAAAGGAGAATAGTATAACACAAAGTCATGTCAAATTCATCTTTAAAACTAGCATTTTACAACAAAAAATATTTTTTATATTATTAATTATTTCATAGTCATTCCACACTTATTTTATATTGTGGTAAAAATAACTAAGTCTAACTCCTATTGGATGAAAATTATTAAGATTAACTCTTATCAGATGAAACCACCTAAGATTTATCCTTAAAATAATCTTTTTCAATAATACATATTTAAAGTCTATATATAATGTAAAAATATTTTAAAAATAAATATAAATTATTTTCACTACAATTGACTAATAAAAAAATATTACAAAAAAATCAAGCAATTAATAGAATAACCAATTAGCAAATACTAATCAAGCAACTTATCTATTGATCTATACTATATTAAAGCTATACTATATTAAAAGTGTGAAGGTACTTATAAATATTGTTTAAACTTTTTGTCATTTATTAAAATATTGTGCAATAGATAAAATGGTCATTGTACTATTCTAATAATACTTTTTTCAATTTCTTTTGATTTAGGAATCATATATTTGTCGTAGGACTCTTATTTTGGTACAGACATGAGTCCTTTATAGACAAAATATTTATAGAATCTTTTGTGGTTTATAAATCATGTATGTATGTCCTAATAATTTCTGGGAAGAAATAAAAAAAGTGTTGCAGTAATCTTATTTTTGGTTACATATTGGACTCCGTTTAGGTGTATTGTTGAATCTTTTTGTTTGTCTATTTAAAAAAATAACTATAAAAGAAATTGCATTCCAAAATTTTACCATCTTTTGTACAAATTATGCATAACTTAGAGCTTATTTGGATAGAATTAAAATCTGGTCAAACAAACTTTTAATCTCTTTTTTAGCTTTTTTAGGAGTTTGATAAAATTAAAAAGTGATTAAAAAAAGCTAAAAACTAATTAAAAAAGTGAGAAGTTGGGTACCTCTATCTTTTTTACTTTTTTAGATTAAAATTCTTTTAGGTTTGACTAAAATATTTGTCTTTTTACTCTTATATTTTCCTCCAATTTCAACAATACCCTGAACTTGTAGCCCTTGAATATATAGTTTTTCTTTCTTTTTTCTCTTGGTTGCTTCTCTCCGTCTCTTTCCTCCAATTTCTTCTTCATCTTTCTCCTTTTTTTTCAGAGAATCCATCATTATATCGGCAGTTTATATTTTAACATAGCCAAATTGGTACGAGCTTGCAATATAATAATATAATACTATTTTTATATTAAAAATGTCCTAAATTTTTTATTTTTTAATATTTAAAAATTAAAAAGTAAATTATACTTATAAATTGACCTCAGATAATCACTTTACTCTAAAAGTGCATTTAAATAGAAATATTTTTGAATTATTAGAATTAAATATTATAAATAATTTATCGTACTTATGTTGTTAACAACTTTAATAATATTTAAGTGATTTGACAACAAAAAAAGTTTAGCATTGCTTGTTAACTAAACACATCAATAACTTTTTTTAAGTTTCAATACTTCTATCCAAACACTTATCTACTTAATTTATAAGCATTTATTTTAAGTTTTTAATCACCTTAAAAAACTATTTTTTTAATTCTATCAAACAGACTCTTACTCTGTTACTTCTTTTCATCCTGTCTCAAAAGATGAGCTAAAGAAAATTGTCGCCACCAGCACCTTCAAGTTTTCTAATTCTGTAAGTTTATTCAAAATTTTATTTTTAGCTTTACGCCTAAAAAAAGATTCGTTTTTTTCTCTTTTTCTCTTTTTAATTTCTTATTTTGTACATATTATATTGTTGTGAACTAGTCTAGTTTTATTTGAGTAAATAAATGTATCAATGATGTCAGTGATATGTTTTATGTCACGCTAAGACGGTAACATCTTGACTGAATATGATTTGATTTTTTGATTGAATAATTTTAGGTTGTGAAGTAATTGTAAAAGATGGGTAACTTTAAAAAAAAAATTGTTGTTAAACACATAAATTTGATTATGTATTGTTTGATTTTACAGTAATTTGTGTAACTTTCTAAATCGTAGTGCTTCATGTTCATTTTTCTTAATTTATTTTATGATTTGGGAATATTAACTTAAAAGAAATTGATGATGATCATATATATCTATTCATTAATTGAAATTCTTTTTTTTTTTTTCGCAAGAGTACTTAGTAAAGTTTATGTTCTATTTGTTGGATTCACCTATATCTTCTACAAATAATATATTATTAGCAATTATTTTATGATTTTATCTCTATTATAAATTAGGTGGGCATTTGACCATGAAATTTTTTGCTTTTCTTTAGAAAATTAAATTCCAAAAAACGTTTTGAAACTAACCAAAACAAATAGTTATTAGATTATAATTTTAAATAATCAAGAGTCCACGTACATTTAAACTTTTATATATATATATATATATATATATATATATAAATAAAGTTGAATAGTCCATCCTAAAATTAAGTCAAGTGGCATAGAAGTAGCCACTTGACATCTTACAACAAAAATTATTTTATCGACTTATAAAAATTTAAACATTGTGGTAAAAAATAACTAAAAATTCCTCCTATTAGATAAAAACTACTAAGACTGACTCTTATTGGATGAAAATTATAATATTTTGACTCCTAATATTCTAATAAATATATCATTAAAATTGGTAAGAATCTAAATAAGATATTGAATTGTTAATTGTACGAAAATATATTTCTAGACTTTAATGACATATATGAAAAAGATATGACCAGGAACAATTTTTAAAATAAAAACCTCTATGAGAATAAAATCTTTGAAACTTATAAGGAAATAATCTCTTAATTTAAATACTAAAATTGATTTTAATAATTTTTTAGTTACTTATTAGGATTAAAAATTATATTTTTTAATCTTACGGTACATTAAAATCTTAAGCGAAGAAGAAAATATTCAAATTAAAAAAAGGTCATCCTTTAACCGAAATTGATGAAAAATACTAAATTATCTTTTACTAAATTTGTACGCTTAGATTTTTCAGTAATTTATATCAATATAATGTATAAGGAAATAAATTTACAGATCAACTAAATTGCCACTACAAAGTATATATATTACCTCTTTGTTGGCAAGACTAAAGATGACTAAATATTTCTTAATTATAAAACATCAACGTCATGACCCAAAAATCAATTGGTCATGATGCCACTTGTCGCGGCGAACCTTAGTACGTAAGCCTTTCACCCAAACAGAACACATTAAAAAAATACAAAATGCCCCCAAGGTAAGGCTTCTAGAATGAAGCCAAATCACTTAGATATAATAAAAACGGAAAGAATAAAAGCAACACATGCAGCCATAACTCCCAAAACTTGGTGTCAACAGTATAAGAACTAATAAGACAATCTCGGAGTCAAATACATAAAAAAAATAACCACAAAGAAAAATATTTATCTTCGAACACTAATAAAGACATAACTAATATAGAAAGATAGAGGTGAACTACGGACGTGTGAATGTCCAACCACTACCTTGAGCAATCTGAAGGCGCCCAAGATCAAACAGTCTGAGGCTCACCTGAAACTGAAGCTGAACCGAAAGGGTGAAGTAGGAGTGAGTACGGTCCAATTGTACTCAGTAGGTATCATAGGCCGATCGATTAAAGTAGAAAATAAAACATACAAAATATACACTAAGGGCACGTTACCTGCAATCAAAAAATGTCTCACAACTGTAGCCCATATCGCCTGCACTAAGAATTCTAATATATCACATATATTGCAACATCACACTAAGATAGAACACAAGTATACATTATATCACATATAAGTAGAACAAGGGGGAACATACATATACAAGATCATCAAATAAATAAGATAAGACAATTACATAAATGATAAGTCAATATGAAAATACAGCACAATATAAATAGAACAAAGTAACAATAATGTATATGATGATAATGATGATGTGATTCACAAGATCATCGCACAACCTCCGGGATCCTTGCACAATCCCCATATACACCTACGGAGCTAAAGCTTCTCAATGTAGGACCCATGTGGGGGTCAATCAGTATATATTCTACATATCTCATATCTTTTTTCTAGAACATCCCTCGAAAAGAGTTTTATAAGGTGTTACAATATCTTTTTTGGGGCACATCCCTCGAAGAAGGTTTTAAATGGTGTTGTTATTGTTACACAGGTGCTGCCACGATGGTACCAATATTTCATGAATGAGTGTGATATGAGGATGTAATGCTCATAACCAATCACAATAAGTATTTCCATAACCAACCACATGATATATTTCTACAATCAATCACAATGATAAATTTTCACAACCATGTGATCCAATATCCACTCATTATTTTCATTTCATCCATGAATTATCACATGTTTCATATACCAATAAGTATGAATATATCACAATACACTAATGGTACCACATGAGGCATTTCAATAACATAATATAATTATTCATATGTATTCAGGGCTATCAAGATCACATAGGACCCCATACAGTCATACATATCACATAATACTCAATTTTGATAATTACATCATATATACACCTCCACACGGGAACAACATATAGATAGTCATTTTTTATGATTAGTTCTTACCCTTAATGTCATGATCCTAGCCAAGACCTTAGCCGCGATGGGCATCTCAAATCATGAAGGTCCGAGCACCCTTTACTCTCTGAAAATCATGCACATATTTATACACCATAAAGGACAATGCAAAAATACATATCAATACAGAATTATGGTCATTATTATAATTCAAATGAATAATCTGAAGTAAAATCAATAAGCCTCTAAAACCTCTAATACCATCTAATATCAGTCCGCAAAATCTCTAATACATCAAAACCAACATCTTGTCTAGAGCTGAGATAAGGCCCCCAGTCAGATCATAACCAAAAAATAAGATAACAAAGTATAAATACTAGGCCTTTCGAAATAAAGAAGGCTCACCAACTGCAACTTTCGACACACACAAGTCTACTGCTGAACGGGACCCCAGGACTGTGCCTCAAATCCTAAAATAGAGAGAGAGGGGGTCAATACATATGTACTGGTAAGTGAAACAAATCTAAGAAAATAGCATCTTTAATACAAAATATAGATGAGAGAATTTCATAAAACATTACATATAAGATACGTAAACACATGGGCATAATTTAGAATTTTCAAAGACTTTGTTGCAAACATGACTCAACACTTTGTTACTCTTCTGAGCTAACCGGTCCACCCTAAAAATCTGTACTTCCATGAACTATATGGAATCCACCCTTGACTCAGCGGCCAAGCCTCCAATCTAAGTATGCCACAAGAATTAGAGTTCTTAATAGTTTGGATACCCCTTTATAAGTATACTGTGGTGGAATCACCCTTACATGACCTCCACATTATTTCTTTTTTAGGATACTACTCGTATCAGTAACTATGGTTTCCAGTGATGAGCCCTTATACTCAAATACCTTCATCAGGTAACAGACTAGCTCTGTTAAGCCCACTTTTTAGTTCTTCAAAAGAAACATTCTTCATACTTTCAAATCATTCAAAATTTATTCTACCAAGGGCCTATCATCATCGAGTATTGTCATACCCTGAATTGCAAGTCATTTATATCATATCAATTTCACAACCCACTTCATTCAAAATATACAATCCTTCACTTAAATTCAATGAGTAGAGTTGTGGAAAGAAGACTCCTTCTCATCATGTAATAAACCATGTCAATTACAACAACAATAAGAAATTTACTTTCAAAACACTAGTTTATGCATTTGAAATAAATCCACAATATAGTTAGATCATACTGACATACCAAGAGAGGGAAGTTGTTGTTCATGGTCTCAATCAAATATTTCAATATACACTCTACAATACATGTATTTATAGTTGTAATTTAATTCTACATAAAAGAGTTCAAAACCAATGAATACTTTAGTCAAAACAAAATCATGATGCATATCATTCAAGCGTCATCAAGAACCCCATTAAAAATCACGATTTTATATCTTTAAATTTAGTAAAAGCGTTAAAACTCATGCCCATGGGGTTTAAGGATAGTCCCACATACCTTAAGTTATTTAGTTTGAAGAATGGAACTCTAGTCTTGACTCTTTTCTTGGGATCTTGGTCTTAAAGATTGATTGCTTGCTTTCTTGTTCTTAGAGGAAACCCTAGTTTGATCTTATTTTTTTGAGAGTGAAGAGGGAGTTTTGATGTTGTATAACTGATGAGGATTGATTAATAACATTTTAAATAGTGATTAAATCCATTGGGGAGGTTTCCTAAAGAAAAAAAGTACCAAAACACCCCTTTTAAAGCATCCCGCCTTTGGAACTTCAAATTTTGCCCGACGGCTTGGTTGACGGACCGTCAGGAGGGTGAAAAATATCACCTTGACTATTGGGTCATGTCCAATGACTGAAATCATTGCTTTAGGGATGACAGAAGGCTTGACGGTCCGTCACAGACCTGACGGTCTATCGGATCGGCCGTCGCACCCTCAGCAAATTGATACTTCTCTATAAAATGGGCATAACCTTTTACTCAAATATTTGATTAAGGCAAAACTAGTGGATTTGGAAAGATAACTCAAAGACTTTTTGTTTGATATATAGTAGGCCCACTAATTCATTATATACAAAAAGTTATGGTCGATTGAAATTGACCGATAGGAAAGCTTTCAACTCGTCTTAGAGTTAAGGGACCTCTATGATCTCAATTCATGCTCAACTAGATTCTCACACTACATAATTGATTAACACATCAAATTTTCATAGGATTTATTAGTTTTTGGAACTATTATGCATAGGAATGATGGTTTACGATCTAGTCCAAAATACGGGTTGTTACACTTAACATGCATTTACCATCATTTACTACCCAGCTTAGTCTAAAGAATGAAGTTATAACCTACCTCAAAAATTGATAATTGATCTGTTACACTTTGAACCCATGACCTTAATTTTCATGAATGATCCTAAACTAAACCAAAAACATTAAATATGGAATCTACAGGTAAAAAAACAACACCCATATTAACTACTTTTGGTTTGAGGTCAAAACGAATCCCTGAAATGGATTTTCAAATAAGAAGGAAAAATATCACAACTTTACTTCAAAAATGTGTTTCTCATATTTTTAGAAACCTACAGCTGAAAATCAAAGTCAAATTGAGTCAAAAATGAGATTCAAATCAAAGAAAATAATTTTTAAGCTTTACCAGGTAAAATCTTTGAATCTGGGTTAAAATCAAGAAGACGAGTTGTTTTGAAGGTTAAATTGATGAAAATATAGTAATTATTAGATCAAAATATTATTCAAGTGAAAAGGAGTGAAATTGAGATTTAAAATCAAGCTCTAAGATTTTTGGATTTTGAGAATTTAATCAAGAATTACTAAGAAAAGGTGTGCTTTCTTACCTTAAATCCATAAGAGAATCAAGAAATGGATGTTAATATAGATTCTCAAGCATCCACAAGCTTCACTTTAAGCCCTCACAATAATTTTAGGGTTTAACTCTCAAGAGAAAGGTGAAAAATAAGCAAAAATAGGATAAAAAGGCTATTTATACTGTAACAGGGTACCAGATAAAATAAGGCATAAATTGAAATTGGGGAATGCAATTTTCCCATTAAATTTCTCAATTGCACCAGCAACTTGGTGTACCAAATTTTAAAGTCCAAACGAACTTCGACGGTAGCATGCCTTTCTTAAAAATCTGGTCAGCAAACCACCGAACCCATACCTGCTCCCTTGATGGTAGCATGCCTTCTTCATAGTAGAAAAGATCACAACGCCTATATTGATATCAATATCATTCCCCATTAAAGCATAAATAAGGCATACCCTATCACGCGTCACATCTGTCATATATTTTCCTTGAATCAGGCAATGGTAAATAATTTCCCCCCACATACGAGCCTCCTTATTCATCTAGGCATATGGGAATGTGAGGTAGAGGCCGCTATCTTTGTGATAAATCTACCTAGCTACAAACCTGTTTCCACATAACAGGTGTCTGGTGTCTGCGTAGGGTGGGGTGATGTTTAGCTGCCTCTGTGGGTCTTCATCTATCTCTAGTGCACCTAAAAGGACATTTACATCATGGGTTATAAATTTTACCACCTAACCTCTGACCTTTACCTCAAAATCAGTATATCTGGGGTCCCAATTGGCATAGAATTATCTAATGAGGTACAAGTTATACTCTATGGGCTGCTTAAACAAGAAGGTCATGTGTAGCTGTTTTAGTCATCCCACCATGCTGGGATTTTTTTTAGTAGGCTTGCCTATTAATAAAAATTTCTAGAGCATATTTTCCCTCTAGCATTAGTTTCATTCATTTGGTATTCCATGTGTTCATATTGTGGAAATGCATGGGTGATCCTTCGTTGGTTGTTCCCTTGGAGAACATTGGTATTTCAAATTCTTTGTCCTCTAAGGAAGTCTCGATGAGGATCTTGGTTTGGCAAGTTTATCAGTTGCAAATGAAAGATGTAGCTTCAATAAAGGTTCTATGGCGGAACCAAAAGTTTGAGGAAGCTACTTAGGAACCCGAGGAGGACATAAAGTCCAAGTATCCATTCCTATTCCTGATTCCAGAAATTCATTCTTGAGGTATGTGTTCATTCTTAACATCTTTGTGTTTTGTCTTTGTTAAAGGTAGCTTGATAAATTTTCTTGATATTATATTTTTTGTCTTAAAGGTAAAAGTAGAGATGTTTGGGGGTTTAATTGTGCTATTCAATTCCTTTTCCCATCATTCGAGGACAAATGATCCTAAGTGGGGGAGACTGAAATGCCCCAAACTTTGGCCCTTGTGAATTTCTTGAGTTTTGAACTTTCTGTTCATCTTACGACTCATACCATAAGTCATATGGTATGGTGACGGGTTTAGGGACCCTAGTCATACATTGGTCAGTGTGTTGATGGCCAAGTTCTATCCTGGTTACGAGAGACTCCATATGAGTCATATAGTTATGTGATGAGAGTTTTAGAGTCCAATCATATGTTGTCCAATGTTTAGCCCTTGATGTTCTTCTTTGGATACAGCTAGACCTTACCAATCATATAGACTAGTGATGAGTGGGGAAAGAGAGTTGTAAGTTGGATAGAGTATAGTGTCCAACCTTCTGTCTAGTGGTGACTTGATGATACCAATCGTATATTATGGTGATGAGTTAGAGGGTCAACTCATAACCACCTGTGGGTTTCTACAGCTTTAAGCTGGGGGTACTTTGGATATTTCCCACCCCAAACCCTTTAAGACACCATGCCTTATAACACCTTTTATTTATGCATTATATACTTTAGAAGATTAGAAACACTCTCTAAACTCTCTCTCAAACCTCTCAAAAAAGATTGAGCTAGGGTTTCTTCAAGTGGTCATCTAAGGGCTTAAGGATCAAAATTCTCTCCGTGAATCTTCATAACTCAGACATGTGACTCTTCCCTCATTGTTAGTTCACTAAACCCATATGTTTAGAGCATTATTCATGAGTCATAAATAGTGGTTTTGAAAACCATGGTTGAGGGTTTGAATGCATAATGTTGAGTATTGTTTTCTCATGGTTTATATTATGATTACACATGTTTTGATAATGTATTTGCACATATTGGTGCATGGGAATTGTGGTTCAACAAGTGGGTCATGATTAACCCTAAATTTGTTGGTTTTTGGCTTGGATAATGGTATGCCCTCAGCCTATTTGTGAAATTGTCAATAAGAATGATATTGTCACATGTTTAAACTGTGTTTTGAACTAATGCTTGGCCTAAGAATGTTGATGATTGGTAAATGGTTTTATGAATGTCTTGTTGGCCCTAAATTAATTTGAAATTCTAAATGGATTTGAGTCTCTTAACGTTGAATTGAATTGATATCTTTGTTTAGACAATGGTTCGAGTCCTAAGTTGATTAATAATGGTTATGACATGTTGTACACTTGTAAGTGGGGTTGTTATGACAATACCAATGGGATGACTTTGGTAAGTAATTGGATTAATAGTTGTGTATGTGAAATGAATGTTTAATTGGGCTTTAAAGTGAGATGTGTAGCCGGGCAATGAAAGTGGAGTTTGAAAGACTCACTAGAAACTGCGCTAGCCGGTGCGGGTGTCAATATGATTAGGAGGTTTGGGTCCACTGAATAAATATATGAATGGGGGGTTAGAGTCCCCTATATTGTATACATTGTTGCTTAAGTCACCTTGGCTATGCCAGGAGATTCAATTCACCCATAAAGGCATATACAGATATGGATATTCGTTGGTTCGTGTGACTACACACACTGGGGCCCTTTCAACTGAGGGAGAACTGGGCCCATATACCTGTGGATGCCTTGTTATATGATGGTTATGCTACACAACCTAGGTTAACCTTTTTTAAATGCATGTTAAACCTTATCCTCTATTTTAGCACATATATATATGTGTGTGATTGCATGTGGTTATTTGACTTGGTTTTGAATGATGGCATTTTTTTATTCCTTTATCCCTGAGTTACATGATATATCTCCAACTGCTAACCATCTCTGCATACAGTATCCCCATGCTATACAGGTATCGAACTTCTTCTACTTTTCCTGCACAGTGATCAGGTGCTTGAGTTGGTTTGCGAGTTGACATTGAAGTGGCAAGCTTCCATAATTTGGACGGATTTATTTCATGGTCCTTGTCTCCTATTCCATTGACCTTATTTAGACTTTATTTTTGTCTATTATCAGGGGTATGTCTTGACCTTTTTTTTAATTTTGGATTTTGTAGAGGCTTTGTTGGACTACTGTCGACTTGGGTGGTTTGGTTGGCTGTCTAGCGACAGACGATTGTACGGTAGCTGGTTGTTGGTATAGACTTATAATCGAATTGTTATTAGTTTTATTCTACACTATCTTGTTATATGGTCGAAATTTATCTAACACTTGTGGTTGTTGTGCTGGTTAGGCTAGATGAAAGAGTAATCTTTGGTCCACGTGAGACTTGGGATACCCATCACGGCCAGGCCTTGTTTGGGTCGTGACAATGATGGTTGTCCAACTATTAAGTCTTAACAAAAAAAATGCAAATATTTTGAGTACTTACCCGAATTGTGTTGATGGAGGAGAGAGAAAGGAGTGAATGATACGACAAACTTTGCGAGTATAGAAATATGGAGAATTCTAAAAGAGGGGTGACGCGTTATGTGTTGAATGAGTGGAGAAATAAGAAAATTAGGATTTTGGGGGATTTTAAAAATAGGATTTTTCAAGTTAAAAGGGTTGGGTCGGGTTAAAACCTGACTTTTCAATACACTTACCCAAAAATAAGCAGCCTCCGCGATGCAGAGCTTAATCTCCGCGATAGACTTTGATGCGGACCTATCACAGAGGCTCACTGGAATTTGTCTCTGGCACTATTTTCTTTAGCACGACGTGTACCTTACCACAGCGTATAGGGTCCGCAACGCGGGGCCATCGCACAGGCCAACTATTTTAGGCACTTAGGGGAATTTTGTTCCCCTTCTATAGCATTCATTTTTCATTAACTTTATACATCTTTTACATACCTGCTAGCCTCCAAAACACATGATTTTTCTTTCCCATGCCATGAAGCTTCTCATTCCTACATTTCCAATAAAAACAACACAAATAAATAAGAAAAAGTGGGTTGCCTCCCACACAATGCCTTAGTTTTGGTCGTGGCTTGACACATCTTTTTGTATTTTCATTTCTCTTCTATTTTTTCATTCTTTTCTTTTTCAAACACAAAAGAAATAAACTAAAATATTATATTACATTCATGAGTTTCCTCCCACGCAACGCCTTATTTAATGTCATGGAACGACCAAACTCAGCTTCGTTCTTCTTTAAAGGTGATGGACGTCTTATGCTAGTCTACATGAGAAGTCATTCTCACCACTTCAAATGGTCCAGACCACTTGGACCACAGCTTGCCTAGAAACTACTTCAATCTAGAATTGAACAACAACACTTGTTGGCCAGGCTCAAAGACTCGAGTCATAATCTGCTTATCATGCCATCTTTTTGTTTTCTCCTTATATAAATTCGTATTCTCATATGCATGTAAGTGGAACTCATCAAGCTCAGCCAATTGTAACATTATCTTGTTCCTTGAAATATCTGGATCAAGATTCAACTTTCTCATAGCCCAATACGCTTGATGCTCAAGCTCGACTAGTAGGTGACAAGCTTTTCCATACACCAAGCGATAAGGAAAGGTCCCAATATGCATTTTTTAGGCTGTCCTATATGCCAATAATGCATCATCCAGCTTAGCCGACAATACTTATGCTGTACATTGACCATTTTTTTTAAGATTTGCTTAATCTCTCTATTAGACACCTCCACTTGAATACTAGTCTATGGGTGATGTGTTGTGGCTACCTTGTGTCTAACCACATATTTACCCAATAAATTCTTGAAACAATTATTTAAAAAGTGCGTTACCCCATCACTGATGATCGCTCTAGATGTACCAAAGAAAGAGAAAATATGCTTCTTGACGAATTTTATCACTACTCTTGAATTATTTGTGGAGAAAGCTTTAGCTTCTACCCACTTTGACATGTAATCAATAGCCACCAAAATATACAACTTACCATCCGATGGGGGAAATGGCCCCATAAAATCTATACCCCATACGTCAAAGATATCTACGTCTAGAATTTTATTCAAGGACATTTCATGGAGCCTTGATATCGTGCCCATTTTCTGGCAATGGTCACATCCTCTAACAAAATTTATAGTATTCTTAAATAATGTGGGCCAGAAAAAACCAGATTGCAAAACTTTTTGTCCTGTCCTTTATCCACCATGATGACCTCCATAAGGAGTCTAATGACAACTTTCAAGCACCTTTTTTTATTCAACTTCTATGACACATCTTCTCATTATTCTATCTGCACCCTGTTTAAAAGATATGGCTCATCCCACTCATATGCAAGAGAATCGCAGAATAGTTTCTTCTTTTGTTGGCTTGTTGCACCAGGAGGATAAATACCACTTGCTAGAAAATTTACTATATTAGCATATCAAGGCACCTCTACTACATACAATGCCAATAATTTCTCATCAGCAGCATTAGCATGACTCTTAAGCCTTAATAAATTATCAGCCATTTGATTTTCAGCTCCATTTTTGTCATGAACTTCTAAATCAAATTTTTGGAGCAGAAGAATCCACCCAATCAACCTTGTCTTTGCATTTTTTTTGTTGAACAAATAGTGGATGGCAACATGATCTGTATGAACAATTACCTTCATGCCCACCAAGTATGCTTTGAATTTATCAAATACATATACAAGTGTCAACATCTCCTCTCTGTGACTGTATAATTTACCTGGGCTGCATCTAAGATTTTACTTGCATAGTAGATAGAGTGAATTACCTTATTTTTGTGCTACCCCAATACTGCTCCAATAACCATATCACTATTATCACACATCAACTCGATTGGTAATGCCCAATCAGGAGAGATTAGGATGGGTGCTTCTGTCAATCTTCTTTTCAAACTCTCAAATGCTTTCTGACACTCAACCCCAAAGTCAAAATTAACCTCTTTCTCTAATGGATTACACATTGGACATGCTATCTTCGAGAAATCTTTGATAAATCATCAGTAAAATCCCACATAACCAAGGAAGCTTCTGACACCTTTTATTGACACCGGATACAGGAGCTTTTTAATGACCTACACCTTAGCTCTGTCTACCTTAAGTCCTCTATGTGACACCTTATGACCAAGGACAATACCTTTCTTAACCAAAATGTGGCACTTCTCCTAGTTTAATACAAGGTTGGTTTCTTCACAGTGATCCACGACCCTATCTAGGTTTTGCAAGCACATATCAAACGAATAACCAAAAATGGAAAAATCATCCATAAATACCTCGACAAAGTTTTTCACCATATCGTAGAAGATAGCCATCATGCATCTTTAAAAAGTCGTTGGTGCGTTGCAAAGTCGAAGGGCATACGTCTTAATGCATAAGTACCATAAGGACAGGTGAAGGTGGTCTTCTCTTGGTTTTCCGGTGCTATGGTTATCTGGTTATACCCTGAATATCAGTTCAGAAAGCAGTAATATTCTTGTCCCGACAACCTGTCTAGCATTTGATCAATAAAAGAAATGGGATAATGATTCTTTCGAGTGGCATAATTCAACTTCCTGTAATCAATGCAGATCCTTCATCCAATCACTGTACGAGTTGCGGATCCTTCTCAGAGACACTGGTCTCAACGTTTTCAAAAAAATATCATTTTCATAAAATTAACCCCCTAAACCTGAAATCTTAATTTTCTAAACTGAGGATCAAAATGAGATATGAAAGTCGTAAAATTACACCAAATATGATACCACCCTAAAATCAACATTCTGGATTTGTTGGCGAAGTTAGATTTTTCATCCAAGGTTATTTGACCAAATGTGGGTCCCACACTCATATTTTTGATTTTTCCAACATCTGACCAATAGGTCGAAATGAGCTTGGGTGCACCAGGACCCAAACCAAAGGTCTCCCAGCCTAAAATTGATATTTTGAAGCTGTTGGTCTAGTCCGTTTAGCTATCCATCACACGAATCAAAAGATATCCATATAAGTCCAAAATAAGGCTCTTGAAGCCATCAAAACCCACAATATCGTATAAATGGTACCAAAATACATAAAAATCGTACCAATGACCCTATACCCCAAAAATACAATAATGAAACTACGGGGAGGGATAAAATAGTCAATTACACATAATCACAAATTTCATATATTTCATCAAATTTTTATGTTGTTACATCATCCACCACTAAAAATCTAGTTCGTCCTTGAACTAAGGCAAAGAAATACCTGAATCAATGAAGAGTTGGGGATAAGAATTATGCATATCAGACTTAATCACCTAAGTAGCCTTATCTACCGGTCGATGTTGCCACTGAACCTTAACCACAGGGATAACTCTAGAGTTCAACTGCATAACATCCCTAGCCAAAATAGAGATTGGCTCCACAACAAAGGACAACCACTCATTTAATTGAACCAACTCCCAATGAATGACATGAGACTCATCAGGAATATAGAGATAAAGTGTAGAAACATGAAAAACTAGATAAATAGCTGATAGATTAGGGAGCAATGCGAACTTATAAGCCACATCACCGACAGTTCATAGAATCTTAAATGGACTAATATACCTGGGGCTAAGCTTTTCCCACTTCCCAAACCTCATCATACCCTTTATGGGTGAAACTCAAAGGAAAACACGATTACCAATACCAAATCTCAAGGCATGTAGTCTACGATCAGCATAACACTTTTGCCTACTTTGAGCCTTTCTAAGTCTATCCTGAATGACTCGGATTCTATCCAAAGACTCACGAAGCAAGTCTGTACCTCGAAGTCTCACCTATGAAACATCAAACCAAAATACTGGGCAGTGACAACGCCTACCATACAATGCCTCATAAAGAGCCATGTCAATACTAGAATGACAGTGTTGTTATATGCAAACTAAGCTAAATCCAAATGTCGCTCCCACTAGCCACCAAAATCCATCATGCATGCACCGAGCATATCCTCTAAAACCTAGATAGTCTGCTTTAATTGGCCATTAGTCTGGAGGTGAAACACTATGCTAAGTTCAACCCGAGTACTCAACTCATCCTGAAAAGTCTTTCAAAAGTGAGATGTGAACATAGAACCTTGATTTGAAATAATGTACACTGGCACACCATACAGATGCACAATCTTACGAATGTAGATCGGTCCAACCTCTCAGTACTGAATAAGACCTAAACCAAAATAAAATGAGCTAACTTGGTCAATCGATCCACAATGACCCAAACATTGTCAGAACCATGAGATGTATAAGGCAAACCAGTTATTAATTCCATGGTAACCCATTCCCACTTCCACTCGCGAAGGGGAAAATCTAAAGTAATCTATCAGGTCTCATTTGTTCGTCCTTCAACTATTGACAACATAGGCAATGAGACACAAAATTTGCTATATCTCACCTTATACCACCCCACTAGTAGTGTTGTCTCAAATCACGATACATCTTAGTCATACCTGGATGGATAGAATATCTGGAACAACTGGCTTTCTCTAAGATCAACATAACCAAATCACCCATTTTCTGCACACAAACTCGGCCCCCAATCCCTAAAATTCCATTTGAATCAAATAAGGATTTCTTAGCCTCCCCACTCAAAACCTTATCTCAAATCAACCTCGATCTAATATCATTATACTGATGAGCTTGAGTCTACTCTATCAAAGAAGATCTAGCCTCCATAAATATCAAAATATTCCCAGGTGTCAAACTATCAAGCCTAACCATCTAGTTAGCTAAAGACTAAACCTCTAAGTCTAAAGGCCTCTCTTGGGTCAAAAGATGTGCCAAGCTACCTATGCTATTCGACTTCCAACTCAAGGCATCTGTAACCATATTAGCCTTTCCCGGATGATAGAGAATAGTCAAGTCATAATCCTTAAGCAACTCAAGCCAATGGTGCTGCCTCATATTTAGATCTTGCTGGGTGAAGAAGTATTGAAGGCTGTGATGATTTGAGAAGATCTCTCAATGGACTTCATACAAGTAGTGCCTCTATAACTTCAAGGCAAACATAACTGCTCACAACGAGATACATAAGAAATCATATTGCCCTCCTATATCAACATAACCCTAACCCAACACCTGAAGCATCACAAAAGATGGTAAACCTACACCTTTCTTGAGAAACGTCAAGATAGGAGTTGAAGTCAAAAAATTGTTGACCTTTTAAAAGCTTACCTCACAAGTATTGGACCATTGAAAAGATATCTTCTTCTTGGTCAACTTAGTCAATGGATGGATAAAAACCCTCAACAAAATACTGATAATAGCCTACTAAGCCAACAAAACTCTGAATCTTGGTGAGCAAAATAGGTCTAGCCCAATCACGAATCGCAATAATCTTGACAGGATCAACCATAATACCTTTTATAGTCACCAAATGACCCAAGTAAGAAATATACTCTAACCAAAACTCCCACTTAGAGAACTTCACATACAACGTCTCATCCCTCACTCTCTAAAGCACAATGTGTAAATGCTCCTCATGGTCAATGTTACTCTTGGAATACACCAAGATATAATCTACAAATACAATAACAAAGGAGTCGAGATACGATTGAAATACCCAGTTCATCAACTCCATAAATGCGTCAGGGGCATTAGTAAACCTAAAAGATATGACCAAGAACTCATAATGACCATTTCTAGTCTGAAAAGCTGTCTTTGAAATATCCAAAGCTCTAATCCTTAACTAGTGATAACAAAACCTCAAATGAATCTTTGAAAACACCGCAACACTCTAAAGATGATCAAATAAATCATTGATGAAAGAAAAAGGATACTTGTTCTTAACTGTCACCTTATTCAACTAATGATAATCTATACACGTCTGCATAGAACCATCTTTTTTCTTCAGCAAAAAAATAGGTGCATCCCAAAAGTGAAACATAGGTCGGCTAAATACCTTATCCAACAACACCTGCAACTGATCCTTTAGTTTCTTCAACTCTACTAGGTCCATCCTATAAGGAGGAATAGAAATGGGCTTGGTGTCCGACTCAACATCAATAGCAAAATCAATATCTCGATCTAGAGGCATACCAGGAAAGTCTATAGGAAACACATACATAAATTCATAGACAACCCGAACAGAATCCAAGGAAGGAGGCAAAATAACACAGGTGTCATGAATATGAGCCAAGTAAGATAAACATCCCTTCTCAACCAATTTACGAACCTGAATATAAGATATAATCCTCTTAGGACCCAAATGAAGTGCACCCTTCCAATCTATCTTTGGCACACCCGATAAAGCTAAAGTCACAGTCTTAGAAAAACATGCTAAGATAGCATGATAGGGAGACGACCAATCCATACCCAAATAACATTAAAATTGATCATATGTAATACAAACAATTGTACCAAATTCTCACACCAAGCAAAAGTCACAACACAAGATTTGTGCACCCAATCCATCACTAAAGAATCACTTACCGAGGAATATACATTAATAGGCATGGAAAGAGGCTCACTAATAGAATCAAAACCCAAAGCTAAATACACAGGCATATTAGATAAACTTGATCTGAGATTAAATAATATAGATGTAGGTCTAAAATAGATGAGGATGATACCTGTAATCACAGCATCAGAAGCCTCTGTCTCAGGTTTAGCTGGATAGCATAATACTAACCCCAACCACCAGCTGCCTCAGTAGCCCCATGACTACTAACTACCTGAGTGTCCCCATGAACTCCACTACCTCTACCTCTCGCACCTCTGGTAGCACACCTACCCCTTATATATAAAATTGGAGTAGCTTGAATCACTTGATGGGGACAACCCTAGCCACATGTCCAATCTCATCACACATATAGAAACCTCTATGACCAGTCTCAAAGGAGAAGGTACAACTGGGCCCAAACGATCACCTTGAACTACTAAACTAGAAGATCCACCACTTGAAATCTGTAAAGAGGCTTGCACTGGCCTACCATGGTATCCACAAAAACCTATTAAATCTCTACCTCAAGAGGTCTGACTCCTGAACTCACCAAAATAATGCACCTTCTTAGTGCCTCCCTGAGATGCACTAAGAATACCCTCTATCATCTTAGAACAATCCACAATATTCTAAAAAAAGCCCCAAACACAACTATCTAAGACATAGTCAACTGAAAAGAGACATCTAAACCCTTCACAAACTTTTGAATTTTCTTAAACTCTATAGAAATGCTATCATAGAAATATCTGGAGAGGGCATGGAAGTGTACCTCATACTCAGCAACTGTCATAGAGCCCTACTCCAAATGATCAAACTCGTTCCATATACTATCTCTCAATCTAAAAGGCATAAATCTCTTTTAAAAAGACTCGGTGAACTAATCCCAAGTTATCTCGAGAGAATTATAGAGTCTATAACTGACAAGTGACCTCCACCAATCTCTTACTATATCCCTCAACGGATAAGATATATAAGCAACTCCATGAGACACGAGTAAACCCTAATTGTACAACTTCTCATGACAATCAATAAGAAACTCATAGGCATCCTTACCCATCGCACTGCCAAATCTTAGATGACCCAATCGAGTAAACCTCTTGAACCTCTTCTGATCATCAAAAGACATTACTACACTAGTCATAAGAGAAGGCATAGTAAATTTGGAAGGCTGTGATCCCATTTGGGAAGGTAACATAGATGATGGTTAGACTCCTATCTCAAAACCCCATAGTTAGATATTGACACTAAAGGTGGAATAAGACTCGAGATATGAGGAGTGCCTAAACTAAAAGTAGGTACAACAGGAAGATCCACAATCTGAACTGGAGGAACACCTGACAGAACCAGAGGAGAACCCTATAAATAGGCTAGAAAATACACCAATAATCCCTCAAACACTAGGGAAGACGAACTCTAAAAAATTAAAGTAGGAGCCATACCTCCAGCTTACTCAACATGAGGCTCAGGGGAAAGTCCCAAAGCACTCCTCCTAGATGGGGCTACACCACGAGGCCATCCCCTCCCTTGAGTCTGTCCATAAATTGAGGCTTGCCCTCTGGGTGAAGGCTCTCCATCACTATTTTTACGGGACCAAATCAACACCATCTGCATAGAAAAATGAAGCATAACTCAAAACACAAGATATGAAAGAACTGTTCATGGTAATGAATAAAATAAAGGATGTTTCCTAAAGACATCCTATACATCTCAAAGATAGATACAAACATCTATGTACCGATCCGCGAGACTCTATTAGTCATCCCTTTATTACACCATTTAGACCAATAAAGCTTAGCTGCTCTAATACTAATTTTCCATGACCCAAACATCGATAGGTCATGATGGCACTTGTCGCGGCGAACCTTGACAAGAAAGCCTTTCATCTAAACTAATACACACGGGGAAAAACTAGAAATTCCCCCAAGGTAAGGCTTCTAGAATAAAGTCGAACCACATAGATATAATAAAAGTGGAAAGAATAAAATTAACACATGCAGCCATAACTCCCAAAACCTGGTGTTAACAGTATAAGAACTACAAATACAATCTCGAAGTTAAATGCAATAAAAAAATAACCACAATGGAAAATATTTATCTCCAAATACTAATAAAGACATAAGTAATACAGAAAGATAGAGGTGAACTCTGGATGTGTGAATGTCTAACTGCTACCTTGAGAAATTTAAAGGCGCACTCGAACCTGAAGCTGTACCAGAAGGGTTAAGTAGGAGTAAGTATGTCTACTAGTACTCAATAGGTATCATAGGCCGACCTAGCAAAGTAGAAAATAAAGAATACAAAATACACACTAAGGGCACGTCACCTACAATAGGAAAATATACCACAATGGTAGCCCACACCACTTGCATAAATAATTCTAATATATCACATATATTAAAACATCACACCACGATAGAACACAAATATGAATTATATCACATATAAGTAGAACAAGAGAGGAAACATGCATACACATGATCATCAAATACAAGTAAAAAAAGATAAGACAATTACACAAATGGCAAGTCAATATGGCAATACAACATAATAAAGTAAGTGCAATGTATATGATGATGATCATGATTATACATGAGGTCATCACACAACCTTTAGGATTGTTGCATAATCCCCATATACACCTATGAAGCTAAAGCATCCCGACGTAGAATCCATGGGGGGGTCGTAAACCTGTATATAATTCACATATCTCATATCTCCTTTTTGGAAAAAACCCTTGGAAAGGGTATTATAAGGTGTAACAATATCTTCTCCCTGACACATCCCTCAAGAGATTTTAAAAAGGTGTTGCCAGTGTTACTCAGGTGTTGCCATGGTGGTACCAATATTTCATGAATTAGTATGATATAATGATGTAATTCTCACAACCAATAACAATGAGTATTTTCACAACCAACCATCTGATATATTTACATAACCAACCACAATGATACATTTTCATAATAATGTGAGCCAATATCCACTAATTATTTCTATTTAAGCCATAAATTTCCATATGTATCATGTACCAACAAGTATGAATATATCACAATACACTGATGGTACCATATTAGGCATTTCAACAACATAATACAATTATTGACATATATACAAGGCTATCAACATCACATAGAAACCCACACAATCACACACATTACATAATATTTTAATTTTGACAATCACATCACATACAGGTCCCCACATGAGCGAAACACATAGATATCTATTTTTTATAATTAGTTCCCACCCTTAACATACATTTTTGTACCATTATTCACTACCTCAAAAGTTAAAATAGGTCCCCTATACTTTGAACCTACAACCTTATGATACAATCATGATGAGGGAAAAAATTACAAGGTATTGTAAAAGGCTCAAGTTTTGAATCTTGTAAGTGATTGAAGACCTTTTTGGAGCCTTTCAAAGCCTTGTCCAAGTGAAGAAAGGAGGAGGGTCCTTACACTCAAACAGGCACCTCAAATAAAGGGCAAGATAGACTTTTTACACTCCAAAATAACACTCCATAGGCTCCCTTTTCCTAAGCCCTCATTAAGGGCATTTTTGTTATTTAGTTGTAATCAGTTTAAATAGACCCTTTAGCTTGTATTTTCCTTAGTTTTTGAGATAATGACTTGAGTAACTTTTAACTTATAGTCTTATTCTTCTCTTTAAGATAGAGAAACCGAAATTAGGGTTAGTACAATTGATGGATTTCACTTGTGCTGATAAATTGGCAAAGAAGGTGGGGGCTTGAGATTGTGAATCCCTTTGCATCCACCTAAGAGTGTGGTGTTATCCACCATTGGAGTTGTGTGTCTAGGTGTTTGAAACACATATTGGTTCTATTCTTTGGTGTTGGTGTATGTCACATTATTATCCATTTCATTTTATGCATTCTCTTCTTCATCTCCTTTCTTCTATGTTTTGTTTTCTTTCTCTTTAGTTGCTGGTTTTAGTTTCTTTAGACCTTAATTTCATTTTAGTGGTTTATTTTTGTATGATTTGATATCAAAGCCTTGATTAGGGTTGTTCCCACAACTCTAATCCTTGGTTTAGTATCCTTATTAAGAAAATCTCAACAAAAAAGAGTCAAAAATCTGAAAAACTCAAAAAAATTATGTGTTTTCTTGTTGTTGGTAGTAGATTCGTGTGTTGAAAGTTAGATCTACTAAATTTCATTGTGTTTTGTTGGTTCAAGTGCTAGATCCTTGATCCCTAGAAGCTAAGGAGTCTAGATCTACTCTTGGAAAAAGATTTAGATGATTTTATGCTAGATCCACCATGGATATGGCGTCTTGAATCTCTAAAGGTGATAGATCCGTGTAGTGTTGTAGTCTTGGACGTTTGTTATTGCTGATATTTTTTATATTTGAGTTCATTTTTTCCTAAGGAACCTAGATCTATAAAAAATTTAAAAGTTAGGATTCATTTTAGTGAAGGACAAATGTTGGCCAACCCTTGAATATTCATCTTGTTCTTCTATGTTCATCCAATCTTGTTGAAGAAGAATGCTCAAAGTAGGTGTTTAATCTAAAAAAAGGAGAGAAAAGAGAGTGTACTTGGTGTTTGTGGAAGAATATTCCTTGGTATATTCATTGTCATCCAAAAGAAGAAAGAAAACAAAGGAGACAATGAAGTACAAATCAAGTACAATCCAAGTACAAGGGGGACCAATCTTTTGAATTCAAAGTGGAGCTTCAAAAGATTTCCAAACTTGTTGTTTTTACCCCCCAAAGCACTTTTCTCTTCTTCCTTAAGGCGTAGGCCGAGACTTGAAGAAAATTTGGGATTGAAAATTTTGAAAACCACATCCAATCAAAGATTGCCACATCATCAAGTGTAATCGGCCAAATTGAGTTCCTAAGTAGATTTTCTAGTTTCTAATTTTTTATTCTAATTTCTTGCGTGTTAAATTCTATCACTAATTATCAAACTAGTAAGTACCTACTAGGTTGGTAATTAGTCTAGAGTTTGTTTATTTCGTGTCTTCAGTTTTTGTGTACTTTTCTTGTTTTTCAAGTCGTAGTAATTTGTTGGTTCAAGTCCTTACATCATTTTTATTTGAGTCATATCAAATAAAAATATATTCCGGACCAAGTCATATTCACCACTTATTCACTTTCCAAGATTTCAACACTTGTGAGACCAAGTATGAGGTAAGATCTGAGTGTGAGTTTGGTGAGGCTTTTGAACTACCTTGTGTGTTCATTTTGTAGGTTTTCCCTTTGCTGGTTTTTTTTACTTGTTTGTAATGGAATCCGAAGGTACCACATCCCAAACTTTGGGAAATGATGTTTTGGGAGTCTTGTTGGCTTGGTTTGATGCCTTATCGTAAGATTTGGCAAAAGTGAGCCTGGATGTGGAAGATATGAAGGGTTATGTGGGGTCAATGAAGGGTGAAGTGATTAGAATTAAAGCGGGGGTTGATAGACTATCTCCACCAAAACCTCCACAAGTTCAAATCCTTCAAAACAAAAGATTCTATACTTCCCCAATTACAAAGCCACCAACTCAAATCCATCATCAACTAAAATGTATACTTCCTCTCCAGACTACACTAAACCGATACCCCTCCATCCATGTAGAAGACAAGGGAGAGCTAAATTCCAAGGAGAATGAGGCCAAGTGTCAAGATGGAGAGAAAATGGGTGGAGAAGTACAAGAAGAATGTAAAGAAAAGAGGGAAAGGGAAAGAGAGGCCTAGGATTGGGAGAAAGCAAAGGGGAAGGCAACTTTGTTTGTAGGACTTGCCCACAAATGTCCTTTGTTACTCACTACCACAAATGCTAGCACTTTGACTAGCATTAATTCTTCTTATTTGAAGGTTCAAGTTCCTAAGTTATTAATGAAGAATCAACAAGGAGTTTTGCACAAAAATGAACTAAAGGTATCCTTGACCGAGAACTCCAAAAGAGTGGACTGCCCTAGCCCAAACCGAGGTATCATTGCTACCCCTTACATTCCCTTGAGCTTAATTTATTGTTATATGACTTAATGTGAAATGGTCGCGGGTTTGGTTGAAGTAGAAGTACATGTTCCCTTCCTTAGTATCTCATTAGTTGTGAACAATGATCAACTTACTCTTAATGCTACTCCATACGCTTCTTTGCGCTTGAAATATTATGATGTACCCTCTAGTGTGTTGGTCTCAGGTTTGTGTGACATAGGGATGCATGCTTCTTCTCTTAATATCTCTCTTAATTTGTACCATGATCAATGTGCTCCTACATATAGTTCATTACTTGGCTATGTGAATGATGTGATTAAAAATCCTCAAGTTGGTGCTCATTCTTGTAATGTTGATCATGACATGGAACTTGATTCCTTGAGATTATGTGATGAAAATTGTGCCACTAGACTTGTTCATGATGATTATGTGTTTGGCAAACTTGTGAATAAAGGTGTGCTTGTTCCTAGGAGGGGATTTTTAGACCATAACCCTTTACTCTTGAATGATAGCTTTCTCTTAAGGGTGATTATTTTGGGTAACTGTGAGAATGATTGTCTTGTAAAAGGAATGGCTAACATTGACCTAGACCCTTGCTTACTACTTCTCTTTGACCCCAGAATACCTTTGAGATGTGGGAGGTATGGTTTCGGCTCATGCTCATTGCCTTTTTATGTTGATGCCATTCACTTATTTGGTATCCTTTATGCCAAGCTTTTCATGCCAAATACCAAGGATACATGGATGTATGTTAAATATGAACCACCTTGGAGTGATTATATAATTGTGGTACTAATGTAACCCTCCTACCAAGAGGATTGTGTGATTGATTTCTTCCCTCTTTCGTTCTCTAAGATTTGAATTTGAGGACAAATTCCTTTCAATATGGATAAGATGATACAAGCATGAAGAGCACAAAAAGTACAATGTATTGTGGAAGGTTCAAGTTTCGGATCTTGCAAGTGATTGAAGACCTTTTTGGAGCCTTTCAAAGCCTTGTCCAAGTGAAGAAAGGAGGAGGGTCCTTACACTGAAAGAGGAACCTAAATTAAAGGGAAAGATGGACTTTTTATACTCCAAAATAACACTTCATAGGCGCACTTTTCCTAAGCCTTAATTAAGGGCATTTTTGTCATTTGGTTGTAATAAGTTTAAATAGACC
Source organism: Capsicum annuum (assembly GCF_002878395.1). Classification (NCBI taxonomy): domain Eukaryota; kingdom Viridiplantae; phylum Streptophyta; class Magnoliopsida; order Solanales; family Solanaceae; genus Capsicum; species Capsicum annuum. The sequence goes on from NC_061114.1 coordinate 150,123,640, forward strand.
CTTTAGCTTGTATTTTCCTTATTTTTTGAGATAATGACTTGAGTGACTTTTAAATTGTAGTCTTATTCTTCTCCTTAAGAGAGAGAAACCAAAATAAGGGTTAGTACAATTGATGGATTTCACTTGTGTTGACAAATTGGCAAGAAAGGTGGGTGCTTGAGATTGTGAATCCCTTTGCGTCCACCTAAGAGTGTGGTGTTATCCACCATTGGATTTTTGTGTCTAGGTGTTTGAAACACACCTTGGAGATATTCTTTGGTGTTGGTGTATGTCACATTACTATCCATTTCATTTTATGCATTCTCTTCTTCACCTCCTTTCTTCTGTGTTGTTTTATTTCTCTTTAGTTGTTGGTTTTTGTTTCTTTAGGCCTTAATTTCATATTAGTGGTTTACATTTGTATCACCTTACTCTTCATGAACTATCCCAAACTCTACTAAAAAAAAATCAAAAATTAAATCTACGCATCATAAAAAAACCAACGACACTTATATTGACTACTTTTGTTTCGGGGTCAAAACGAAACCCTGAAATGAGTTTTCAAAACACAAGGGCAAAATTACAACTTTACTCCAAAAATGTGTTCTCCATATTTTTAGGAACCTACAACTGAAAACCCAAGTCAAATTGAGTCAAAAATGAGGTTCAAATTAAAGAAAAACCATTTTTAGCTTTACCGGATAAAATATTTGAAATCTGGATTAAAATCAAGAATCAGAGTTATTTTGAAGGTTAAGTTGATGAAAAAATAGTAATTATAATATTAAAGTAAAATTGGGGTTTAAAATCAAGCCTTAAGATTTTTGGATTTGTGAGAATTTAATTAAGAATTACTAAGAAAAGGGGTGATTTCTTACCTTAAATTCGTAAGAGACTCAAGTAATGGATATTAATATAGCTTTAAAAGAACCCACAAGATTCACTTTAAGCCCTCACTCTAATTTTTGGTGTTTACTATCAAGAGGAAGGTAAAAGAATGAGCAAAAATAGGATAAAAAGGATTATTTATATTGTATCCAGGTACTGTGGCGTCCAAACAACACATCTTTTCAGATGATGATACAGGCATTGTCAAAATATAGTAACCCAAAAAAGGTTGGGATCGAATACTAAGAGAATATGAGGACTCGTGGATTTCAGATATTTTAATCAACGGGCAAACATTGGAAAAGTAAATGGGGGGATTTGAATGACAAAAATGAATAAAGAGCAAATATCAACTTTGGTTGTGATCAGTATTAGTGAACACTAGGATTGTGTTCCCCTTTTCTTCTCAGCTCCGTAGGCTTATCGTGCTATATTGAACAAACTTTATACCTTACATGTAGAATTGACATGTTATGTACCACCTACATTCTTTTGGACGAGTAGATAGATTTCACCCTTTACCTTTTGAGTCTCAGGATGTCACATTACTAATCCTTATCTTGATCCCAGTTAACTATTAACTTTTGAGTCTCTAGTTATTAATTGAAATCTAACCATCTTACATAGATAATACCTAGTTGCTGGATCGACAATTGAACTACAAATTACTGTTGTCATCATCTTTTCCAAGTCACTACTCCTCTTTTGGAGTAAGTAGCAATAATCTAGGTGGGATCGTAACATTGGCCACCGCTAAGAAATCTATTATAGTAAAGATAATGCAATGCATTCCATGGATATCAGTTCAATTCAACAATCGCACTTCCCCTACTTTGTCAATCCGCCAGGGTATACACAACCTTAGCTATGGGTTTTAGCCGCTCACGATTGTGCAAAAATCAGCAACACTCATAACAAAGTATAGATGAAATCACAATGATAGGAAGTGTAAAAACCCACAACCGTAACTGAATTAATCAACTGAAGTCAATACAAGATAATTCCAAGACCAAAATCGAATATTGGAATCAAAATATGTTTGTGAATTATAAAAGTGCATAACTCCTACTAAAAAACACATAAAAAGTACTTTTAGTACATGAGAAAACGCTAAAACCAAAGCCCAAAAGAAATAGGAGAAAATTGGGTCGGTGACCATATCTGGTATGTACTTGGGGTCTGTACTGGGCGCAGGTAGTATCTGCGGTCCTGATATCAGGAACAGGTACAGGGCGCATGTAGCGGGAGAAAAATTCATGCAAGTTCAGCTATCAGAATTTTGGATTTCTAGCACTTGCTTTGCCTACCGCAGACTGTAGGTCCTACTTTCGGTCCATAGGTTGACTTAGTACGTGCCGAGAGTCATCTTTTCAGCTTTTCTATAAATCTCAAAACATGCTTTGATCATGAACAAATGGAAAAACATCCTGAATATTCATAATTCCTCCAAAAAGTACTTTTTTCACCCTTTTCACGAACTTAGAATCCAAAACATGGTTTCCTGCAAAACATACCCAAAAAGCATCATATCTAACAAAATATCTTCAGAAACTCTCATTTTAAGCATCAAAAGTGCAATATTTCTATAGCACATCAACACCCCCAACTTAAGTAGGAGAATTTAAGTTATTCAAGACAGTCAATCAACAGTTAATACTTAGAACACAAAATCCTCTCCAATCTCACTTTTCAAAACAACTGGGTATGAACACAAAGCACAACAATGTGTCACAACGGGATTGAGGTATAGCAATTATATTAGCAACAGATAACCACTCATAAATACATGTTACACTACCTGAAACAAGCAAATAACTTATAATATGACTCAAGTTCCCTCACAACAAAGATGTCCCACTCACTCAAATAAAATAATGAATGTCTATGCAGGGACAGTCAAGAGACACTCACACTAAAAAAGAAGTTCCAATCAATGCATGTCAAATACCATAGGCTTGCCCTTATTTTTCTTACCTTAGCATTTAGATAGATAAGTTAGAATAACTATAGGACTTTTCTTGGCTTCTAATGTAGGCTTGGGGCCTGGTATGGTACATATGAACTTTCACAGTTCCTAAGCCTCTTTGACGCTACACTAACCTTGGGGTCTCACTTATTTTTTAATTTTCTTTATTTCCTCCCTTATTTCTCCCTTTCTATTTTAAAGTACCTTCAGGTTGGGTGTGGTCTTTTACTCTTTCTTTCTCACTTTTTCAAAATTTCTCTATCTTTTTCTTTCTTTGCTACCACACCCAGCCCTACTATGTTTTTCTCTTATTTTCCCTTCTTTATACGCATTTTACACTACACACCCTTAAGCCACCCTCATCTTAAGCATTTTGCCTGAGTTGAAGTGCACAATGTCCAAGGAGGAATAGAGCCAAAACATGTTCATTGTAATTTAAATAGGATGAACAATGGTGAAATAAGAAAAATTGGCTTACAAGGCTCAAAACAGGGATCAAGGGATATCATTTACACATGGAAGGTCATTTTAGCTAAAAGTGAATTAAAATAAAAAACAGCCTATGATCCTTTCCTACCGACTATTCTTCAACCAAGGCAAGACTAACCAGGCGAGTTTTAAATCCAACAAACAAAGAGAACTAGGTAGTATCTCATACATATGGCATAGGGTCAATATCACCAACTACTACCTATCCAGTTCACGCAATTGTTAGCGAGTGATTATCATGTCCCTAATCCGAATACCATAAAAATATCTATAATGTTTACACATATATACAATCACACAGTTCTAAAACACAAAATTTTAGAGGGGTATCAAAAATAAAAATAAAATATGACTACTGCCCTAAATACTTAAACATCTCTAATTAACCATAAAACATCATGAAATAAAATACAATACGCTTAAACATGCCGGCTCTACTAGAAATAGGACTCCGAGGAAAAAAAGCACGACAACAAAATCCTAAGAGGACATAAAGACGCATAAACAACCCAAGTCCCAGCCCCAACTTAAAATCACGCATTGTCCTCGATACATTAAACCTCAACAAAACAATATAGTTAGTAACATACTTGTGGCACCATAGGTATGAGATCTACCGTCAATTATGAACACAAATAAAAATAACAAAATACCTTGGGTGGCCTCCTGAGAAGCGCCTGATTTTCTATTGTAGCATGACTCAATTCCCTTGGCTACTCAGACTTCACCAAGGTTTATTTTAGCACAAACTCTTAATTTTTGCAAGTTTCCCATGTAGTGTTACACTCGTTATTCGTTCACTTTAAATGGGATATCACCATCATGATTTATCTCAATAGCTCCATATGGGAACACCATAACCATAGGGAATGGTCCAGTCTATCTTGATTTTATCTTTCCAGGAAACAAGCGTAGACTTGAATTATATAACAAGACCAAATCACCGAGTTTGAATATCCTCTTCTCTATCTTTTTGTCATGGTAAAACTTCATTCTTTCTTTGTATATGGCCGAGCTCTAATAAGCACAGAGTTAGAATTCATCCAAATCATTCACCTTTCTCAATCTTATGTTTTCTGCATCACACCACTCAAAATTTAGCCTTTTTAATACCCATAGTGCCTTATGCCCAGGATCAACCGTTAACTGGTATGTTTTCCTATACAGAACCTAATATGGAAAGGAATGTATGAGGATCTTATAGGTTGTTTTATAGGCCCATGATACATCTTCTAACTTTCTAGACTAATCAGTGCACTTGGCATTTATAGTCCATGCCAATATATACTATATCTCTCTATTGGAGACATCCTGATAGCATCCAGACTAGCCTACTTACATTAAGATGGATGGGATTTAATATGAATCATGAAGATTCTTTTGATAGAATAAAAGATAATAACGATCGACTCACTCCCATGCTTGAAGGGTGTGACAGTCGTTGTCAATAACCCAACTTGCATTGGGGTCGAATTCACAAGGAGTGAATTAGAAATTTCAAGTCCTATGGGTACTCGAATTACTAAAAGGTTACCCAAAATTCTAAATAAAATGACAAGTAAAATGAAATGGGGAAAACTAGTTTGGGATTGGTTTGTAACAATTTTTGATTAATAATTCACGAATATGACACTTGTTATTTAAAATCAAGGTTTGAGGAGATCTTGGGATTATGTCTGCCTAAAAGTACAAACATATTGGTTGCTGATGGTTTAACATGAAAACTAGTTGTTAACTAAAGGATAGACTAGGTCGAAGATCATTGTGGTTAATTTTTCAATAAAACCACAATGATTTCACCCATTGGCTTTTTCGAGCACCTAACAAGTGTCCGATTTGTAATCACCCAAAACCTTAATCAAGCATCCCTATTTCTAGGATGATGATGTTGTCATGATTTACACTCCCATTACACTTATTTCTAAGATTTCAAAAGGTAGTAAACCATAGGATTAATTATCCACCATTGCCTTGTCCCCCTATAACCCTCTTTCAAGGATGTTATGGGTTACCTCATGTTCACTTTCATCCCTCTTTTAAGGATGAGGAAGGGTTTCTAGAGTTTAGAGTTTTCATCCATCAAACCTATTTGGAGATTTGGGTTTTTCACCCACAAATTCCAACTCATAAATTCAAGCATTGGTGGAATCCATACTCAACAACTAACAATCATGCAAACACGACAACACCCACAACAATTATACTTTAGTTCAACATAATCCCAAGACTAAATTACTTAGCTACTCATGAAGAAAGTAAAGAGAGATATAATATTAAGATTATCCAAAACATTCATTCTTCACAAAATTACTAAGAATCAAGCCTCAAAATTAATTACACGCTTGCCCAATTAGGGTTTCTTACTTTTAATTCAAAATTGTCTATGAGATAACCCAAAGAAGAAAGGTTTTTTCCCTATATGGGGTTTGGGATTCGTCTATGCAATTTTACAAAACTGCCCTGGGTCATATTTTGGCTAAATCGCGATCACATAGGTTCAATTGCAACCGCAGCTATACGACTACAGTTGTGCTCCGCGGTTATATTATGCTGACCATCTTGACTGATAGTGACCGTGGTCATGGTAGCAAAGGCTGAACTGCTCCAAATCCCTAGTTTCACTTCTTTTGCTTTTATTTGACTCCGTTTTAGCTCCAATTATATCTTTTCACCTTTTTAACCATATACCTGCAAAATATGAATATTAGTGTATTTAAATCATGATGATTTCCTATTTTTTTATACAAAACATAGCAGTGTGCATAAATGTTTAGTGCAAATGAGTGGTAAAATCACCACTCATCAACACCCCCAACTTAAAACCTTATTTGTCCTCAGCAACTCCACCCTTTTCTATGAAACAATTTCACATGTATTCCTAAAATCTATACCCAATGATCATGATGACTCCACCTTGATTATTACCACAAAAAGTTCTTCACACATGGGCAAAATGGTTTCAACTACACCCCTCAACATAATATGGAATATTTGACAGATGCATTAGACTTTAGGGAGCAACCATGTAAAAACTACTAACACTCTAGAAATGATTCACTTGCTGAGCACAACGGTGTTATACTTCCTTTTATCTCATTATGCAGAAGATGAGAAAATCACCCACCTTAACTTGTTCACATGCCTCCTCACAAGAAAGAAAATTTCATACACCTAGTTACCAATCATTCAACAAGGAATTTTAAGTGCAATCACTCTCTCTCTTTCTTAAGAAATTCTTCATGTTAACAAGTACCGTTACATAGGCTTTCCCCTACTATCAATCACCACTACAATGACCATACTTAGTTGGGAATCACAAAGACTTTTTGAGCTTGTAATGTAGGTTTAGGGTAGGGTAGGGTAGGATATCAACTTAGGACAATAAGACTAAACCCTCCTTGAACTTCTACATTATATTCTCATCATTTTTTTCTATTAGGCCACTTCTTTTTCCTTACTATTTTGCCTACTTTGCCCTTCTTGATTTTTCTACTTTCCCCCCTCTCTCTTTTTTTGTGCATAGATAATGCCTTGCTATCCTTTATAGGGTTATTTCTTTCTTCTAATTAATTTGCTTTAATTGCTTAAGCTCGTAGGTACTTTCTTATAATTTGATGGCCCAACTACACCTTTTTTAGTTTCCACCACCCCTAACTTAGGATTTTAGCCTCAATTTATATTCTTAAGTTCAAGGAGGGTAGGGTTCAAAAAAGGAAAAATAAAAGGGTCACGGCTTGTAATGTGTCTTCCAAAGAATAGTCCAAAGGCTCAAAGAGGGTGACTAGGGGTAACTCCTATGTATTGGTAGGTTTTTTAGGCTAAAGTGGGTTTCCAATGTCACAAGATGTCCTATGATCATTTTATCAACCAAGCACAATCAAAACTTAGCTTTGAAATACTAATGGGGTTCCTCCCTCTCGAGACAAAGATGGAGTATTCACTATTCTTTTGAAGTTAATTTTTGGAGTCATAAAAAGAGGAAAAGTTTTATCACAAGGTTGTTCACGTCCATGCCCTTGAATTTCACAAAATTTTTGGACGGAGGGGTTTTTTTGTTTTGTACCCACACCACGTATAATTTACTAATCATGGCAACAATCCAAGTTATCGTCTCACATTGTGGCTTTAATAAGGGCGGACCACCCACATAGATACTCAAACTTCGCCAATGGGTATGACTGCGGTCCCAATTCATCAATGCCATAGGTACTCAGACTTTCCATATATTTATGACCCTGATGCCACGGGTACTCAGGCTTTCCTTGCATCCATGGCTAAAAACCCAACCATGATGCTTTCCCCTTAGGAATGTCGTCACTCAATCTATCATAAGTAAAACTCGTCGATTAAAACTAAAATAAAGTAACAAACTAAGAACAAAGTAACTAATCTATGCAAATGTGGACAACATTAGAGTGCCTGAATATTACAACCCAAATAAAAATAAGAATCATCCAAAAGAGCAGAAAAGTATGCAAAAATATCAATAATACAGGCCCAAATCAAACGAATAAGGAGACATCCCCAACTGAAAAGGTAGCAGTGTCCCGATTGCATAAATAATCAAGGATAAAAGTGATAAGGGTGCTCTCTAAAATTGCATCAAGGGTTGCTTTCACCCTTGGACTCTGCATCATCACCATTCTCCTCAAGATCAATCCACTCGACTAGGGCCTTATCACTACTCTCTACCCAAGAGGAAGAAAGTCTATCTCATGTATTTAGGACCTTCCATAGGCCCTTCACTCCTTCCATAGCTGGATAAAGAACTCATCCCTTCTATTCTTTCTTGTAACTATTTTTGTATGTACAATTCGTAGGTTTTGGTGTGACTACGCCAAAGAGGAGTAGGCTTTATCAATCTTATTAATGGTTGCTTCTTGCTTCTTTTGGTCATCCTTGTACTTCTAATAATATGCACATGACACATATGAATGATGGGTGGTGGAAGAATCTCCAGTTCCTTGGGGCAAACTAGACACAAGCTCCCTGATGGCTTTAATATCAACTCCAATCTCCTCAAGAGGTATGGTACTGGTTGGCCTATGAGACTCAGAATTAATACATGTCAACTTTTCTAAGTCGATCCTTCTCTTCTTTTCTTTGCCAAGTGCCCCCTCTCCTCAAATCCTCAAGAGTTAGATGGGATAACCAAGATGCACCCTTGTATCACTAGCATAGTCTTCAACCCCCATTCTTCTACAAAGCCCAGGAGCTAAAGAGGGGAAGAAGAGATGTATACCACCTTGGTTCTTAAAGTGATCCATTTCATTGACCACAAAATGACCAACATCTAAAGGGATGCCATCTAGAATGCAAGTAACCATTCGAGTACACAGATCTAGGACTGTTGTCATGTAGGTGCAAGGAGAGACTCGACTAAAAATAATGTGAAACTATATCCGAGCCTCAAAAGTGAAGTCATTCATGGAGATGTTGATTTTAGTCTTTTCCCGTGAGACTTCATTTTTGGGGCATAGCCGTTGTTCCAAAAACTCCCCAGTTTACACCCCTTTACTTTGAATTCACCCATGTCTTCATGTTGGAGCCCATAAACATCATTGATTTGCTTAGCCCCAACTTTCACTGGTTTGCCCTGAATGATAATAGTCATATTGAATGGGTCCGAGAAGGACACTTCACTGATGTTGGCATAAAATTCACAAACCAATTATTAATTTACAAATAGAGAACCAAGGCAAAGCACTACCACCCTGTGGCTTCAAGTTTGTCATGAAATGTCGGTAGTTTTTATGGCATATTCTCTAAGCAAATACCTCTTTTCAGAAGTAGTTTTGTCCTCAAAAGATCATTGTAGTAGTTAGTGTGGCACTTGGGTGACATGAATCGGATGTGATCATACTTGTCCATGAGGTTGTCCTGAAAGCACTAGGCATACATTATATCAATCAATGACATTTTATCTTGCAAACTGTACCACGTTATTCACTAAAGCTCATTGGAATGGATGCTTGGTAGTGTTAGGCTAAAAATTGGAATTACTGGATTCTTAGCATAGAAGGAAACTGGCCTCGGTTACCGCAATCGTGGGCCATGACTTCAATTATGTTGCCACAATTACGGCCACCTACCACAATCGCGATACCTGAGGTTGGTTTTTTGCCAGCTTCTTGGGTTCAAATTTCTTCCAAAGTTTTAGGCCACTAGCATACTCTACAATATGGATTCACATGAAGATCAATTGAACAGTGCTAATAAGTGTCTGAATGTGCCCTTTAAAATACAAATATCATTATTGAAAGTTCATTTATGCAATGTGTCAAACACTTGGTATGCACACCTTATTTATCTATATTTTTCATAAATTTTTGGACTCTTGAGATTGCCCCACATGTTTACACACCTTACTCAAGCATCCAACACCATGCTAATACCAAGTATGAAAACTTGGAAAGCATAACGATCAAGACTTTAGGTCGTCTCTTAATAATGCATCTAGGGACTATTTACAAAAATAAGAGCATGGATTCATGATACCTACCTATTTTGTGATGCAATAGGGATACAAGGATGTTGTTGGATAGCTCACAAACTTGGCCAGAATTTAGCCCAATTAGAGAGTAAAACTTGAAAGGGAGTGTAAGGAAAATGGGGGAAATTAGGGATTAAGTGGCTGAAATGTCTGTGACCGCGGTCACGTGACCATGATCACATACACGCAGGTGATCACAATCTCTCTTGGGGATCGTAGTTGCGTTACCTGAGAGCAGTGTTGCTCCTTGTTTTTCCCTCTTCAGCTCTTTGCTCGGTTTTTATAGATTTTTTCCCTGTTCAATTTTTAATTCAAAAAATGCACAGTTTCCCCTTTCCAAGATCATCCAATGCACTCCATAGTGCCACAAATTCAAGAGTTATTTATATTCAAAAGCTAACATGTATACTACAAAAACATAAAAGAAAGGATAAAAGCCACTTTCTTAGCATTTGTGGGTTTCCTCCCACCTAGCACTTTCGTTACCATTATGGCATGATGTCTTTCTCCATCTATATTCAAGGTGAGTCCTCAAGTGCTTCCTCATTTGCCCTCTCACTCTCCATATCCACTATGGAAACAACTTGGAGATCCACGATTTGCTTCTTTGTCTTGCATATTTTGAAAGAGACCTCATCCTCTTGTACCCTAAACTTTATTCCCCCCATCTCCAAATTAACAATGTCTCTTCCAATGGACAAAAAAGAATGAACAAGGATTATAGGAACCTCTTGGTCCATTTCACAATCCAACATCATGAAGTCCACCGGGAGTATAAACTTGTCCACTTTAACAAGGACATCAAACAAAATTCCCACTAGCCTTTTGATGGAATGCTTTGCCATTAAGATTCACATATAGGTCGAGGTAAGGGTATCCAATCCAAAATTCTTATAGAAGCAAAAAGGCATTAAGTTGATGCTTGCACCAAACTCACATAGAGCTTTTGCAAACTCATACATCTTGATTGTTTAAGGAATAGTGAACGCTCCGGGGTCATTTTATTTTCTGCAACCTTACTATCCATAATAGCATTAAACCTATGAGCGACCTCAATGGTTTCACCTTTAATAAGTTTCTTTTTGTATATCAACTTTTTCATTAGCATAGCGTATCCCGGGATCTCTTGGATCACCTCGAGCAATGAGATATTTATCGATAGATTACTAAGTTTTGCCATGAACTTCCTCAATTTATCACCTTTCTATTTTTATGCAATCATTGAGGGAATGGGGAAAGAAATTGGATTGTGGGCCTTTCTTTACTTTGTGGCTTTTTAACCTCAACCACTTCTTTGTCACTTTCATCGATTTCCTTCTTATCATTTTTTTCTTGACTTTGAGGTAACACCTCCTTTGCTTTAGGTTTGGGAATTTTCTCACTCAAGTGTCTTTTAGAGGGTTCATCAAGAATCTTTCCACTCATTATGATAATTTTTATAACTTGAGCATCATTCTTTGGATTAGCAATCATGTCACTAGGGAGTCTACCTCTAGGCCTAGCATTTAGTTGCATGAAGATTTGCCTAATTTAGGTTTCTAATTGTTTGATAGAGAAGGAATGAGACACCACAGTTTGAGATAGTTGAGAAAAGTCACCTTTCAACTCATGGACCATTTTATCTATACCTTCCACTCTATTCAATATTCTTGCAAACACATCCTCGGTCTTGAATTTGTTGGGGTCGATGGCATTTGATTCCTTGATCTTAGCTTGATCATAAGGGTGAACATAATGGTAATAATCATGCTCTCTATCCCTCTAATATATATCCCACTCGTGGACCATCCAACCTTGATTCCCACCTTGCCTTTGATAGGCGGGGCGGCAACCCCCCGAGTAGTTAGCGAAACACTGGATTTCCTTATCCAACTTCTTTGCTTCTTCATCATCTTCATAAGATTTTGATGCTACAATATTTATTGTTTTCACGGGTGCACCCATAACATGCTTTGTCAAGAGTTCAAGTTGGGTCATAATTTTTTCCATTGTCTCTTTCTTTTATTCATTTCGATTTCTTTATTCATTATCAACCATGAAAGTAGTGGAAGGGATCTTGGGAACTTTGGTATCCCGAGTATGACAACCCCGATTTCTCTTTGGCACTTCTCCTTTAAATTGAAAGGCCACATGGTGGTGCATCTTCACTATTGATCCACCCGCCACATTATCCACTGCCATTTTGTTTGATGGATCAAGGTCACAGTAGAAGATCTCAAGAAGCATCTTCTTTGGGAATTCATGATTAGGGCATTGGACCAATTTTCCATTAAACCATTCCCAAGCTTCAAACAAAAGCTCTCCATTCATTTGCTAAAAATTCACAATCTCGTCCTGCTTTTGAAGAATTTTAGATTGTGGGAATTATGTATCAAGAAACGCCATAGTAAGTTCATCCCAAGATATAGTTGAGCCGGGTGGAAATGAGCGGAGTCATAAAATCACCTCACCCGTTAGTGAGAATGGGAAGAGGCAAAGATAAATGGATTATTGAGTAATGTATGCTATATTAAATGGTGCACACACTTCCATGAAATTCTTCAAATAGACATTTGGGTCCTCAAAGGCTTGACCCCCGTACAATCATTTCATTTGCAATATGTGAAGCATGACGCTAGTCACATGGAAGACTCTATTCCTGTTAGTTGGTGGGATACGAATTGTACTTGTTTGGCCTACTTCATTTAGTTGGCCCTCCTCAACTAGGGGACCGTCAAAGGGGCCCATGTTGCATGTATTTTCACTCATTGTTTCATTAACACTTCAATCGCCAAAAAAGAAAATTCAAAAATAACAAATAAAGTAAATTATACCACCCCTGGTATTCCCAAGTAAGAATCACTGTGCATAAGTAAAATCGATATTCTACTCCCCAGCAACTGTGCCATTTTAATAATGCTCAACTCACTCCTATGTTTGAAGGGTGAGGCAGTCGTTGTCAATAAACCAACTCACGTTGAGGTCGAATCCACAAGGAGCGAATTATAAATTTCAAGTCCTATGGTTGCTCTAATTACTAAAAGGTTACCCAAAATGCTAAATAACATGACATGTAAAATAAAATAGGGGGAATAAGTTTGGGATTGGTTTGTAATATTTTTTATTAACAATGCACGAATATGACACTTTTGATTTAAAACCAAGGTTTTAGGAGATATTAGGATAATGTCTACCAAAAAGTAAAAGCATGTGGGTTGATAATAGTTTAACATGAAATTTAGTTGTTAACTAAAGGATAGGCTAGGTCAAGATCATTGTGGTTAATATTTCAATAAAACCACAAAAATTTTAGCCATTGGCTCTTTCGAGCACCAAACAAGTATGTAATTTGTTATCACCCACAACCTCAATCAAGCATCCCTATTTCTAGGATGATGCTGTTGATATGATTTACATTCCCATTACACTTATTTCTAAGATTGCAAGAGGGAGTAAACCATAGGTTTAATTGTCCACCATTTCCTTGTCCCAATATAACTCTCTATCATGGATTTTATGGGTTACCTCCTGTTCATCTTGATCTCTCTTTCAAGAATAATGAAGGGTTTTTAGAGTTTGGAGTTTTTACCCATCAAACCTATTTGGAGATTTCGGGTTTTCACCCATAATTTCCAACTCATAAATTCAAGCAATTGTGGAGTTCATACTCAACAACTAATAATCATGCAAACACGACAACACCCACACATAATTAAACTTTAGTTCATCATAATACCAAGACTAAATTACTTAGATACTTATGAAGAAAGCAATGAGAGATATACCATAAGGATTATCCAAAGCATTCATTCTTCACAAAATTACTAAGAAGTCAACCTCCAAAATTAGTTACACACTTTCCTAATTAGGGTTTATTTCTTTCAATTCAAAATTGTTTATGAGGTAAGCAATAACCAAAGAAGAAAGGTTTTTTTTCTCTATGAGGTTTGGGATTTGTCAATGTAATTTTACAAAACTGCCCTAGGTCATGTTCCCGCTAAACTACGATCACATAAGTCAACAGCCACCATGGCTATGTGATCATAGTTGTGCTCCATGATCGCATTATGCTGACCATCTTGACTGACTGTGACCGCGGCCTGAGGACCGCGGTCACGGTAACTAAGGCTGAACTGCTCCAGGTCTCCAACTGCATTTTTTTGCTTCCATTTGATCCCTTTTTATCTCCAATCCACATATTTTCACCTTTTTAACCATATATCTATAAAATTTGGATGTTAGTGTATTTAAATTATGATAATGTCCCATGCTATTATACAAAACATAGTAGTATGCACAAATGTTTGTTGCAAATGAGTGGTAAAATCACCACTCATCAAGAGCCCAAGAATGAGTCCAAGAATTATGGAGAAGCATGGGCTAAGTGTTATACATATTTCATGATTCAATTCCAAGTGTAAAGCAAGAATATTGGGCCCATTTGGGTTTTGATTAAATTTGGAAACTTTTGCTTTCCTAGTTTAAAATTTACCTAGTTTAAAGTTTCCTAGTTTAAAGGTTTCCTAGTTTAAAGTTTCCTAGTTAAAAAGTTTCCTAGTTTAAAGTTTCCTAGATTTATTTATTTCCATAAAAATAGAATTCAAATCTCATGTTATTTGGGATATGTTTTTCCCTATATGTAGAGATAGGTTTTGTTATTTTCAATCAGACAATATTATTATTAATTGAGAGTTACTCTTATTTACACCTTTGTATGTGGATACTTGGGATTTATCTTGCAACCTTTTAAGAATGATCTTTGAAGAGGTAATATTAATTCTTAACTTGATATCTTTGGTTTCTATTAAAGTTAATTAAAGAAGGTGATTAGTCTTATACTTATTATTGTCTTTAATTTCTTAAAATAGTGGTCTAAATCACCTTTGGATCTAAGTTCTTGAATTTACTCTTATAGTATCATAATTAGTTTTAATCCACTAATTTTGAATAATAAGATCAATTAGGGTTCTTAGCACTTAACCTCGAAATTGGGGATTTATTCTTAAATTTTATCATCTTTAATTTCTTGTCTTTGGTAAGCATCCTCCAATGCATCCTCATAGTCGCCAAATGGATTCTCATGAAGATACCTAAGATGAAGATGATTAAGATGAAGATGCTTGCTTATGGCGATTTTGGTAAGTATCCTTCATCTTATGCTTGCTTTCAAAGAAATGAGAGATCCATACTTATATCTTGATTGGGAGAGTAAGGTAGAGGCCATCTTTTACTGTCATAACCACTTTGAAGCTAAAAAGGTTAAACTTGATGTAGTTGAGTTTTTAAACTATACTGCTAGTTGGTGGAAGAAATTTAGCAGAAATAGATTAGACAACGGAGAGCTGTCTATTGCAACATGGGACGAGATGAGGAGGGTTATGAGGAAGCACTTTGTGCCAACTTTAAAAGAGATCTGCAAAAATCCCTTCAAAATTTGAGTCAAGGCTCTATGTCTGTGGGTGATTATTTTAAGGCTATTGATATGGCTTTGATCTAAGCAAATTGTAATGAGGATGAAGAGGCCACTATGTCTAGGTTTCTTAATAGGTTAAATGGAGAAATTGTTGATATAGTAGAATTGCAACAATATGTTCATTTAGAAAAGTTAGTGGAGTTTGATGTAAAGGTAGAAAAACAAAATAAAAGGAAGCAACAAAGTAGATCATGGAAAAATTGGTCTACTACAACTCCAAGAAAGCCATGGACAATCTATAAGGATAAAATTATACCTAGATCATAAGATGATATGGGCAAAGGTAAATTAGAGGCCAAAGATAGAGGTAAAGATTTTAACTCAAGAATTTTAACTCCTTCTAGTGTTATACAATGTCACAAGTGTCAAGGGAGGGGACATAAGGTGTTTGAGTATCCAAATAGAAAAGTTATCATCATTAAAGATAATGGGGAATATGAGTTTAAAAAAAGTAACGAAGAAGTTGAAGAAGTAGAAAAGGGTATTCGGAGTAAGGACGGAATAGATATGGCTGCTAATAATGAGGGAACTTTTTTTAGGGTACTTAGGCATATTATGCACATTAATATGGGAGAGCTTGATGAGGCACATAGAGAAAATATTTTTCATACACGATGTGGAATAAAGGTAAGAATTTCCTCAATGATTATTGACAATGGTAGTTATGCTAATGTGGTAAGCGCATATGTGGTGGAGAAATTAGGAATTCCATGCATGAAACGTAAGAGAAATTACAAGCTCCAATGGTTGAATGATTTTGGTGAACTTAATGTGACTAAGCAATGCATGATTTCTTTCTCTATTGAAAGGTAATTTGATAATGTTCTTTGTGATATCATTCCAATGCAAGATTGTCATATCAAGATTAGGCGTCCATGGCAATTTGATAGGAATGCAATTTATGATAGGGAAATAATAGAGTTTCTCTTAAGCTAAACAAAAGAAAATATAAACTCAAAACTTTAATTCCATCCCAACCTCATAAAGATTATAAACGTGTGAAAGAAGCAATGAAAAAATTTTAAAGAGAAAAGAATGATAGGAATAAGGGAGTGCATGTTGATTATTCCTAGAGAGAAAACAAGAAAGGTTGTGCTGTGTAAAGAGAATGGGATGTCAAGTAAGGTCAAAAAAAAGAAAAGAGAGATGATCATGAGAGTAATAAAGAGAGGGATAATAACAAGGTAGAGAAAGAAAAACAAGGGAGTTTGAGTGAGGTTATTTTTTACTCTAAGTTTAGCATTCCTACTTCTTCTTTTAGTTGCTTTGACTCTCCTTTAGGTACTCATGAAAAAGTTTGCATTAAAAAACCTTCATTGGGTGAACTTAAAACTAAGGTGGTTGAATCTACATGTCCCATTGAGTAAGTATTTGTTCAAGAGAAGGATATAAGTAAAGATAATTATTGTAAACTTATCCAAGATAAGATTCATGACAAGAAGTCCAACAAGGCAGATGTAGATCTAACACCAATGAGCAAGGAAACATGAGGTGATATTATTCCATTGCTACATAAGATTAAATACATGGAGTAATTTATTGATAGAGCTAAATTAGAGAGGCACATATCATTCCTTAAGTCATCTATACGTGAATATTGTTGTGCTCATATAAGGAAGAGAATTTTATATTAGGATGATGATGTTAATGTCCACATACTTTATAAAGGTGTATTTATACATGCAAGGATTAATTGGGTTAAGTGGACACATGGTCACTATCTTGTTTTTTTCTTACCATTATTGTTTTCAAGTAATAGATGTTGTTTACTATTTCATATCTTCTTGATTTTGTGAGATTCAAATTCGAGGATGGGTTATTTTCAAGAAGAGAGGAATGATAGCATCTAGATTGGCCCACTTGCATTAAGATTGATAGGCTTCAATGTGAATAATGAAGATGCTTATGATGGAATAAGAGCCCAAGAATGAGTCCAAGAATTATGAAGAAGCATGGGCTAAGTGTTACACATATTTTATGATTCAAGTCAAAGCCCAAAGCAAGACGACTGGATCCATATGTGTTTTGATTAAATTTGGAAACTTTTACTTTCCTAGTTTAAAGTTTCCTATTTTAAAAGTTACCTATTTTAAAGTTTCCTAGTTTTAAGGTTTCCTAGTTTAAAAGTTTCCTAGTTTAAAGTTTTCTAGATTTGAAAGTTTCCTAAATTTATTTATTTCCATAAAAGTAGAATTCAAATCCCATGTTATTTGGGATAGGGTTTTCCCTATATATAGGGATGGATTTTGTTATTTTCATTCAGACAATATTATTATTAATTGAGAGTTACTCTTATTTACACCTTTGTGTGTGGCTACTTGGGATTTTTCTTGCAACTTTATAAGAACGATTCTTTAGGAGGTAAGATTAATTCTTAACTTGATATCTTTGGTTTCTATTAAATTTGATTGAAGAAAGTGATTAGTTTTATACTAATTGTTGTCTTTAATTTCTTCAAAATATGGGTCTAGATCACCTATGGATATAAGATCTTGAATTGACTCTATTAGAATCATAATAGTCTTAATTCATTAATTTTGAATACTAAGATCAATTAGGGTTCTTGCAATTAACCTTGAAATTGGGGATTTATTCTCAAACTTCATCTATCTTTATTTGTTGTCTTTAATCTTAGGGTTGTGCTTCTGCATTATTTTCTTATTTAATTACGTAACTCGATTCTTATCACTTTTACCTGCCCACTCATTTGAGGATGGTAAGGTGTTGCCACCTTATGCCTTACACCATATCTATCAAGCAGTGCTTTGACCAAGTGGTTGCAAAAGTGTGACCCATCATCACTGATAATTGCATGTAGAGTCCCAAATAAGGAAAAAATATTTCTATTATAAAAGGCAGTGACGCTTCTACCTTCATTTTCTAGAAGTACAACTGCCTCCACCCATTTTGACACATAGTCAACTGCTACTAGAATGTATCGTATACCATAGGAGCTGACAAATGGGCCCATGAAATCAATCCCCCATACATAAAAAAACTCCAACTCCAAAATAGGTGTCATGGGGAGTTCTTGGGGATGTGAAATATTGCCTTGATGATGACATTGGTCACAGGATTTTGCAAAATCATGAGCATCCTTGTAAATTAAAGTCCAGTAAAGCCCATGCTGTAGAATTTTATAGGTTGTCTGTGTGCTGCTGTGGTGACCCCCAACTGGCGAAGAATGACAAGCTTCAATAATGCTCGTCACCTCCATCTTTGGAAAGCATCTTCAAATCACACCATCAATGTAAACCATGCACAAATATGGCTCATACCAAAAGTACTTCCTTACCTTGTGCATAAATCTCTGTCGCTGTTGGAAAGATAGATCTTCTAGGATAAGATTGCTTGCCAAATAATTGGAAAAAACAGCAAATTGAGGAATCAAATATTGCGATGATGCCAACACTCACTCATCAGGAAAACCATCATCTATCTCAATATTATCCCCTAGTTTCTATATGGTCTCCTCCCGAAGTTTGGATAAGTGGTCAGTAACATGTTTTTCTTTCCCTTTTTCGTCCTTGACATTAAATCAAACCCTTGCAGTAAAAGAACCCAAGGAAATAATCTAGGTTTGGTATCTTTCTTTGATACCAAGTACCTCAGGGTTGCATGGTCGGTGTGCACTATAACCTTAGTCCCAATCAGATAAAACCAATTTTTTTCAAAAGTAAAAACCACCGCAAGTAGCTCCTGCTCTGTAACTATATAATTTTTCTATGCGAGGTTTAAAGATTTGGTGGCATAGTAGATAGGATGCCGTATCTTTTCTTTTATTTGGCCTAGAACAGCTCCCAAGGCCACTCCGCTCGCATCACGAATTACCTCAAAAGATGCATACCAGTCAAGAGACATATTGATGGGCGCCAAAATCAATTGTGTATTTGAGAGCCTTAAGAAATGCATCATCGAATAGAAATTTCACCTCTTTCTCTAAAAGCTTTCATAAAGGACTTGAAATTTTAAAGAATTCCTTAATGAACCTCGTATAAAAACCTATATGACCTAAAAAAACTTTGTATTCCTCTAACTGATACTAGCGGCGACAAATTCTCAGTTACCTCTATCTTTGTTTTCTCAATATCAATACCATGTTTGGAGATCTTGTGCCCTAGTATGATTCCTTCTTTTACCATGAAGTGGCATTTTCCTAGTTTATTATCAAGTTGCACTCTTCACATCTCTGCATTTCACTGGACAAATAGACTAAACAGTCATCGAATGGGTCCTCAACCACTGAAAAGTCATCTATGAATACTTTAATTGTGTATTCCACCATGTCGGAGAATATGGACATCATACATCTCTAAAAAGTGATAGGTACATTGCATAGTCCGAATGACATCCTCTTGAATGCAAAGGTCCCACAGGGGCAAGTAAAAGTGTAGTCTTTTATTGGTCTTAGGAAGCAATCATGATACCACGAGTATCTATCAAGAAAATAGTACCAACCCCTACCTACTATTCTGTCCAATATCTGATCCATGAATAGCATAGGAAAGTGGTCTTTTTCTATCCACTTTTTTAGTTTTCTGTAGTCCATACATAGTCTCTAATCGGTCACTGGCCTCATTGGTACTAATTCATTCTTATCATTTGGAACCACTGTGATTCCCTCTTTCTTTGGGATGCATTAAATCGGGATCATCCAATTGATGTCTGCAATAGGAAACACCACCCCAATATTTAACCACTTGATTATCTCTTTTTTCACTACCACCTGCATAGGAGGATTTAGTCGCCTTTGGTGCTCAATACTGGGAATGCTACCCAACTCATGCTGTATATTGTGTGGGGATATGCCTGGTGGAATCCCCACAATATTTGCAAGCGTCCACCCAATAGCTCTCTTGAACTTTCATAACACTGATATTAAAGCTTCCACCTATGCTTCTGGCAAATCTGCTGCAATAATTACCGATAAAATATTATTATCCCCCAAGAACGCATACTGCAAATTAGGCGGAGGGTCTTCAATTCCAATATGGGTTGATGGTCTTGCAGGAGGTATGGTTCTATTCTTTAAGTCAAGATCCAGCTTCCTAGGGGCATAATTGTAAGAGCCCTTGCCATGTAATGCACTAAACATTTTATCATAGTCATCTATTCCATCACTCTCGAAGTTCATAACTACTGCTGCTAATGTTTCTACCCTTAATATCTCCTCAATAGGCATATCCGCTACAACTATATCATTATATACTGCATCAATCACTGCTACCACTCTCATATTATCAGGCTGCTGAACTGTCATGCATATATTCAACACTATTTGCTTATCATTCCATTTAACATGATTTCCTCTAGGTCTAAATCAATCAACACCCGACCAGTGGACAAGAATGGTCTATCCGAGATAATTGAAGAGTGGGCACCACTTCACAGTTTAAAATCATGAAATTTGTTAGATAAATTATGCCACCTTCACTTCAACATTGCGCACAATACCCACTGGATCCTTTACAGATAAATCAGCCATCAACAACCTTGCGTATGTAGGCATGAGTTTGGCTAACCCTAACACCTTTTATGTCATTAATTTGCATTACATTTATTCCTACTCCCAATCATATAGAGCCTAAAAAATCTCATAAGGCCCAATAGAACGTGGGATATTGATTGCACCTGGGTCTCCCTTCTTTTATACTAAATATGCATGAAAATTTGTGGTAAAATATTGCACTATATCTTGGATCTCTCCTATTACCTAGTCGTCATTATCATCACTCCCAAAATCATCATAACTAAAAGTCAATTTCTCAAATTCAACTTGACGTGGCTTATCTACAATAATATTTTCCTTCTTGGCTCATTAGTAGAAGGCAAAAAATGCTCTTCATATACGTAATCACTCATAATGTTAATAGCCATACAATGAACTAGTGTTTGAGAATTTAGCACATTGTCACTACTAAATGCACTTTTTTAACATTAGTCCAACATGGCAGATATTTGCCCATACTTCTGCTCCAACTGCTTTATAGAAGTTGAATGTGATTCAATCTTCTTAGTCAATCATGAAACATCGGCCTTGAGTTCTTTAAGGAAAGTTTCCTGACTCTCTTGACCCTTTATTAGCTTAGCCAACATCTCTTCTATTCTCAATTCCACATCTCACCTGCCAGATGGAATGTATTTCTCTATATCATCATAGTTCTGACCTTGATTCTCTTTCCCTTGGGCTAAAAAACTCATTATCTGACGATCCACATACTTTGCATCCTCCTCTAACTCAGACTCATGCACCTTAGAAGTTGTACTCTGTACCCCTACCATATTAACCTTTTCAGAATTTACTGGTGCAAATTGCTTCACTAACTCACCAATGTTTGTCCTTAATAGTAAAATCTCCTGAGCTACAGTATCCTTATCTACTCTCTACTTACCAGAAACTCTAATGTCATAACTGTTAAATCCTCTCTCAACCTCTCGAGTTTACCACCCTCAATTAATTAATGAGATCTGATCCATAATACTTAAAGCCATTTCCCATCATAATTTCATGGACGATCCTTCAGAGATGGTGTCTGCCATTAATCTAGAACTGATAGTTAGGGCTCTATAGAAGATCTCTGATAAGCTTGTCCCTGAAATCCGATGGTTGGACTCCATGATAAGCTTCTTTTTAAACCTGAACCATGCCTCATACATTGATTCTGACTGTAGCTACCTGAAGTTATAAATCTCGTCCTTTAGCTGTAATACCCTGGATAGAGAAAACAACCTGTTCAAGAATTTTTTGTGTAACTCGCTCCATGTAGTGATAGACCCTTTTAAAAGTTCCCTTAACCATAAAAATACTTCTATAGTAAGCGAGAAGGGAAATAACGTCAGTCTTAATACCTACTAATCTACCCTCGATATGGTATATAAAGTGCAGATCTTTGTAAAATTTGCTAGATGCATATTTGTATCGTTTGTAGGCAACCCTGCAAACAAACTCTTTAAGTATAAGAGTTGAATCATAGCACTAGGAATGTTGAACTTGACATCAGGGGTAAAACAGGAGGAATGATTGCTCATCTATGTTGTCTCAACATATCTCAGGTCCTCTTCATCATCTTCATATGGTTGAACATACTGATATACTGGGATCACTTGAGTTCAGCCTCCTCTATTTCTATTCTGGTCTTCAATGAGTACTGCTCGGCGGTCTGCTGCCTGTCTCTGCTAAGCTAACTCTACCTCCCAAGCTATGTGTTGATCTACCTCTACTACCTTCCTCTTATTTTCTGCTTGATCTAAAAGTTCACCAGTCTGTTGATCAACCGCGTCCTAAACTCCATTAGAAAGAGGGGGTAAATCATCTTTTTTCGTCTCTGACATCCTACTAAGTGTCTATAGGAACCTCTCTGGATTTGGATTCAGTAGGAGTACAAGATTGCCTCTACTTCATGTGCTAGGCATACACTAATGTATTCCTAACTATGAACAAAAAGAAAAACCCAAAGAATGCAATGACTTCAATTCACAAATCGATATTGTACTCCCCGACAATGGGGCCAAAATTTTGGTGATGTCTAAACAACACCTCCTTCAAGATAATGATATGGTCTCTGTCAAAATATAGCAACCTAACAAAGATTGGGGTCGAATCTCAAGGGAATATGTGGACTCAAAGATTTCAGATGTTGTAATCAACGGGAAAAAATTGGAAAATTAAATGGGGGGATTTGAATGGCAAAATTAAACAAAGAGAAAATATCAACTTCAGCTGTGATCAATATTAGTGAACACTAGGATTGTGTTCCCCCTAGCTTCTCTACTCCATAGGCTTATCGTGCTTGATTAAACCAACCCGATACCTTGTAATGCAAAATCGATAAGTTATGTACCATCTCCAGTCTTTTGAATGAGTAGACAGATTTCACCCTTTACCTTTTGATTCTCAGGATGTCGCATGAGTAACCCTTATCTTGATCCGAGTCAACTATTACCTTTTGAGTCTCTAGTTATAAGATAAAATCTAACCATCTTACATAGATAATACCTAGTAGCATGGATCGACAATTAAACTCCAAATTATTATTGTCATAATCTTTTCCTAGTCACTACTCCTCTTTTAGAGTAAGTAGCAACAATCTAGGAGGGATCTTAACGTTGGCCACCACCTAGAAATCTATTATAGTGAAGATAATGCAATGCATGCCATAAGTATTGGTTCAATTCAACAAATGCATTTCCCCTATTTCGTCAATCTGCCAGGGTTTACATAACCCTAGCTATGGGTTTTAGCCGTTCATGATTGTAATAAAATCAACACCACTCATAATAGAAAGTATAGATGTAATCACAATGATAAGAAGTGTAAAACCAACAAGCGTAATTGAATTAATCAACTGAATTCAATACAAGATAATCCTAAGATCAAAATCGAATCTTGGAATCAAAATATATTTGTTAATATCAATAGTGCATAAATCCTACTAAAAGCACATAAAGAGTACTTATAGTACATGAGAAAATCCTAAAACCAAAGCCCAAACAAAATAGGAGAAAATTAGGTCGATGACTACATGTGGTCTATACCCGTGGTCTGCACTGGGCATAGGTAGTACCTATGGTCCTGACAACGAGCACAGGTACAGGGCGCATGCAGCGAGAGAAAAATTCTTGCAAGTTCAGCTCTTGTGGTTTTGGACTTATGGCACTTGCTTTGCCTACGCGAGGTCCGTAGGTCCTACTTATGGTCCGTAGGTTGACATAGTAGGTGTCGGGAGTCATTTTTTAGTTTTTCTTCAATTCTTAAACAGGTTTTAATCATGAACAAGCTGAAAAACATCTGGTATATCCATAATTGCTCGAAAAAAGTAGCCAAAAATACTTTTTTTTTACCTTTTTAACTAACTTAGCATCCAAACTATGATTTTCTGCAAAACATACCCAAAAAGCATCATGTCTAACAAAATAGCCCCAGAAACTTGCATATTTTCCTCATTTTAAGCTTCGGAAGTGGTATATTCCTATAACACATTAGGTACCAGGTAAAATAAGGCATAATTGTACTTGGAAAATGCAATTTACCCTTAAAATTTCCTAGTTACACTAGCAACCTGGTGCACCAGATTTTTAAGTCCAAACGGATTTCGATGGGGTGTCCGAAATTCATTTGAAGTCCGATATACACAAACAAACTATGTAACCACACTAAATCGACGTGTCAGACTTAATTTCGATATCATATTTTAAAAAAATTATCGTTTTCATAAAGTTAACCCTCCAAATCCAAAATCACAATTTTCCAAATCGAGGGTCGAAATGGAATTTAAAAGCCATAAAATCACACCAGATAAGTTACCACCCTAAAATTGTACAAATCTGCTAACGAAGTTGTATTTTCCATTCTAGGTCCATTTGATCAAACGTGGGTCCCACGCCCATATTTTTAATTTTTTAAATTTTTTGACCAATAGGTAAAAATGAGCTTAGGTGCACTAGACTCGATCCAAAGGTCTACCCAACCTAAAATTGATATTCCAGACCTGTTGGAGCATTTCGTTTAGCTATTAGTCAAACGGATCAAAAGATATCTACATAAGTCTAAAATAAGGCTCTTGAAGACCTCAAAAACCACAATATCATATAAATGGTACCAAAATGGATCAGAAACTGTGTGAATCACGTCCAAATCCTAGAAATACAATAATACAACTATGGGAAGAGATAAAACATTGAAATCACACAAAATTATAAATTTCACATGTTTCATCAAATTTTTAGGTCATTACAATCGACATTAATTTATAATAAATTTTTGTATTATCAAATAAAATTAAAATATTTATAATTTAAATATTATGTCCTATGACTTATTTTGTATATTGTCCTTTTTCTGTGTCGGAGATCTATCAAAAACAACCTCTCTACTTCTTTGGAGGTAGTGATTGGATTGCGTATATTCTCCCCTCCCTAGACCCCACGATGTGGGAAAATACTAGGGTTGTTGTTGTTATTGTATTTACAATTTAAATATTATCATATATTTTATAATATTATAAGATAGAATATTTGCGATTTCATTAAAATTGGGTAAATCAAGGAGACATGACATGGCTGAATTAAAAATATAATTGAAAAACAAATAGTCAATTAACAATCAAGAAATATATATGAAAAATAATATTTCTCACAGAGTCAATCCAAAAGAAAAAAATCATAATTATTGTATCATACTTAATTTAAAAGTTCTAGTATCATTTTACCAATATGTAAGGATTTTATATCCAAAGAATACTTAATTTATGTCATTGCATGCTAGAGAAGGTGAATTATTCAAGTGATGCAAAGCATTTCAAGAATCATAAGTTGGATTGATGTCTCATGATTGAAGCCACACATTGGGAGTAAAAATTCAACATATTATACTTAGTGATTCTGGTGTTTTATGTTGTTTTGATCATACTTCATCAATTTTCAAGAACATTAGACTTTTTAGCTTGCAATTGTTACAGAAAAGTCACCATATTTTTTTTCATACCATGAGTGAATATTGTAACAATATCTGTAACGTTTGTAATAATATATTTTTTAATAGATATCACACTACAAGATTTTTACTTTTTAATTTTAGAGAATATGAATAGATAATGAGATAAATCACTTAGGTTCAGATTTGAAACTTCATTTTAGAATATTATTGATCTTTTGGTTCAATAGTTATGCCCATTTGTTTTGCAGAATACAGAGGATGATGACGAATAAAATCATGTTTTTCTTGTACCAATAATCATGAGGGGTCAAGTATTAATTGAATGATCCACTTCAATTTTAAAATGTTTTTATCTATATGTTTCCTTAGAAAAATTGGGAATAGGAAAAGAGAGAAATAGGGGATCGAGGAAATTAGAAAGTCGAACTCTCATCAACAATATAAAAATTTAAGTTTGCATTTAATTAGCTACTAAAATCTTAATATTTATATTTTTTGCATTCTGACTCTAAATATATATTAATTTTGTAATAATTTATATACACAAGAGAATTACTAATTGAGTAGAATAAAATATAACCTTATTTTGCCTCTTCTCATATTTTTTTTCCATTTATAATGTTCATTGAATGTAAAGGAAAAATATATTACAGTATTATATGATAAAGATATTCATGATTTCATTTAAATACATTAAATTTAAAAAAAAAAAGATGGGGTTGATCGAGAAATAAAATTAAGGAATGATGAATAATCATCTAATAACTAATAGACATATATGAAAAAATATGAAGTCAACAAGTCACTGAATTAATTTTTAAAATGCTCTTTTGAATAGTATGAATAATTAATATTATCCATACACCATTTCAGTATTGATTCAAAAAATTATTTATAGGTTTGACCTTATTAATGATGTTAAAATTCAATATGTTAATAGTTACTTTTAGTATCATATATTTTTAAATTAATTAATGATATATGATAAATTTTTTATTATATCAAATAAATTAGACAATAACTTTTTATAATTAATTTTATTTGATATCAATCGCGCATCACACGAACACTAATACTAGTCCAAATAAAAATATAATTATGATATCTTAGTCAGGTTCATTAGGGGTGGGCATGGTACGGTACGGTATTTTAAATTTGATACGATAACTTTGATTTTTGGTAGCTAAAACAATAATACCATTACCATACCAAATTAGTTTTGTATGATTAAACATTTTTAAATTCGATTTTGGTATTTTACGGTATGGTAATTCGGTAACCATACTTTATTTGATTTCGACTTACACATATTCATATAAAAATAAACTATAACTTTAAACTTTAAAAACATCTCAATTATATCAGACTATGATGCAACAATTTCCATCATTTACATGTATTTCGTGTAGCCCAAGTGAAATCAGCCAATACATGTAAGTTTATCAAAATGCGATTACACATATTTGAATGAGTGATAATACTGAAATGTGTTCCTTCACTTGCTTATGGACAAAGTTCTATATCAGGATTCAGGCCTTGCCTTTGTGAAAGAAATTTACAATAGCAGATGATAATTAGTGTATCTTCTTTGGCTAATAGATGATATATAAATATATTTAATAATCTTAAAGTTATATATAATATGAATTTTATATACAATTAAAAAACTTCGGTGCGGTACACGGTATTTTGATATTTATTGCATAAATACCAAATACGATATCAAATACCAAAATAATTTAAAATTCCTACCAAATATCATACTAAATACCATAATATCCATACCGTAGTATAAATTTTTTTATTTTGATATGGTATTCGGTATATACCATACCATGCCCACCCTAAAGGTTTGACTTTCTGGCAACATTTACTACTTTTCCAACTATTTTTTCAGTTCGTTTCTTTTCAACTGTGATCACTCAGACGTCCTGAGCAGTCCTTACCAGTTTTCTTACATATTTCTTCACCAAGTCTCTCACTAATCCTCGTATTAATTACATCCATGACAGGCTTGGTACATATGACTACTGACTTGTATGCACCAGCTTGAGGGGGATTGTTAGAATTGGAGTAGGAACAGGATAATATATGGAATCCTAGTTAAAAAAGGATTGAAACATAGTGTCTATAAATAGGGTCTCGGTGTAAAAATGTAGATACAACAATTCAATAATATTTTTCTCCTATATTTCTCACAAACAACTAGCAAAGAGACCTAAATAACAGTAGTTGCTTTTTCTATATCATAGTTCAGTACAATAATATACCCAATGTATTCCCACAGAGTAGGATCTCAAGAGGGTAAAGTGTACACAGTTCATACCACTACCTCAAATGAAGTAGAGAGATTATTTCTGATAGACCCCCGGCTCGGGAAAAATAGCATATAACAAGCAAAAAATATAAAAACAAATAAAAAAATAAGGTAATACACCACTAGATAAAAAAATAAACAAGACACCAATAGAGTAATAGTATGAACTATCTATTCGAAATCACAAACGTCACCAAAACACTACAAACAAGAAACTACAATGTGCATGCATAACACTATGACTACAGGTACATCAACAAACAAAAAAATCCTTCCTACTAGTAAGGACGCACTCCTATCCACTAACCATCTAACCCAAGCCATGTCTGCTACATTTTTTTATTAAGGGTCATATCCTCTATAAGTTGTAACTGCTCTATGTCACGCCTAATCAGTTTCCTCCAATATTTCTTCGGCATTCTCTACCCCGTATGAAACTATCCATGCGAGCCTCTCACACCTCCATACTGGTGTATCTGTGCATCGACTTATCATATGCTCAAACCGTCTCAACCTCAATTCCTGTATCTTATCTTCTACCGAAGTCACTCCCACTTATCTCAAATAATCTTATTTATAACCTTATCCCTTCTAGTAAGTTCGCACATCCATCTCCACATCCTTATCTCCACCACCTTTAACTTTTGAATATGGGAGTTTTTAACTGGCCAACACTCTGCTCCACAACTTAGCTAGTCGAATTTCCGCTTTGTAGAAATTATATTTAAGCTTACGAGGCACCTTCTTATCACACAAGACTCCCAAAGCAAGCCTCCATTTCAAACACCCTGCACCGATACGGTGCATGACATCCTCGTCAATCTCTCAATTCCCTTTAATCATAGTTCAGTTAATTGAGAAATTCCCAATGACTAAGGGGTGGTTTCAATTGAACACGGTTCCTGTACTTTGTTTAATCTATGTATTCCATTATTTTTAACAGCTTTTCACCATTTATCTCCTATAAAACCCTCTATTTCTTTTACTGCTTCTTTGTATTCTTAGACAGCTCTGAACTTCAAAAACTTTTAACTTTATTTTTTGGAACCTAAACCATAGAACTCAAGAAACTAAATCCCAAAAGGTTTATTATCACAAGAGGAGGAACTTTACTCTTAAATAAGACAATTTCAAAAATAGAGTTTCACGATGCTTGTTTGCCTCAAGATTAGCCAATTAGGAAAATGGGCCCATTACACCAATAAAAATAAATAGATGATCTCTTATAAGTCTCCTCTCTGGTTCCATGTATTAAGTGGGTCTCCCTCTGCTCTAGCTTCCATCTTAAGTGCACAAAACCAACTTTTGTGGGTGTCCTGGCATAACTCTTCTCTCTTAATAGTGTACTCCGAGCTCATTATTTGGTACAATCATGCAACCCAAACTCAAAGTGCACAAATATTCTCAATCACAAAAGTCAAAGTTAATAGAGATATAAGCATATAATACACAACTGCTTGACTGCTGAAAAACATACTTCATTATTGACACTAGTTTGTCATGGCGTAAGTTTAAGATATTAATTTGACTTAAATAATAAGGAAGTGGTTCTGGAGGAAATATTAAAGTGATAGTTGTATTAGGGAAAGCTTTGGAGTGGTGATATGGCCTTTGGGTAAAACAGATACGTATCTAAAGAGCCCAGCAAGCAAAAAATATTTTGAGGTTCCTATAGCCAAGATTTATTTTGGATAAAGACAGAAGGAGCAACGTGGACAGTAAAAAAAAAAAAGGACAAGAGCGTCCGGGGATTCAAGTGCAAAAATAAAAAGATTAGCACACCACAAAATAATAATACTCCTTCCGTTTAAAAAAGAATAATCTATTTTGACTTAACACAAAATTTAAAAAAATAAAGAAGACTTTTGAATCTTGTGGCCTTTAATTAAAGTTGTGTCAAATGTACTAAAATGCTCTTTAATCTTGTGTTTCTAAACATGTCACATGAAAACTTGAAATTAAAGTATTGCTAGAAAAAAAGGGGTCATTCTTTTTTAAATGAACTAAAAAGAAAAAATAGGTCATTCTTTTTTAAACGGAGGGAATATCCCTGAAAACACAATCGATACACTTACAATTTTACTATATGTGATTTTCAAAAGGAGGCCAAATCACAAAGGCCGAGCTTTCTTAAAGCTTCGACTCCATAGGAACCAGAGAAGACGAATCAATAAGGGCCCTATATTTCTGCAGAACCTATTTTTACAACTCAAATTTAGGAAAGGGGATAGGGTATTGTGTAAAGACTGTAAGATCATTCCGAGTGAGAGTCTTTCAATCCAGCATAGGCTCTTAGTGATGGACTTAGGTATAAAGAAGGACAAGACGAATAGGGGTGTAGAGGGTCTATCGAGAATTAAGTGTGGTGGCTTGACGCCAATGAATACGCGGGAGATAGGGGAGAAGTTGGCGGGTATGGAGGTATGGGAGTATAGGGGAGACATAGATGGTATGTGGGATAGGGTGGCTAGATGCATCAAGGAGTCTGCCAGGGAAGTGTTGGGTGTGTCTAGGGGCTGGGCCGATCACCATCGGGGGGATCAGTGGTGGAATGAAAAAATTAAAAAGAAAGTGGAGACTAAGAAGGGGGTATATGCTAAGATGGTTGAGAGTAATAATAAACAAAATAAGCAGGTAAATAGGGAGGAGTTCAAGTTAGAGAGGAACGAGTCTAAGCTAGCAGTTACGACTGCTAAGACGACAACGTTTGAGAGCCTGTATGTGGGGTTAGAGGATAAAAAAGGGGAAAAAAGGTTGTTTAGGCTGGCTAAGGTGAGGGAGAGAAAGGGTCGTGACCTCGACTAGGTGAAGTATATTAAGGTAGACAATGGTAGAGTGTTGGTGGAGGATGCTCACATTAAGAAAAAATGGCAGTCATATTTTCATAGGCTCTTGAATGATGAAAGGGATAGAGTAATTATGTTAGGGGAGTTGGAGCAATCAGAGGAGTGTCGTGATTTTAGGTATTGTAGACGTTTTAAGGTAGAGGAGGTCAGAGAGGCTATTCATAGTATGCTAAGGGGTAAGGCGACGGGGCCTGTTGAGATTCCCAAGGATTTTTAGAAATTCACTGGTGAGACTAGTTTGAGGTGGTTGACTGATTTATTTAACAGCATTTTCAAGTCGGTATAAATTCCCGAGGCCTGGCGATGGAGTACTATGATACCTCTGTATAAGAATAAGGGTGACATTCAGAGTTTCAACAACTATAGGGGTATTAAGTTATTAAGTCACACTATGAAGATTTGGGAGAGAGTAGTCGAGTTGAGGTTGAGAAGGATAGTGTCTATTTCGGAGAACTAGTTTGGATTTATTCCCGAGCGCTCGACGACAGAGGCAATTCACCTAGTGTGGAGACTGGTGGAACAGTACAGGGAAAGGAAGAAGGACCTGTACATGGTTTTTATTGACTAGAAGAAAGCATACGACAAAGTCCCTAGGGATGTCCTTTGGAGATTCTTGGAGGTGAGTGGGTTCCCGGTGGTATCTATTAGAGCAATCAAAGACATGTATGATGGAGCTAAGACCTAGGTAAGGACGGTGGGAGGCGATTTAGAATATTTTCCTGTCTTGATAGAATTGTATCAGGAATCTACTCTTAGCTCGTTCTTGTTTGCTTTAGTGATGGATGTATCCAAGGAGAGGGGCCTTGGTGTATGATTTTTGCAGATGATATGGTTTTGATTGATGAGACTCGGGGGGTATGAATGATAAATTAAAGGTGTGGAGATAGACCCTTGAGTCTAAAGGGTTTAAGTTGAGTAGGAGCAAGATCGAATATTTGGAATGTAAGTTTAATGGCTCGAGGGAGGAAGAAGAGGTGGTAGTAAGGTTGGATCAGGTAGTTTGTAAGAGGCATAGTTTTAAGTATCTTGGGTCTATAATTCAGGGGAATAGAGAGATTGATAAGAATGTCTCTCATCATATTGGGGCGGGATGGATAAAGTGGAAGCTCTCCTCGGGGGTGTTGTGTGATAAGAAGGTGCCCCTAATTCTTAAAGGCAAATTCTATGGGGTGGTAGTCCATCTGGCCATGCTGTATGGCGCGGAGTGTTGGCTGGTAAAGAACTCTCACATCAAAATAGTGAAGGTGATGGAAATGAGAATGATGTGTTGGATGTGTGGAATTACTAGGGGTGATAGAGTTTGGAATGAGATTATTCAGTAGAAGGTGGGAGTGGCTTCGGTGGAGGATAAGATGCAGAAAAGAAGATTGAGATAGTTTGGGCATATGATGAGGAGGGGCATGAATACACTGGTTCATAGGTGTGAGAGACTTGCTTTAGATGGCTTTAGAAAGGGTAGAGGTAGGCTGAAGAAATACTGGAGAGAGGTCATTAGGCAGGACATAGAGTAGTTATAGCTTACTGAGGACATGACTCTAGATAGGAAGTTCTGGAGGAAACGTATTAGGTTAGAAGGCTAGCGCCAACTTGGGTAGGTAGGGTATTTGGGTGTATTAAACCTGTTTTGCTACCTTGTTGCATGCTGTATTACGATTGCTTACTTTTCTTTGTTTACTGTTCCTCTGTTCACTATTCTTTTGTAATTAGCATATTTATGTATTGTCATCTTTTTGTTTGGAGTTGATTACTATTTCCTGTCTTGAGTCGGGGGTCTATTGGAAACAACCTTGCTACTTCTCCGGAGGTAGTGGTATAGACTGTGTACATCTTACCCTCCCCAGACCTCACTATGTGGGAATAAATTGGGTTTTTTGTTGTTGTTGTTTTTGTTAAATCTATGACCTCCCTAATCACATGCAATAACTTTACATAGTTATATCCTATTTTAATTTATTTATCTTACTGTGAGTACGGAGCTAAGCACATCCAGAATATTGGCTGGCACAAGTAAGGAATGGACACATGGTATGCTACGATTAGTGTGTACCCTTAGGACATAGTAGAATTTTATCAATAATGATTTATTTCATGTAATCTATAAATAGGTTTTCTCCATTAATCTCAAGGGATCATGTGAAAGCATATAGAAAAGAAGTTTAGCTCATTTTGTTCTATATTCTTGGAAGAAGAATTGTATTTCTCGGTAACTATCCCGGAAGCTTGACACTGACCACCAAGGCTTGGGGACACCGGATTTGTTTCCTTTACTTTAAATCCAAGTCCTCCATATTTGTTTTTACTGTTGATTGTCTTTGTTTAACGTATAAGTCATACAATAATCTGAAAAAGAGTTAAACTAGGACACAAATTTGTGTACTGTTTCTCGAGTAATCAATGGTTGAAAAGTAAATTTAATAAAGAAATATTAACATAAAAATTTAATGTTCAAATTAATCAAGCAAAGTAGAATTGAAAGGGATGGAATACCTTTAAGAGCCAGCAAGGCTCGCAAACAAGATAAAGCAGGGCACGATTCATGTGTTGGGATCTATCCTCCACCGCCTAAAAATGAATAAAATTTTAGATAATAAATCGATAAAAAGGGTGATAAGAAATATAGGAAAGAATGAAAGTAAACCCAAGAAACAATTCCAGTTAGGTTATGCTTCAAATGCACAGTAGATTCAGGCTTGTTGCAGTGCTGTCCACCAGGACCTGAAGCCTTGAATGTACTCATTTCACATTGCCTCATCAACTCCTCATCCGACATCAACAAGTACTCTTTTCCATCGGTACCCGTATCGACACTTCCATTACTTTTGATGAATGTACTGGTGTTGTATTTAGCTGACCCAAATTCTTCAAATTGTACATAAAAAATTGAGTTGCCAATTGGTAACGGATCGAACCATATGGATTTCAAAACTAGCGTTTGCTACACTAGCTTTCTGGAGGAAGTAAGGTTGTGCGTGGATTGTTCGGACTTTAGAGATGTAAAAGTAGGGGTGTCCATGGTACGGTAAGGTATGATACAATACAGTATTTTAAAATTTGGTATGGTAACTTTGATATTTGGTATCTAAAAGATCAATACCACTACCATACTAAATTAGTTCGGTATGGTTTGTTATTTTAAAATTCGGTTTTGGTATTTTACGGTATGGTAATCCGGTAACCATACTTTATTTGATTTCGACTTACATATATTCATATAAAAAACTATAACTTTAAACTTTAAAAATGTTTCAATCATATAAGACTAACAACTACCTTTGTCAATCAATTACACAAAAACAATATTTCAATCACGATTAAGTAGTCCAAAATGCAAACTCTAAACAAAATTACCTAAACTTAAGCATAGTACTCCTAAATACTCCCTCCGTTTCAAAAAGAATGACCTACTTTCCTTTGACCTACTTTTCTTTTTAGTCCGTTTAAAAAAGAATGACCCCTTTTCTTTTTTGGCAATACTTTAATTTCAACTTTCCACAAGGCATGTTTAGGACCACAAGATTAAAGGAAACTTTGATACATTTGACATAACTTTAATTTAAGGCTAC
Organism: Capsicum annuum; assembly: GCF_002878395.1. NCBI lineage: Eukaryota > Viridiplantae > Streptophyta > Magnoliopsida > Solanales > Solanaceae > Capsicum > Capsicum annuum. The sequence continues at coordinate 150,158,068 of NC_061114.1, forward strand.
AGGATTCAAAAGTCTTTTTTATTTTCTTAAATTTTGTGCCAAGTCAAAGTAGGTCAGTCTTTTTGAAACGAAGGGAGCAATAAGTTTCCTAAAAAAATTATTTCTAAATAAAAATTACTTTTATGTTCAATTGGCTAATGAATGATAAATAAATATATTTAATAATCTTAAATATAATATATATAGATTTTATATATTATGAAAAACTTTGGTGCGGTATACGGTATTTTGGTATTTATTGTATAAATACCAAATATCGTACCAAATACCAAAATAATTTAAAACTCTTACCAAACACCATACCAAATACCATAACATTCATAACATAGAATAAAAAAATTCGATTTCAAAATGGTATCGGTATAAACCATACCATGCCCACAAGGGCGGACCCACTTGTTATTTTGGGGTGCTCCGGCACCCACTAAACTCGACGTAGAATAGGTATTACTACATAAGAAACACTAAAAAAATGGTATAAAAAATAAAAATGCACTCACAGAACTAAAAATTTTCTGGGTGCTCTGGCTTTAGATGGATCTTTCATGTCCAGGTGCTTGAGATCGATTCCCCTTAGCTATGCTACATTTTTGTATAAAATTTTTTGCAGCTTTTCATTTACATTAATGCGCACACACACACAATACCCAAGTACTCTTGTACACTTGTTCACACATATGAGTTTGACTCTTTTTGTATTACTTTTTTTTACTTCTTAATTTATTCAATTAAAAGTACTTTTTGAATTTTTTTAATTAATCAAACCAAAAATTTGAAAACCTTTTGGCCCTCTCCACCAAAAATCTTACTCTTCCAAAACTCAAACACCAAATTTTAATGTTGCATTTAAATAGTTATATATTTATATTATGTCATAATTAGCAAATTATGTTAAAAATAATTAAAGCCAAATACAGAGCCAGAATTTGAAGTCAGTGGGTTCTGAATTTAAAGAAATATAAAAAATCAAACAAATATAAAAATAAAAAAATAAATATGCTGTAATGGGGTTCGAACACACGTCCGCGGCAAAAGGGACGCCCTTAATGTTGGTCCATCTACCACTAGGCCAAGCGATTATGTTTGTCAATGGATTCACACTATGTAATCATATGAATATATTCAAAATTTTAGTGTAAATAAAGAGTTTACGTAAAATATACTGGATTCGTCTGAACCCTCGTAGGGTACTGTAGCTCCACCCTTGATTAAAGCACCCACAACCTTAAAATCCTGGGTCCGCCACTGGATGCCCACCCATACGTAAAAGAGGATCTTCAAGGGGAAAACATTATGCTGGAAAAGATCCAAATTAGAAATTCTAAAACTTATGCAGGTCTAATTTTAATAGTCTAGACTAGCGGACCCAATTTAGATATCATTTCAAATTGGATCTCAGTAAAATTGCTCGACTAAAATTAATTCTAGATAGAGATATTTATTTAGCTAAAATAATAGACTTTCAAGTAATTTTTAGCCAAAAGAATTATTCCTTCCAATGCTTAGGCAAGTGCACTCGATGTACAAGTAATACATAATAAAAAAAATGGTAAAAACTGTCCTTGAACTATCTAAAATAAAGTAAAAATAATCTGTATTTATTTTTTGGCTAAAAAATATCCCTCCATTTATTTCTTGGCTCAAAAAATGTCCTTTTATTTTTTGACTCACAATTACCCCTCACTCTAATGGAATGTCATCCGCTAATCCACGTGGATAAAAAAGGTCATCTGACTTGTCCATATTATCTGTCAGCATAGAGTATCAGCCTATGTCCGTCCATGTAGAAGTGAATTAAACAAAATTCACCACCAATAACATATAAAGATTTCTTACATGTGCAACATGATCAACCACTAGAATTAACAGTTTCTTGCGCATCTCAGATACTTTAAGGAATAGAATCCTCTTGAGTTCTTTGACAAATAAAAAACTTATCAATGAAAAAAATTGAGCTCTAAAATCATAAGGTACTTAAATTAAGTACTTCATAGATGAAATGCTCAGAATCTTACGTAAAGTTGTTTATAGATCCATATTATCCATGTAACAACCAACAATGTCTAAGATAACTACTTAAGTAAAGGTTCCTTATACCAACACTATATCAACAAATTTAGTTTATTGATAAATATTCTTGGTCTTTACTTTAAGATTAAAAAAAATTATTGAGTAACAGTAGTAGCAGTATGATTTTTTAGTCCTAACTAAGATTTATATGTCAATAGAAAATATAGACAACAACTAATACTTATTTTTAATAGTAATAGTGGTAATAACAACAATAATAATAAGACATGGGCTGATTATTCATACTGATAACTTATGTGGATAGACTAGATGACTTTTTGGTATCTATGTAGGTTGTTGGGTGACATTCCGTTAGAGAGAGGGGTAATTGTGAGCCAAAAAGCAAACAGAGGCATATTTTTGACCTAAAAAGTAAATGGATTATATTTTTGCTACATTTCAAATAGTTAAGGGGTAGTTTGACCCTTTTTCGTATATGATATAAGTGTAGCTATCACGCTCACATAGATTTATCGAATTGATTGTCTAATATGAATTAGTATTTCAATTATGTCATAGGTAACAAATAATTTTGGGCGATATGTTTTATTATGCTAAATTTAACTAAGAATAAAAAAAATTACATCAAGGTGACGAAAGAATTCCAACGGTTATACACTTAATAACAGATAATACAGTTAATTAAATGAGATAATATTGTTATACATTATCTTATATTTATTTTCTTTTCTTTTCAACTCTCACTCGTTAGTTAACTCTTCGTTGGTTGACAGATTCTATAAATTAAACATTACAATTTTTTCTTTTTATTTTTCTATTGTCATAATCAAAAGATGTCATAATCTTTGTTCTCGTGTATCACACGAGAAAGAACAATCAAATAATATATGCTTCTAATATATATCCTTGAAGAGGGAAAAGATTAAGAACTCATGTCAATGTCAACTTTTATGTTTTCTAAAAATTATTTAGTCAATAACAGTAAGTATTTGGAAAAAATTGAAGGAAAGGTGTCATTTAAGTCTTGAATGAATGATTTGTGACATTGACCAACTTAAAGGGTCAAACATAATTAGAAAACTTGATTAAGTTGATTGTGGACTTGAATAATATTTTAAAAACTTTTTAATCTTTTCAAAAATACAAATACACCCGCACCTCTCTCCTCTCTAAATCATCAACTATCTCTCTCCTCTCTTTGGATAGTTTCTCCCAACCAATAATTTTGCAAATTTATCCTTTCAATCCCTGGCGATTTTAACCTCCAGCAATAATTAGTTGGGTTTTGAGTTCCTTTTCGACTTCTAACTATCAATCGACATGACAGTATTGCTCTCCATCCATAATAGCTTCAAGTTTTTCATTGTCCCTTTTATTCTTTCACAAGTAAAAAAATTATGGCCTTTTTAGTTTTAAAGAAAAGGAGTAACTTGAGCCAACTTCTCTTCTAGTATTGGTTAACAATTTCAATATTTGTTGCTTTAATTGAAATGCAGTCTGAATAAAATCCTAATTTTTCGTATTTCTTGTCTTCTCTTTTCGAAGTGAAATATGATTTTTTGTTGTTTGTTGCATTTTTTGAAGTTTGATTTTTGTTGTTTGTATTTATACAAACAAAACAACGAGTTGGTGTTTTTGGTGTTACGCTCGTTGCTAGGTTGATTTGTTCTTGTTCTTATTTTTGGTAAAATGGTGATATTGCTGTTGTTCTAGTGAAAAAAATTATGCTACTATTTTTTTTGAAATAGATTAACCATCTTATGGAATATATTAACCATATAATGCAACAGATTAACCTTCTAACGTAACAGATTAACCATCTAATAAGACAAATTAACCATCTGATGTAATAGATTCAATATCTAAGTAATAGTTTTACACTTCAGTGCAACAGATAAATATTTATTGTAATAGCTTTACTATAATACCCAGCAAAGTTCCCTCGTAGTCCGAGCCTTAGAGCGAGTCAAGTGAAATATAATTCTGGCCCTAAAATATTAAGAAGAGGCTTCCCAAGTCATTGGTGTTTAAACCATTTAGAATTTTCTCAAATTTGACCTTTTGTCATGTAGAGAATTGAATTAGCTTTTCAATGATACCAATTTCGTCTAAATCTAGTATCGGGATGAGAAGTTATGCCCGTTTTACCGAGAGTTATCGGAACCACCCAGATGTGACGGATGATCCGACAGACCGTCGAGTCTGTGATAGACCATCGTAACCAAGGTAGTAACTCCCTTTTCTGGCCCAAGTGAGATGGCCAAGAAGTTTTACTCTACATGAGACATATGTATGAGTTGAAAGTATTGCTTAAAGTTTCCTTTAACCTTGAGTAATGAGAATAAGAGGAGAGTACAAATTTTAAAGCTGAATGTATAATGACTCTCGAGATTATGTTACATGTTCCATTTTATATGATTCATGGGCTTTACATTTTCTACTTATTCAAGCTATGTGAGTCATTAATTATTGCATGTATGATTTGATTAAAGAGTATTGATATTGATTTATATAAATGCATGCACCCCCTCATACTCAGTACATTCCCAAGTGCTGATCCACATATACGTCTATTTTCTATATTTTCTTATAATGTAGGCTCAGGTGCTCAGTACCAGCCTCATGAGTAACTTCTGAGTACCTCTGTCTATATCCCTATAGTGGTGAGTCCTTATGGTTCGAGGACCTATCATCAGACATTTCAGTATTTGAGAGACTATGTTATTACTTTTAGTTCATTTCGAGTCAGTTGGGGACCGGTCCCAATGGCTTTTAGTTCATGGATTAGTAGAGGCTTTGTCAGACTAGTTATCGGATTGTGGTTGTGTTGAGGTTTTTTGGTATTGCTTGGTCGTTTGGATCGAGCATTTTCTTCGTATTTCCTTTCATATGATATGACTATGCTAGTGTTTGAATTATTTCATCTTAAAATAAGTGTTATTAGTAGAAACAGGCTCAAAGGGTTAGCTTGGGGATTCTTGTAGCCTTAAGCACCGTGTGACATCCCAGGAGGCAATTTCGGGTCGTTACAAACTTGGTATTAAAGCCTACAATTTTTAAGGAGTCCTAGGAAGTATGATAAGCCGCGTTGAGTAGAGTCTTGATCATCGGTGTGTAGCATGCCACATCTATGAGCAATAGGCTATAAGACATTTTAGGAAAAAGTTTTTTCTTTTTCAAGATTCTATCGTGCCTAAAGTTGTCCCTTTTATCTAATAATTTATGCTCTTTTATTTTCTAAAAATGCCTTTCTGAAGAGCGAATGTCTGCAGAAACAATGATGAGCAACCCTCACCTGTTGTTCTTTGAATGAGACTGTGTGTCATGCCTTGTTTTGGGTATCCTTTCAGGAGTTAGCCTAAGCAGTTACCATCAATGTTTGGGCTAATAACCAGGCTATAGTTGCTAATTATCAGAGAGGTGATGTAGCCACGGCTAGAATATGTGATTTCATGCGGATAAATCTATCATTTCATGCAGATGAATCTGCCAGAGTTTTATGGGTCTAAGGCAGATGAGGACCCACAGTTGTACCTTGAGGAAGTGATAAAGATCACAAAAGTGATGCATATTTCTGAGGAAGAAAGTGTGGAGTTGATGTCCTACAGGCTGAAGGACATTGCTTATGACTGGGTTGTGTCGTAGAGGAAGGGTAGAGGTGAGAATATTGCTCCTATGACTTGGCAGGTATTCCAAGATGCATTCTTGGACAAGTTATTTCTGCTTGAGATGAGGGAGGCAAAGATTGAGGAGTTTAGGAACTTGAGGCAAGGCTGTATGACTGTTAAGGAGTACTGCTTGAAGTTCAACCAGTTGGCCAAGTATGCTCCTAATTTGATTTCTGACACTCGGGCTAGTATGAGCAAGTTCATGACTGGTGTTTCTGGGTTGGTAATAAAGGAGTGTAGAACTGCGATGCTACATAAGGATATAGATCTGGATAGGTTGATAATACATACCCAGTAGATAGAGGTGGATATGATTTGGGAGAGAGATTGAGTGAGGGGTAATAAGAAGGCTAGATCTGAAAAACATGAGTTTAGCCAACCTAGGTTCCATGGAGAGAACCACCCTCAGTTTCAGAGGCGTTTGTTTATGCCAGTGCCTTCATCAGCTAGTGCTCCCGTGCCTAGAAGCAGGCAGGAGCAAGGGGACAGATCTTTTATATTTAGGTCGCAAAATAGTATTGGTAATAGGACCCATTATCCTTCTTATCCTAAATATGGTAGGGATCATTCCATGAGTGTTTCGTAGATCTGAGGGGTTGTTTTTGTTGTGGAAAGCAGGGCCACAGAATTATAGATTGTCCTCATACCAGACAGGGGAATAGAGATGCCCGACCTCAGGCACAGGCTACTAGTGCACCAGCTCCTGTACCCCATCCTACCCCTGCTCAGGGAGCTTCATCTAGTACTGCTGGCGGCCAGTGCTAGAATAGATTCTATGCCTTACTATCCCCTTAGTAGCAAGAGGCCTCACCCGATGTTGTTATCGGTATGCTCTGTGTTTTTTGCCTTGATGTCTATGTGTTGTTGGACCCCGGGTTAAGTCTCTCCTATGTGACCCCACTTGTAGCTATGAATTTTAAAATAAGACCCAAAAAGATTCTTGAGCCTTTCCTAGTCCTACCCCCGTAGTGGTATCAGTTATTGCTAAACAAGTGTATAGAGATTGTCCTGTTACTATTCTTTATAGAGTCATACTTGTTAATTTGATAGAGTTATACATGGTGGATTTTGACCTTATTCTGGATATGGATTGGCTTCATTCTTTTTATGTATCTATAGACTATCGTACCCGTGTGGTCAAGTTTCAGTTTCCTGATGAACCAGCTTTTGAGTGGTCCGGGAGTTCGGTATCTCCCAAGAATAATTTTATCTCCTATCTCAAAGCCAAAAAGATAATATCCAAGGGTTATATCTATCACATAGTTAGAGTCAAAGACACTAAGTCCGAGGCTCTAACTAATCAGTCAGTTGATATTGTTAATGAGTTTCCAGATATTTTTTCGAAAGATCTCCCAGGGGTACCTCCCGATAGAGAGATAGAATTCAGAATTATCCTTCTTCCCGACACTCATCCTATTTTTATTCAGCCATACGATATTGCACCTGCAAATCTTAAGGAGTTGAAAGAGAAACTCAAAGATCTTTTATACAAAGGTTTCATTAGGCCTAGTATTTCTTCTTGAGGTGCACCTATCTTATTCATGCGAAAGAAAGATGGTTCTTTACATATGTGCATTGACTATCGTCAGCTTAACAAGGTTACCATCAGGAACAAGTATTCTCTTTTGAGAATTGATGGCCTGTTTGATCAGTTGCAAGGTGCAAGTTATTTCTCTAAGATAGACCTTAGATCTAGCTATCACCATCTTAGAGTCAGGGAATGTGATATTCTAAAGGCAGCTTTCTGAACCCGCTATGGTTACTTTGAGTTTCTAGTCATGTCCTTCGGGATAACCAATGCCCTAGCCACCTTTATGGAGCTCATGAATAGAGTGTTCAAGAAATATCTCGATATGTTTGTCATCGCTTTCATAGATGATATCCTTGTGCACTCCCGTAATAAGAATGACCATGTGAATCATCTTAGAATTGTCTTACAAACCCTCAGAGGTCACCAGTTGTTCACCAAATTTAGTAAGTATGAATTTTAACTAAGGTCTGTAGACTTTCTGGGTCATATCATTTCAGCCGAAGGTATTAGAGTTGATCCCCAAAAGACAAAAACTATGAAAAAATTAGCCTAGACCTATCTCCCCGTCTGACATTAGGAGTTTATTAGGTCAATGGGCTATACCGCCCTTTTGTTGAAGGTTTCTCTTCTATTGCGTCTCCCATGACCCAATTGACCCAAAAGAAAGTTAAGTTCCAATGGTCAGATTCTTGTGAGAGGATTTTTTAGGAGTTGAAGACTTGACTTACTTTAGCCCCTGTGTTGACTTTGCCTGATGGTACAAATGGTTTTGTGGTGTATTGTGATGCCTCTAGAATTGGTTTGGGTTATGTGTTGATACAAAGCGGTATGGTTATAGCCTAAGCCTCTAGGTAGTTAAAGCCGCATAAGAAGAATTACCCTACCCATGATCTTGAGTTAGCTGCTGTGGTCTTTGATTTGAAAATCTAGAGACATTATCTTTATGGTATCCATGTTGATGTGTTTACTGATCATAAGAGCCTGTAGTATGTATTTACTCAGAGAGAGTTGAATCTTAGGTAGAGGAGGTGGTTGGATTTGTTGAAACACTATGATATGAGTGTGTTGTATCACCCGAGCAAGGCCAATGTAGTGGCAGATACCCTTAGCAGGTTGTCTATGGGTGTGTTTCCCATATAGAAGAAGGTAAGAAAGAGTTAGCTCATGATGTTCATTATTTGGCTAGATTGGGTGTTAGGTTGCTTGTTCCAGTTGAGAGAAGTACTTTGGTACAGAGTAGTTCTGAATCCTCTTTAGTTTTAGAAGTGAAGGAGAAGCAAGATAAGGATCCTAGTTTGGTCGGACTGAGGGACGCAGTTAAGGACCAAAAGGTTGAGGTTTTCCCCTAAAGGGGAGATGGTGTGTTAAGATTACAAGGTAGATTGTATGTTCGGTGTGTTGATGATCTGAGGTAGAGGATTATGGCTGAAGCACATAGCGTGCGGTATTCTATTTATCCCGGCACTTCCAAGATATACCACTACTTATGGGAAATCTATTGGTGAAAAGTATGAAGAAGGATATAGCCAAATTTGTAGCAAAGTATGCAACGTGCCAACAGGTTAAGGTGGAGCACCAAAGACCTGGTAGTGTGATGCAAGAGTTTCGTAGACCCACTTGGAAGTGGGAGGTGGTGAATATGGACATCGTGATCGGGTTACCTCTTTCATGTCATCATCATGATTTGATTTGGGTTGTTGTGGATAGGCTAACTAAGTCTGCACATTTTTTGCCCGTGCATACATCTTATACAATTGAGGATTATGCTAGATTATATATCCGGGAGTTAGTCAGGCTGTATGGAGTTCCCTTATCCATCATTTTGGATAAGGGCATCGAATTTACTTCTCAGTTTTGGAGGGCGTTTCAGCAGGGTCTTGGTACCCAAGTTCTTTTGAGTTTTGCTTTTCACCCGCAGACAGATGGTCAGGTTGAGAGGACCATTCAAACCTAGAAGATATGTTGCGAGCGTGTGTTCTTGATTTTAAGGGTAGTTGGGATGAGTATTTGTCATTGATAGAGTTTGCTTATAACAATGGTTACTATGTTAGCATCGTGATGGGACCATTTGATGCCTTGTATGGTAGGAGATGTAGATCACCCATAGGTTGGTTTGAAGTGGGTGAAGCTGTTGTGACTAGGCCTGATGTAGTGTTCGAGGCTATGAAGAAAGTTAAGTTTATTAGAGAGAGCTTGAAGATCTCTCAGAGTCGTTAAAAGTCATATGCTGATGTGAGGAGAAGAAATCTTGAGTTTGAGGTGAGTGATTTGGTGTACTTGAATATTTCACCCATGAAAGGGGTGAAGAGGTTTGGTAAAAAGGGAAATCTTAGTCCCCGTTATGTTGGCCCGTATAGAGTCTTGAGCCGTGTTGGTAAAGTAGCCTATGAGGTTGAGTTCCCTACAGAGTTGTCAGTTGTTCATCTTGTTTTTTATGTCTCCATTCTTAAAATGCATATTGGTGATTCTGTTATGGTAGATCCTTCAGAGAGTGCTGATATTCAGAACAGTCTTTCATTCGATGAGATTCGTGTTGAGATCTACACTTTCAAATTCGTAGACTGAGGAACAAAGAGGTTCCCTTGGTCAAAGTTTTATGGCAGAACCAGTCAGTTGAGGACTCTACTTGGGAGGCAGAAGCAGAACATGTGAGCCAAGTACCCGCACCTCTTTTCCGCGAGTTTACATCAATTTGAAGGTATTATTCTTCTTTAATTCAGCCCTTCTAATCTAAAGTGCATCTTTGTATCTATTATTGCATGAGTTCTTGCAATTTCTAAGGTATTCAAGAGTTTAGAGAGATTCAGCTATATGTACTCTATTTTTCCAGTGTTCTTAGTCTAACTAGCGACATTCGAGGATAAATATTTCCAAGGGAGAGATATTGTAAGACCCCATAAAGTTCCCTCGTAGTCCAAGCCTTAGAGCGTGTCAAGTGAAGTGTAATTCCGGCCCTAAAAGATTAAGAAAATACTTCCTAAGTGATTGGTGTTTAAACCATATAGAATTTTCTCAAATTTGAACTTTTTTCATATAGAGAACTGAATTAGATTTCCAATGATATTAGTTTCGTCCAAATCCGATATCGGGGTGAGAAGTTATGGCCAATTTACCAAGAGTTTTTGAAACTGCCCAGGTGAGACGGGCGATCCGACAGACTGTTGATTCTATGATGGACTGTTGCTCAGCCCGTCCCAACTAAGGCACTGACTCTCTTTTCTGGCCCAAGTGCTACGGCTAAGATGATGGACCATCAAGGATACGATGGACCGTTGCTGGGACCGTCGTATTGAGTTAGTGTAGCCTCACCCTGGAAATCGTGCGACAGACGATCCGACGAACCGTCGAACTTGCGATGGATTATCGCTCCGACCATCGCATCGAGGCAGTGTGTCCAATTTTTGGCCAACGTGCAATGGATGACCTGACAGACCGTTGGACTTGCGACGGACTATCGCTTCGACCGTTGCATCCCCCATTCAGTGTTTTAACTCATTTTAACAAGGGGCTTTTGGGTCTTTTCCCCTTTAACCCTCATATATATTTCAAACAAACTTGATAGCCTCATTATCTCCCAAAACATCCAAAGTCTAGGGTTTCTTCCTCAAGAGCAAATCTAAAACCCTTCTCCAAGAAATCCAAGAGCTCACCATAGATTCTACAAATTGAGTTGATATTTGAGTTCCCCAAGTTCAAGGGTTGCAAGAACCCTCTCTCAAGAGTAAGAAGAAGAGTTTAGAGCAAGCTTGTTCATCCAATTTCATAATCTAAGGTATGTGGGGCTTTGAATAAGGATAATCCTTTCACCCTTGTGCCCAAAAGCTTATTTAAACTACAATTCTCTGCAATTTATGAGTTTTTACATGAATTTGATTGGGTTTTTCACCCATTATTATTGGTTGCAAGATTTTGATGTTTTCCTTGAATTGAGATGGTATGATTTTTACATATTTTCTTGAGAAATTGCAACTGGGTAAAACCCCATGATTTTAATCCTTGAGAAGTTAATAGTTGAAATGCTTGAGATATTAAAGTATATGAGTATGTTGAGATTTTGAGACAAATTGTTGAAACTTCAAGATTTCTACCTGAATTATGAATCCATATGCTATCTATTATTCTTTTGATGAGTTTTAACTTGAGAATGAATTATGGGTTATTGATCCCTACTTGAGATTTGAAATTTTATGAACTCTTAAGCTATAAGCACCCATGATTTGAGTATTCTGAGATTATCAAGAAATGTTTTGACCTAATAGTCATTGAGTTTTGAAATCCTCTCTACTATATGAGATTACAGATTTGATTATTGGGTTCTTATTGAACCATGAGATTATTCTAAAGTGGATTTTCATGAGATAAGCGAGATAAACTAAAGGGAGTATTATTTAGCACCGAGCAGGTAAGTTACTATGATTTCTTACCCCAAAACTACGTGCCATCTTAGGTTGGGCCTGAGGAAGAGTTTATGATTATTATTGGGCCTAAGGCTAAGTTGATATTAGGCCCGAGGCTGAGTTTGTTTAGTAATCACTGGACCTAGGTTATACTTCTTGGAAAGAGTATGGCGCCTCTCCCTAACGTGAGGTTTCTTCCTTAAGAGGACAAAACGTTGGACTCCATGTAGCTTGCATGGTTATGTCGGTTAAGAGAAACTCCCCAAACTAAAGAATTTTTTCACTGAGATAAGATATTTTCCTTTAAAACTAAAATACTTTCCCTTGATATGAGTATTTTCCCCTAAAGCTTGAAATGAGATATTTTCCTAACATGAATGAAATGCCTTCAAGTATGTTCCAAAGTTATATGATTTCGAATTCCAAGTATTTGAGTTCAAAAGAGTTATGAGTTCTTGAGCATTAAAGAAGTTTTACTCTCCATGAGACATATGCATGAGTTGAAAGTATTGCTTAAAGTTTCCTATAGCCTTGAGTAATGGGAAAGATTGTGTTACATGTTCCATTTTACATGATTCATGAGCTTTACATTTTATACTTATTCAAGCCATGTGAGTCATTACTTATTGCATGCATGATTTGATTAAAGAGTATTGTTGTTGTTTTATATAAATGCATGCACCCCCACATACTCAGTACATTCCCAAGTGTTGATCCATAGATACATCTATGTGATACATTTTCTTATAATGTAAGTTCAGCTGCACAGTCCCAGTCTCATCAGTGACTTTCGAGTACCTCTGTCTACATTCCTACAATGGTGAGTCATCATGTTTTGAGGACGTATCTTCAAACATTTTAGTATTTAAGAGACTATGTTATTACTTTTAGTTCATTTCGAGTCAGATGGGGACCTGTCCCAATTGCTCTCTAGTTCATGGATTAGTAGAGGCTTTGTCAGACTAGTTATCAGATTGTGGTTGTGTTGAGGTTTTTCGGTATTGCTTGGCCATTTGGACCGGGCATTTTCTTCATATTTCTTATCATATGATATGACTATGCTAGTGTTTGAATTATTTCATCTTGAAATGAGTGTTATTAGTTGAAACAGGCTCAAAGGGTTATCTTAGGGCTACTTATAGCCTTAAGCACCGTGTGACGTCCCGGGAGGCGATTTCAGATCATTACATTTTCCATCGAATGCATTAGAGGAACTAACCAATTTACAATCTTAAGCAACAAATTAACCTTCCAATGTACTAGATCAACTATCTGATGCAATGGCGGGACTGTAAAATTAAAAATCTAATACAACAGATCAATCATCTGATTCAACAGATGAACCTTCTGATGGTTAATATCCTATCAACTATTCCAACAAGACATGTCCATGACTTGATTTTTCCAACTAATCATCCATCTATTGCAATAGATGACCCTTATGTTAGATGAAATCTATACAATATTGATCATTGATAACAATTCCAATAGATCTCTCACATATTGCAATATATGTGTGATCTGCTGCACAGACCAGTCACCTGTTTCAACAAATGAGTGATCTATTTTTATTGTTGCAATAGATTACTCATCCGTGTCAATAGGTTAGTTATATGTTCCAACAAATTACCTACCTAGTGCAATAGATATGTGATCTACTGGACTATTATTTTACTGTTGTACATGTTAGATACATTGTTATCCTTTTTTAGTGATGCATTGTTCATTTATAATCTATTTTATGTTTCTGTTATTTTTAGATTATATGTCTTCTAAAATTTCAAGTAGAGGAATAAGTGAAACAACTAGGCTACATCTAACACTCTATAAGTTTGCTTTACAAGCGTTATCTTAATCAGAAGCAGAATATAATGAACATGGGAAGGAGAAATGTTTTAAAAGAGATGATCCAAATGCTAACAGCCCTTCTACCGGTGAGTTAGTCAAAACCTTCAGCATTGATTGTTATCCTATCAGAATGCAGTGTGATGGTGCCACAGATTTAATGGATGATATTGTGGTTAAGTCATTCAAGAGAAAATATTTCGATGCCTTTAAAAAATACTTCGAGAATAAAAATTGGATGCTTATTTCAGGGATAACTGCTTTGGGAAATATCTTAATTTGCTGGAGGACAACAATGCTCGTTTCCAAATAAAAATGGTATATGATCTTCTCAAGCGTAGGTTTATGTATGATAACAAAGATAAGATGGATAAGTTATGGATAAATTACTGTGGCATGCCTATTTGTTTTTTATGGAAGGAATTTACCATAGTTACTGGACTAAAATGTTATCCTCTTTCTCCTTCTTCTCAAGTTATACCTATTCTAACCCAAAAAAGCACCCCGCACACCCAAAAAAAGGTAAAGGCAAGTGGACTGATCGTGATGACCTGGTGTCCATTATTGGTCCAAGATTCAAAAATAAAAATTTGATAGAAGCGTTGAAAGGTAAAAGAATTTTAAATAAGCACAAGTAATCATTGTGCTTGGTTTGGTTTGTACATAATATTCTTTGGGTGAGAGACGTTAACAACAACATAAGTGTTGGCTTAATAAAGTTCTCCGAGGATCTTGAAGCATTTAACATCTATCCTTGGGGTTATGAAAGCTTCAAAATGACTGTCAAATATTTGTTGACTCTGTTAACGCAAAAACAGTCAACTTATATGGCTTTCCATGGTCTTTCATGGTAAATGTTTCTTTTATTATGATATGATTCATTTTTTTTATCCAATAATGGTTTTGATTTATTGGCGTTATTTTATATGCTTGTGCATTTGAAGTCATTCCTTATTTGAGACAACAAGTGAATACCGGGAAGAAGTTCCTGTCCAAGAATATTGAGATGTTTGTCGGCCAAAATTGATAAAAATATAAAATTTCTTGATCTCTTCAACCCCCCGAAGGATGCAGTAAGTATAATTATAATTAAGATTTTATTTTAATTAATGATTTTTTTGAATGATCTAATCATCATTTTAATATATGTAATGATCTATGTTAGATTATGCATCTGTCACTTGTTCTGACCAATCGAGAGTTGAAGATGTCATTTTTTCTTACTTTATGATCTGTGCAAACTTTATCATACCCTAAGGTCATTGAAAGAATAAAAATGGAATTATTTGGAGTAACAACCATCATAAGAAAAATAATTTTGCAGGGTGGATAGTCTTAGTGGTGATGGAGTTGTTGTTGGTGGTAATGGTGCTGTTGTTGGTGTTAATGATGCTCCTCTTATAGTTTTTAAAATAAACCATTATGAGTATGATCATACTGGTTATACAGATTTTTCCTCTCCTAGCAAATTATCTGTATGCAAATGTCAAGATCTCAAGATGAAACATGATATAATGATTAATGTTATTAATGCATTAACTGCTTCTATAAAGGAATTGACATCAAAGAGGGGTTTCATTCCATCAAAGAGTATTTTATATCCATTCACTCCATTAGAGATTAAGGCTAAGAGGAGAAGGAAAGTAATTTTCAAGACATTATCAAGCATCTAAAAAAGCATAATTGTAAGTTCGTGTGTTACACTATTGAGCAATGTACAAAGGCCACACGAGAGTCGCACGAGCTGAAGAAGGTGAATATATATCATTTGTTTCGACTAACAAAAAGACACATATCTATTTCAACAGATAACATATCTGTTCAAAATTATCAAACAAATATTTACATCTATTGCAACAGTTAACTAACCTGTTGCATCAGATATAATATTTGTTGCAACAAATATCTCTTTTATTTTAGAAAATCAAACAGCTCTACGTACCATTTTTATTTGTACTAATAGATGACCTATCTTCTGTAATAGATGGATCATCTATTGGGACAAATTAAATTAAGACGTTCTACCATTTCAGTTTTTTCCAAATAGATGCGTCATATGTTGCAAAAGATGTCAACCATTGGAAATTATCATAGAGGTCTTCCTCATGTTATAACTTATCCCAACAGTTGATCCATCTATTGCAACAAAAATATAATTTGTTTGGGACAATTTAAAACAAGAGGAAGAGTTGTTTGATTTGCTAAAACAGATGAGTTATCCTTTTCTATTTTTTTGTATCTTTGTGATTAGTATTGACCAATTTTGGCTTTCCAGGTGGATGTCATTGTAGAAGCTAGTACTGAATAGCATTGACAATATGCTACTCTTTTTATGGGGATTTGGAGAAGTAAAAGTGCAAAAACTGTATGCAAGCAACATTAAAAATCCACGACGACTAAAGCCAAATTTCATAGCACCGAATGAAGAACAACTTGTCCATATTGAGTAGATCTTTATAGCTTGAGTCTGTCAAAGTAATAACCCCACCCCTCTGTAGGAATTATTAGCATCAAAACTTAATTGTTGATTTATTTATTGAGATCTATACCCATAATAATTTTTTACATTTCATTTATTTGTTGATTTATTTCATGTAAATTCTGAAGGCTTTGATTTATTTTATTTTGTCTATGAATTTTATTTTATTCTTAGATTTGAACTTATTAATTAAAATGGAATACTAGATTTCAATATTGCAACAGATAAGGTATCTGTTGCACCAGACGACATATCTATTAAAAAATATCAAACAAATTTAGACATATGTTACAATATGTAAGCAATCTATTGGAAATTATCAAACAAGTCTTTCCACTATTGCAACTGATAAACTTAGATAGAAACATCGATATAATGCAACAAATTACCAACCTATTACAATAGATAGACTATCTGTCAAAACAAGTAGAATATTTGTTACAACAGATGGACAATCTATTGCATTATAAAAAATTCAACTTTCATTAGACATAAAAAATTGTCACTATATGTAAAGTGAAGGACTTGAAATAAAAAAGGCGAAACCCATCGACAGACAACGATCTTACACTTTGGCACCTCCAGTAGATAGTGTTTACTTTAAATACCTAAAATAGGCATCAAATGTGTTAGTTTAGCACTTTTTGACCTGTTGGCAGCTCGCGTGTATTTTATGCAGTCAAGGCTCGTTGAACCCCAATTTTTACTGACTTGGCATCTTATTTGGCCTCCAACGATTATTTTTTCCCCTATTGTCTTATATATTCATCTTCTTTCTAAAATTTAATCCTAAATTACAAAATCTTCTTCTTCATCATCTTTTTTTCTCTATCCAAATTCTTAAATTATTTGTATTTGGTTTTTCTGCATATTTTTTCATATTTTTTAACTGAGCTTAACAATGTCGAGCTTATCTTCCACTATTTTTTGTGATAAAATTTTTTGATATTGTAAATGTGGTCATGAAACTCTATTGAACACTTCTTGGACTCAACAAAATCTAGGTTATAGGTTTTTTTACTTGTAAGATTTCAAAGGTAATATTTTTTTATTTAATTAGTTGATTAATTATTGACCTATAATTATTTTGTAATTGTGGTTTTATTTTTATTGAAGTTGGGTAGATGTGATTACTTTGATTTGTATGAAGAATGACACCCTTCAAAAGAAAATTGTGTAATTTGGGGTTTGTTGAAGAAATTCAAGGCTTTTAAGGAGAAACAAAATCAAGTAAGAAGATACTACATTGTTGGCATTAATTCTACTGGTTTGGTGTTGTTGGGCACATGAATTTTCAAGCCTAATTGCTGAAATTTTCATGGAGGTGTATTTGTATTTGCTACTAGTTTGGTATTGTTGAGCACATGGATATTCAAGCATAATTATTGAAAAACATCAAACAGATTTAGACATATGTTGCAACATGTAGGTTATTTTTTAAAAATTATCAAACAGGTCTTTCCACTGTTGCAATAGTAAGACTTAGATAGAAACATCGGTATAATGCAACAGATGACCAGAATAGATAGAATATATTTTACAACAGATAGACAATATGTTGTTTTATAAAAAATTCAACTTTCATCAGACAAAAAAATTTCCACTACATGTAAAGTATGTAAGTGAAGTGACTTGAAATAAGAAATTATAATTTCATAGGCTCTTTTTTATACACAGACTCCAAGCGTCCAGTTCATACCCATAATCCCAGACCTCTTGCATGTTTGGCATAACGTTGTTGTATAGAAAGGTCATGGGCTCAGCCATTTCTATGCCGGTCAGTAGAAATTCGAGTGTGCAAGCGCGTGCGACCCGAACGCAACACCGATTTTATTTTTTGGAAGGTTTATGTCCTTATTTCAACCTTAAAAATCCCATGGTTGCTTCATCAACAATTCCGCTGGCAAATGATCCATCAGTTTACTCTGCCTGAACAAGATGGGGAACAACTCTAACAGTAGCTACATGTGGATAAAAAGTTCAGCCTCATCCAAGGAAGGTAAGTTGCAGTCATAAACCTAGATCTTTCCCTCCAGAGTAGTATCTCAACAACCCAATAATGTATGTTGTCCCTGTTCATGAATCCAAGAATACTCTTTTCCTTGCTCCATATTTTGCCATGTGGATTTAACCTCTCCCCTCTAACATATTTTGTCATTTCTTCATCCCATTGGAACCCAGAAACTAATGAATAAAATCTTGCGCCACTTGGAGTTGACACTAGCTTACTTAGATCATCGTACCTATCCTTGAAATTCTTATAGAAGTCGAGGTTCATTATCCTATCGGCAGCATCATAAGCTTTCGAGTACGCTAATTGCCTACCCCTTATGAGGAAGAGAATTTCTTCAACATACTATTATATAAGAGGTCAATTTTTAAATAGGTTAGTAATGGTAAAGAAAGAAAACATAGTGGAAAGATACAACGAATGGTCCATCTGTTACAGAGGGTTCTCTGAATATGTTTACAAATTACCCATCTAACACAACTTATGTAAGAGATGGGTAATATGTTGCAACAAAACCACCATAAGTTGCACCAGAATACATAACTATTGCAACAGATGACACATTTATTGCGTAGCTTTTTTTTTCATGGAGTAGATTAGAAGACTAGGTTAGGAAAAGTAAACTTACCCTGTCCATGTACTGCGTATGTATATCTGTCATACTCTTGAAGTCTTGGGTGGAAAAAGTATGTATGGGTAATCTTGTGTGCCTTGCTTGGCGATTTTGGCCCGTCGCAGATCCCTCTTCTCTTTGGCGCCAAGTTCCGCATATATGTCCACCTTCTTAAATGGCCCCTAAACTTCAACAACTTTTAGAGAGGGAAGATTTGTAATTTTTTTAATTTCCAATTGGAGAGTACTTGGCTAATTGCTCTTTTCTTTCTCCCAACCACCACTGTTAGAGTGTATGGCTCCCTCACCTTCTTGGATGGTATGACACCCCTTTTGGATTTCAATTCCTCAACAGCTTTAGAGATAGCCTCTACTTTTTCAAAGAGTTTATCCTGGTTTTCCTTGCACTCTTTGTATTTGCAACGAGAACATGAGGGTGAAGAGAGGTGAAAGGGACCAGTGTAAGGATGACAGGGATCTGTATAAAGGTGAGAGGGACCTGTGAAAAGGGTTTTTTCAAACATATTTATTTTTCTTGAGCATCAACATGCTTATCATCACGACTGGAAATAGCATCAGTATGCCTTCCACCAACATCAACAACTCCACCAGCAACACCCCTAAAAGAAGCACCCAGATCTGTTGCAGTAGTTTGGTCATGGAGAGCCTTAACATTAGGCTAACCTTGCCTAACTGCTCTTCTTATGTCTGTTGCTCCAACCAATTTCTTCTTTATTAACTCTACCATTGGGTCTATTATTAATATGACCTAGAGTAATAAAAGAAGTCATCCCTAACTCCTGCTCAGTAAGCACGATCCATGGATGCACAACCTTTAAAAAATATAGATACATTTAAATCATATAATAATTTGTAGTCACTTAGGTTGCATGTTAACATAGACAACTTATAAAACAACTGATCTTTTTGTCGCAACAACTGATCTATCTATTATAATAGATTAACAATATATTGCATAAGATTACCTATATGTTGCATAATTACAGTAGATAGGTAATCTGTTGAGTCAGGTTCAGAGAACCAAATCAACAGATAGGTAATCTGATGTGAAATATGAATCATTTGTCATAATAAATTACCCATCTATTGTACCAGTTGCAGTGGATAGGTGATCTATTGTAACAGATAACCCATCTATCATAATAGATGACACATCTATTTCAATATCTTTCTTTGAGTCAAATTATTCTACTTGAAAGAATATGCACTGCATCATACGGATGGTTAAATAGATCAACCTCCTTAACTATTATGTTGCTCTTTGCAGCCAACCAACTAAGGATCCTTGGATGAGAAACCTCATCTGGGTAATCCTTGACCTACTTTTAGAGGTGAGAAATGGCTTCAAATTCCCAAGTCTAAAAAATGTAAACAGGAGGCAAGCAAAAAAATTCATAATAATTATTCAATATAAATTAATGGATGAGTAAACAAATAGCGATTAAATTACCATCAAAGCCCATGAAAAGTCGTATACTATGATCGTCTTTGGGGATAGCTTTGTTAGTAAATATTTGATAGTCAAGTAGTAGCTGTCATATCCCCAGGGATAATTATTGAATTTCTCAAAATCCTCAACAAGCTTCAACAAATCATCTTTTATGACTTTGTTGATGTCTCTTGCCAATATAATGGAATTAGCAAACCAAACTAAGAACAATTCCTCAGACTTCTTTGATATGGTTTTATACTTAAGATGTTCTATCAACTTATTAGCTTTGTACCCATGTCCAACAACCAATTTATTTTTTCCTTGTGTTCGTTGGTTTTGGTGGGTGATCACTGGAATAATACCTTCCCTATATTTGATGGTGGTGGTTTGGCTGTCTTGATTGCCTCAGACCTTTTACGTGGTGTTTCCTTGGTGAGAGTTGCTTCTAAATGATCGCATCTCAAGCCCATCACTATGGCAAACTCTTTTAAGCCAAAAAACCGGCATGCCACAGTAGTTGATCCAGATTTTATCCATCTTTTCCCCCCTCGTTTGAATCTTTATTATTCCCTACATACTTGATCCTTCGCTTAAGAAGAACATACACCATGCTCATTTAGAAATGGGCAGTGTGGTCCTTAGGCAGTGTAAGAAAGTGTCCAAAGAAGCTCTTCTTAAATAGTACGTCTATGTTTTCATTCTTCATAGTTTTCCAAAATTCATCAAAAGGTTAGTTTTGCAGGGTCATCTATTAAAATCGCAACAAGAAACCTGTCAATACTAATAGTTTTAATAGGATCATGTTGGGATTTCAATATTAATTCATGCCTCATTGGTGATGCGTTATCATTCTTTTTCTCACTTTCTTCTCCCTCCTCTTTTTGTTTATTTTCTTCTTCCTCCTCCCCACTTTTATTTTCCTCATCACCATCTACAGACCCATGTCCACATCCTTCAATGTTGTTTTCATAACTTTCCTCAGCATCACTTTTTCCTGACTAAGATTGTTTAGAAAGCTCATCCGATTGTTTAGAAAGTTCATCCGAATCCCTCTGTACTGTAGTCTTTTTTGTTAGGTGGTCAGAAGTTGATCCACTTTTACTTTCTTTTCTTGTGAGAGACATGTTTTATCTACAAACAACAGAAAAATAAAAATTACATTACAATTAATGTATGCATAAATTTTAAAAAATACATTACAAACATCACCAATACATCACCACTAACAACCACCACAAATATCACCAACCAATGCCACCAACACCACCACCACCAACCACCACAAACACCACCAGTGCCACCATGATGACCACCAACACTACCACCAAGACCATAAACACCATAAACACTATCCAACAATACCACGATAGTCAACAAAATACTGCGACAAATACTAGAGTTTTCTCGGGTTCTTTCTATATTTTACTATCAAAACTAAAAATTATAAAACTATTCTCGAAGATAATACAACTAAAAGTCTTCTTTTTCATCATTTATTTAAAAACCCTAAGTTTTAGAAAACGAACAAATATAGAACTCTTCTCGAACTCTGTTACCTATAAAGACAGAGAAAATAATGGATACAAGAAAGAATAAAGTCAAAAATAATACCTATATGGTCAGAAATAGGAAGAAAATCAATCTGTTGTGAAAGGTTGAACAATTTGTTGAGTAGTTGTTGTCTGTATTGTTGAGAGAGAGAAAAGAGTGAGAAATCGAGATTTGAAATGATGAAATCTTTTTCTACAAATGGATGATTTGTATGGGTTGATTTGTATTTGGAAAAGAATGACAAGTTTTAAAAATATTAATTTGATCCAAATTGATCTTAATTTTTTTTTTAAATTTTAAAAGATATACATAATTTTTAACCATCTCATCATAATTAAGTGTATTAAGTTCAATTGGAACATTGATTAATTTTAGGCATTATCTTGATAATGAGATAATAAGAATTATTTCAACTCAGAGCGATCAATCAACGACTCAGGTTGGGGAGAACATAATACCAACATTATGCAAAATTGCTAAAGACTTAATTGGAGTTGTAGTTGACCCTATGAACTCACTCCTAGTTCTAGCTAAATCAATTTAGGTATTATATTGATAATAAGTTAATAAGAAATGTTTTAACTCAGAGTGATCGATCGATGACTCTGGTCGGGAGGAACACAATACCAACATCATCCAATTTCCAAAGACACAATTAAAGTTGTAGTTGTTCCTATGAACTCTCCCCTAGTTATAGCTAAATCAATTTGGGTATTATCATGATAATAAGTTAATAAAAAATATTTCAACTCAGAGTGATCGATCAACGACTCAGGTGGGAAGAAACACAATACCAACATCATGCAATTACCAAACACATAATTGAAGTTATAGTTGACCCTATGAACTCACCCCTAGTTATAGAAAAATAAATTTAGGCATTAGATTGATAATGAGATAATAAAAACCATTTTAACTCAAAGTGATCGATCGATGACTCGGGTCGGGAGGAATGCAATACCAACATGATGCAATTGCCAAAGACGCTATTAAAGTTATAGTTGACCCTATGAACTCACCCCTAGTTATAGCTTAATCAATTTAGGTATTAGCTTGATAATAAGGTAATAAGAATTATTTTAACTCAGAGTGATCGATTAACGACTCAGGTCGGGAGGTACGCAATACATCATCATGCAATTGCCAAAGACTCAATTGAAGTTGTAGTTGACCCTATGAACTCATCCATAGTTCTAGCTAAATCAATTTAGTTATTAGATTGATAATGAGGTAATAAAAATTATTTCAAATCAGAGTGATTGATCGATGACTCAGGTCGGAGGAATGCAATACGAACATCATGAAATTGTCAAAGACTCAATTAAAGTTGTAGTTGACCCTATGAACTCACCCCAAGTTCTAGCTAAATAAATTTAGATATTATCTTGAAAATGAGGTAATAATAATAATTTCAACTTAGAATGATCGATCAATGACTCAGGTCAGGAGGAACGTAAAACCAACAAATGAGGTAATAATAATAAATTTCTCAAGTTAAGAAGGGATCAAGCCAAGGTGGCAATTTCTCAAGTTAAGCCTACATTCCGTGCCTCCTGTTTATGGCTCTGGTCTAGTCAAAGGCAGTGGAAACAACAAGGCATGGGATTTCTGCCCAACTTCAGACCTTTTAATTTCTACTGCTATTGACCTGATCAGAACTATAAACAAAAGGCATGGGATGCAAGTTAGATATCAGAAATTGACGCCTTGGCTTCCCTTATTTTTACTTTCTAGAGTTGTTGGTTCAGGTTTCATTCTTGACTAAACATCTTACTAATCCTCTGTGCTCGCCAGAATGCTTTCTTAGAGTTTTGATCCTACACTTTGTGGGTCTTCATTGAGGCCACGCTCGCTAGTTCAAGTCCCTAGAAAAGTGTCCAGCTTCAATCCTCTTGACCATTTTTCTTTATCAAGAATGACTGACGAATTTTAATATTTGGACACCCTTCCATATTTGAAGATTATTTAGTTTTTTCATCTCTAAAGTCAACTTCATTGGCCAAATTCTCTAGAAGTTCCTTGTTTCCTTGTGTTTCCTCTTAAACAAGGTCTGAGATGATAGATGGTCTTATCCACCTCCCCCTTCCCATATAAGTATTCTCCCAAGCACCTTCTGTTGTATAATAGTCTCCTTGAGGAACCCATGCAAATAAATTTGGACTAGGGGAATATCTATTAGTTTTCCATTCTTGTTTACTGCAGTAGAAGGCTTCGAAGACCTTTCAAAATGCCATTGCACCATTAAAATTGGTCCAATCACTATTGGATATTTACATTGCCACCAAGAACTTAAACCCTTCTCTAAACTTGATACATAAACATGAGCAAAACCGTCATTAAATTGTAATAGGGTATCGACACCACCGTCTTGCAACCCTTTGGCCTTATCAGTTCGCACTTAACAAACTAAACTATAAAATATAGAATCTTGTTTCAAGGATTGGTCTAATTAGTAAAGAACTGTATTTACAAAATTATTGTACTTTATGTATGTCTATCACGATAGCCTGATCAATAATACATAACTCCCACACATGAAAGTGGATTCATTCATTTGCATGTACCTTATTCTTCTTACCCCATCAATGTCAGATAGTGTTTATTCTTCACTTTCCATCGTTAAGTAGTGTACAAGACTACGAAGGCTCAAAGGGTAACCATCTTCAATATCAGATAACTATTTGCCCATCAAGAAAAGACAAGTGCTAAAAGTCGTGACTTTTCACCTTTTTTTAAAAATATATTTATATAATAAAACAGTCACTAATTTAGATTAATTAAGGTATATGATGACTATTCAAAAAGAGGCGACCAATTGTGACTTTTTGTCTAACACATTCAAAAAAGCTGATGAATCAAATTCCCCATTTGTTGCAATTGATGAATCAGCTGTTAGAAGAAATCAGAACATCTCCTCCAATAGATGGTCTATTTTTCACAACAGATAATATATGTGTTGCAAAAGATGTCTCATCTATTGCACATACAGACTATCTGTTGCAACAGATTGTAAACTTGCTGCGATAGTGGGTTATCTACTGTGACAAATGGATGATCTATTGCAATAACTCAATAATAACGGTTGTTATTAAGTCTCAAACCATTTTGAAAAGGTGAGATGTTTGAATGTAAAAGAAAAAGTCACGACTTTTTATATAAAATAAAAAGCCAGCAGTTTGAATGTAATTAGTACAATGAAGCTGAACAGTAATGCCTTTTTACCTAACACATTTAGATTAAATCCTCTATAAATAGGTCCCTCCTTAATCTTTATTCAACTCCACTTTTATTTATTTCTTGTATTTTGTCTTTTCTTATTATATCTTCAACCACTTTTTTTCAAAGAGCATATTCCTTTCTCATTGAGGTAAGTTTTTTTTTTGTGTAAATCTACCAGTTGGTAGTATATGTTGTATTACATTTGGACTTTTTTCTTTACTCTAGTGTTTACATTTTTTTTTCAATTCATGGGTGTTCTAGATATAGCTGATCCTTTTGGAACATTGCAATTCTGGGTGACACTATGCAGGAACTTCAGAGGCAGGTTAATGATATGCAGAGGGAGTCGGTCGCTATAAGAGTAAGGATGTTTAGAGAGATTCAGAGGCTGATAAGGGTCCTACTATTGCCGGTTGATGATTAGCTGGCTAGCAATAATAAAAATGATGATGATGATAATAATAAAAATTAGAATGTGTTTTTTCTTTTAGTGTATGTTTTTTAATTTTTCTATATTGGATCTATACCTAATGTATTTTATTTTTTGTTTAATGAAAAAATTATTTTTGGTATACTTTGGCTAATTGTTCTTATTTAATTTTCATTCTATCTATTTCTTCTTCTAAACGTGGTAACATGTCGATGATTGGAGGTAAGGAGCAATTTTGAATCCAGTAGAAATAACAATTTTGGCTTTTGAGTTCTTTCAATAGATGGACCATGTATTGGAACAAATCGGTAATCGGTTGGGTTTCTATCAATAGATTATCCATCTGCTATGATAAATTTGTCAGTTGTTGGAGAAAAATATTCTAGTTTGATGAACTCTATTATGTTCTTCCAGTTAATGTCCATCTATTGCAACAGACTGGTAATCTATTAAAAATAATTTTGTGGTCTGTTGTATCTAGTTCATGTTTCACCTCTTTGTATTGATGCATAAGTTATTAAAAAAGATATTTTATATAATAAATGATAATATTTACGTTCACAGCAATGAGTTAAATATAAAAAAGTCAACAACAAGCAACAACACAAATTTTTGCAATTACAACGATCATGGTGGATTACGATCCGGGCATATAGTTCTTTTGTGGTCAATGCTCTTACATATAGAGCACTTGTTTCTTCTTGATGGAAATGATTCTCCGACTCCACACCTCCTCTTATATGGCCTTCTTCTCGGTTGGATAGTGCTTGGGTCAATATGTGGAGAAGGTATTAATCTCCCCAAAATCTTTGTAGGAACAACTCAAGATTCTTTGGGAGGCTCTAAGTAATGTGCCTACTATATGCCATTGTATATTTTTCCACTGAATAATATGAAGAGGAGTACTCATAAATTTTAATTCCATAGTTTGCAGCATATTGAGCTCAAAGCGCTGCCATAGCATGTGGACATGTTATTTTGTCCAAGTTAAAAACTCTGCACGTACAATATCTTATTTGAAGATTGACCGTGGTGACATTAACATGACCGTTGATACTGAAATTGTAATTTGCTATTTAATAAGATAATAATCTATTCCCCAGACTGATGTTCGTTGGTATTATATTTTCTGCTTCTAGAACAAATGGGGTTCTTGAGTCCTCGAACTCCATATGCCTTTCATGAAAAAATTAGCCATACTTCTTGTTTATTATTTCAAACAGAGCTACAATGGAAAATTCTCTTTCATCACCAAACAATGAATTCTCTGATTCAGCTTTGTTTGGCATCATAATATTGTACCTATATAAAAGAATCTCTTAGTACGACATCATACTAAATTTGTAACTCAAACAAGACATTAAATTCATAAGAATGTACCTATTTGCCAGACAAAATGCCCAACTCCATTTCTCGAAACCGATACTTATGAGATGTTCTGCTGCCTTAGGATGCATATCCACTATCTGATTGAAATGGTCTAAAAAATCCTGTCTACTATATGCTTTAACTTCTCTATAAAAAGGGTTCATGACCCTTTCATTGTGAAAGTTGGTCCGAATGTCCTCTCTTAGATGCTTGATGCAACAACCGAAGTGAGCTGAACTGAAAAAAATTGAACCCATATTTGGGATACTTGGATGCCTATCCGAAACAAAACACAACTGTTCGGTATCTTCGACACAGCTTCTCGGTTGTTCAAAAAAATATCCATAAGAGGCATTACATTCCTTGTCTACTACATAAAAAGCTATAGGAAAGATGTGATTCTCTGCATCCTGCGCCACCGCTGCTACCAAAACTCCATTATACCTATTCGTCAAGAAGGTACTATCGATGGCTATGAATTTTCTCAAATGTTAAAAACCTTGAATCCAAGCTGCATAGGATACAAAAAAGTACATGAACCTTTCTTTTTCATCAATATGTAACACCGTCTTACTTTCAAGATTTATGGACTCAAGCATGTAACGATAGGCATCGAGGACGGCATACCCATACTTTTGTATCCCCCTAACCAAGTCCTTAGCAATCCCCATGGCCATATATATCTTCCAATAACTAACCAGGACACCTAATTTCGTAAGGATTTGATTGGCCATAACCCTTGTAGAAGGTACTTTACCATCGGGGAATCTATTCTTGTAATATTCACCGAGGGACTTTGCCGTGGTGTGAGGATTTTTGCACAAAATGTGCTCTGAACCACATGTGTAATATTTTTCATATTTATGCATGACGAATCTGTCAGAACTTAAGTACTTCACCACTCTCAACTACCACTTGGAGTTTGGATTAACATATTTGCAGCGAAAGACTTTGCTCGAATTAATCATCTTTATTATTTTGAAATCTTTTTTCAAGAAAGAAATAAACAAAGTAGTAGATAGTTCTTTCTTGTTCTTGAATGACATTACCTTGTAAAATCCGTTCTCATTGTCTTGATGATTTCCAGACTGTGTCGATCGAGAAGAACTGCCCACTGTATTGGTTGCATCAACGGGCGTAGGTGTTTGATTATTATTTAGAATATTCAAGTCTAGATCATCTAACCTATCATCAAAGATGTCTTATTATTTTTTTTCTTTTACATTCTAGTTTTCATTATCTCTCATATTTTCAACCACAGACACCTTTATCATCGACCTGGATGAATCACTAAAATAAGCACGCAACCAAACCTGATCATTTATCTTGAAAGGTAGTACCCTCTGATTTTCAAAAGAGCTGTGCATGTAGCTTATAATGAGTTCTTTCGATTGACAATTCAGTCCACAATAGTTGATGATTATGTTCACAAAATCATCATACAAAATATCACTTTGGACTGTCATGGCTATTGTCTCTAGTATTTCACTCTCCTTCCAACGCCATACATATCGATTACTCTTCATGATCCATTGACCATGATAATCCAACCCTATTGTTATTAATCCCTCCTTTAGTGGTACCTAAATAAATTCATTTGTTAAAAAATGTTAATAGTGATTTCATAGTGCAGTAATGTGAATCCTAACAGATGTGTAATCTGTCACAACAGGTGAAAAATAAGCTGCAACAGGTAAGTGATAAGTCCCAATAGATTACTTACCTGCTGGGATTTATGTTCCACTTCTGAAGCTGATTTCAATAGACCAGTCGTCTGTTATAATAGTTGAATCATATATTACAATAGACTATACATCTTTTGTAATAGATGAAGCTTCTATTGGGATAGATGTTACAGTACTAAGGAACCTTTGAAGTTGATTCCAACAGATGAGTGACATGTTGCAATAAATAATTAACTTATTGTGACAGATGACTTGCCTGTTGCAACAAATGACGCATCTATTGAAATTGAGTTTATGTTCTATTGTAATAGGTTACTAATCTATTGCAATAGATATTTACCCTGTTACAACAAATGACACATCGGTTAGAATCAAGTACAGGTTCTGTTGCAATAGGTTACTAATCTATTGCAATAAATATTTACCCTGTTGCAATAAATAACTAGTCTGTTGCAATAGATGGGTCATATATTGCAACATATGACCTATTTATTCGATTCAGGTTATAACACTATAGAACCATAAATATGAATCCAACATATATGTTTTCCGTTATAACATATGGCTTATCTGTCGCAACAGATGATTGATCTTTTAAAGAAATGTCTCTTATGTGTATTCATGTCGTGTACTATCTATTGTTAAAAAATTGCAAAATAATAGTTACCCAGATGACAAATTCAACTAAAAATCATAATTTGACTTATCAAAGTCTCTTATGAAGTTATGCCAAAGTGAAAAGTGATGTATGAAACAAAATTTGACCTAAGAAATTTGTCAAATAGCAGCAATAGAGGTAACAACAACAACAACAATGGTCAACAAGAAGAAGATAAAGATGATAGTGCAGTAGAAGAAGATGATGATGAAGTAGAAGATGATGAATAAAGCAGTAACAACAATGAATAACAAAAATTTCTAAGAGAGAGAAAAACAACAATGGATGAGAAGAGAGAGAAACGCACCCTTTTCTCTCCGTTTCCTGTTATATTAGGTAAACATTTGAATCAAAGTGTAAATTTATAAACTTGTGAGCTATTCTCAAACTTACCCTACTTTCTTAATCCGTAATAAAGTAACTGTCATCTATACTCAATTATTAAGACTTGAGTCACGTACACCTCATTTTAAAACTCTTTTTTTGACTTTATCTCAACGCCTCAAGTATTTGATATCATTTTTTCTATGGTGCAGAAGCATCCTGCACAATATCTTTTTGCAAAATCATATCAACAGTGATACTTCATTGTATAGGTATCAGATTGATTATTTTTAAGGCTTATGTAGTGTTACATTCTTTTTTAAAGTTACGTTCATTCAAATTATCGATTGATGAGCGGTGATATTTTTGCATTTTATAGTTAGATTATCTTAAATTAATATTTTCAAAGATTACTATTACTTTCTTGCGGTTGCAGATATATATAATTACATTGACAACAATATGATCTACTAGACGTCTCAAGAAAAATACTTATATCAATCAAATTTCAATGCATGAGCTTCTACAAAATGATACTTCATTCGACTTTGTAATATATAGGCTACACTTTCTTAAAGAAAAAGTAGAAGCCTTTAGATGTGAGATATTACAATCATAATTTACGTTGATCATATTTAAATTTAAATCATGTGCTGGTGAAATATATATATATATATATATATATATATATATATATTTCAAAAATTGATCACTAATTGTAAGAATTTAATTGTATGTAAACGTTACATGAATAATGATTTAATAATTTGATGTTTTATTTTATTTTGATATTATATAGGTGGCTAAATCATGATTAAACTTCGAAATATGAAACTTTTTATTTTTAATAACATCTAATATATATTTTTTACTAGCAAAAATAAAAAAAGAAGATTCAATTAATCTAATTTTCACCTCCCACTATAATTATTTTCTTGATTATATATATCTTAATATGCATTTATGTGTTTTTCCACCCTTTCCGATTTATAGGAAAAATCCTTTTGAAAATTTCTCATGGAATTTAAAGATGAAGTGAGCTTTACTTTACATTATGGTAGAAGAAAAATAAACAAAGGAAGCATAAAATCTATTAAGTAATAGTAAATTTTTTTTATATATAGATATGTATTTCTGAATAGCTGAAAATTTTTTGACATATATGATTGGTTGTGTTGTATTCTAATAAGTTTAATATGAATTATATATCAACTAATTTGTTAATTATTAATAGGTATTTCCATGGATGGTTGTTAATCTTTATAAATTTTCTTTCTCTATTTTCTTTCACTTCTCTTCTTTTTTAATTTTTCATATAGAAAAATTTCTCAAAAGTGTTTAAAAAGTTTCACTTAAATATGGATATTAGAGAGCAATTTTTCAAAATTTTCTATCTCAATTATATTTTTAGAATAAATTATTTTAATTTATTATTAATCTTAATCACCACGCAAAGCACGGCTAATTTCACTAGTTTCATTGAAAAAGAAGGTATTGTAAAGGTTAGTCGATACGTCGCCTTATTATTGTCCGATAATATCTAACTCATTATTGAATTAACAGATATCTTATTGATTTGCTACCAGATTAATGCATTTAAAGTTGATGATTGATAAGTCAAATCATTAAGTATAATTAGATGCCCCATAAGGATCCCTACTCAGTTATCTTTCCTACTTATCAGTTGTAAATATATATCACTTATTGAGCAACATGTTGGCTATTCTAAAACTACTCGATTATTCTTAATACTTATATTTCTATAGTTCTTGGTTGATAGTGAATCATGTATAATTCATCTATACAAACTGAGCAATGTTGACAGGTAAACTCCTATCCACGTTAGTGATTCTATCATCATTTCCTATAAAATTTTATGGCCAACCTAATTTTTTGTTAGAGCTCGCAATTTTCCTATATAGAAGTATAATTAATTATTTATTTTCACTTTTATCCGTAGGCATAACTAGAAAGAGATATTGATGTGGTACAAAGGAAAACATCATTAATTTGAGAAAAATAATAAATGAGGATGATTTAATACTAACTTATTTTTGCCAGTTTATATTAAAATAATTTTTTAATTATTATATTTTGATTAAATCAATTAATTGAAATATTTAACATTTAAAAAGGCAATTCATTTTATTTGTAGTTTGGTTAGTTTATTTATATTATTATTTGATGAGCATTTGATCGTGCTATGCACAGATCTATTTTCAATGTTGAAGAAAACAGTGTCATCATGTTAAGTGGGAGCATAATGCTCTGTATCATGTGGAACAAGATTTGTACCATTACATTGATAAAGCTTATTACAAAGATCAAAATTATACACATGACATGACTCGAACTAGGGCCTTGTCGTACTGGGTATCCCAAGTTAAAATAGGATCGGGGACCACCCCCGTTACCCAACCTAACCTCCAAATACGCATACCCTGAGTCGGATGAATTCCAAACGTATAATAAGATAGCATTTACTACGATCCAAGACTCTGGTATAGGTCAATAACCGTGGCCAACCCGAACAAGTCCAACTATCCATTTCCAACCAATAACCACAACCAAACTAATATAAAACCAAGTTCATATCCATAACATAACATAAAAGGATGGAACAATCATAAATTCAATCAATCGATATCAACCCCAAAACCAATGCCAATACTAAGGCTGACACCAATATCGACACCGCCCATTCCAACCCATAGTAGTCACATAAGTCTGTCAAAAAAAGAAAAACAATATCCAGTTGGAACATGCCTCTAACCATAACCAAAATCAATATCCCTAAAATGACCAAAGTATGTAAAGACATCTATGATATGAAATGGAGCCATCCAGAATATGGAAGCTCACCATTTTAATTCAATCACTGATCCCAAATCTGATCACTAAGCAAGAGGAGATAAATAGTTAGTTCCTGTGTCGCGTGGAGATACAGTCACCTAATTAGCGGGTGAATGCTATCATAAACTATGGATAAGGATAAAATAATGTCATCCAGT
Source organism: Capsicum annuum (assembly GCF_002878395.1). NCBI lineage: Eukaryota > Viridiplantae > Streptophyta > Magnoliopsida > Solanales > Solanaceae > Capsicum > Capsicum annuum. The sequence continues at coordinate 150,190,341 of NC_061114.1, forward strand.
AAAAATTAAGTAAACAAACCATATGCAAACAACCATACATATATGTGTATATATATATATATAGCCATGTCGGGAAAGGGAGCAGGGTTTAGTATGCCTTTAAAATCATTAAACAGGGTGCAAGTAGCTTAACCATTCTAGAACCACCCACAGGCTATATGGGTCTAGTGTAACCCCCTAAATGGGCCTCGATACATGTAACCACAAAAACCAGAGATACCATAAGAGTAGGGGATTCTCGAGTACCCTTCGCTCTCTATGATACATGTGTATAGTGTATTTAGAGGATTCCCATATACCTCATAGTATTATATATGGTCGCTATGACCAACCTTCATGTCGTAAAATATGAGTTTCTAGTTTTTATCCAATGGACTTGAACCTTCACGATAGCTATCACACCCCACCATTATTTCCCAATTAAAACCATTATCATCCAACCAAATCATTATTCCATTATTATTAACCAAGGCTATGTGTAGTGGTATTGTCATACCGACTATAGCTTGCAAGCAATGTCCTTAGCCAAACTTTTTATGCAAGGGGATTCCATATACCCATAGATTACATTCTCAAGTTAACTTTGAGGAATCCCATGTACCCCACAAGTGTTTCATTATTGTGTTTGCTTGGGGTAATCAATGTACTATATGCCTAATATTATGAATATGATGGAGAGAAATCACTTGTACAAGCCCCAAATTTATCCTCCAGATGAAACCCTAGCCTTCTTTTACCCAAGAGCCTTAGAGAAAATTAGAGAGAGTTTCTAAGTGTTTAAGATTAGAAAAATAGGGTAAATATTTCCTAATAGTGATATAAGTTGTAGGGCCTTAAGCGGTTAAGTGGGAAATGTCCCGATTACCCTTAACTTAAACTGCTTAAAATTCCTGTCAGATAGTATGACTCTCCCATACCAGTCGTACCCTTCCATACGAGTGGTACCCACCATTTTTACCCTAGGCCTCCCCCTGGATCCCACACTGTAAAACATATGGCTTACCCAACCCAAGTCATACCTAACCGTACGATTAGTATCCTAAACCATATCTCTAGTAGAATAGAACCAAAGAAAGTTTGAACACTGTCTACCATACGAGTGAATGGTACGAATCATACCCTAACTTACAACTCATGGTGAGCCATTCGTACTTAAATCCAAGTAATTTACCAAGTCTGAGATTAAGTGAAGGAAAAACAAAACCATACGACCCATCACCAACCATATGACTCGTACCCTCTAAGTTGTATCCATTCCAGAAACCAATCCAACCCACCAATCAACACTGGTTAAGCATATGACCAAGAGCATACCAAATGTACCTTATCATACGACTGGTACTTATAAGTCATATGATTTCCAGAATCTAGAAATTTAGGAAATTTTCTAAGGGTCCAAACCTAGGGTGTTTCGGTCTCCCCCACAAGGATCATTCATCCCCGAATGACGGACAAGGTAGGTCGACCACACACATAATTATTTGCATTATTAAACATTAATCCTACCTTTAACCAAGTTAGAAAATAAAGATGTGATCAAGAACACATACCTTCAGCATAAATATCCAGAGCAAAAACCAAATGCAGATATTTGGACTTCATATCTGCTTCCGCTTCCCATGTAGCCTTTTTGACCTAGTGGTTCCATCATAGAACCTTTACAGAGGCCACTTCTTTGATCCATAACCGATGAACCTGCCAAACCAATATCTCAACTAAGACCTCTTTATAATACAGAGAATCCGAGATCCCAATCCTTCCAAAGGAGCCACGAAAGAAGGATCAACAAGATACTTTCTCAACATAGAGACATGAAATACCGGATAAATGGATCTCAAACTAGAAGGCAACTCCAATTCATACATCACATTACCAACCCTTCAAAAAACCACATAAGGACTAACATACCGGGGACTGAGTTTCCTCTTTTTACCAAACCGCATCACTTCCATAATAGGAGATACCCTTAGGATTACCTTATCCCCAAACTCGAACTCTAAGTCTCTACGCCTTACATTTACATAGGAGATACCCATAGCCTGATAAACCAAATCCGTACTGAACAGATCTGCCTCACTAAGCTCAAACCATCCAATAGGAGATATACACCTCCTACCATACAATGCCTCAAAAGAGACCATCCCAATGCTAGAATGATAGCTATTGTTGTAAGAAATCTTTACTAAAAGTAGATGCTTAACCTTATTGCCACTATAATCAATCACATATGCCCAGAGCATGTCCTCTAATATCGGCATAGTCCTCTCCGCTTGCCCATCCATATTCAGGTGGAAAGCAGTACTCAGAATAACCTTAATACCCAACCCCTTTTGAAACAACCATCAGAAGTAAGATAAACAATGCATACCTCGATCAAAGATAATCAAAATAGGTACCCTATGAAGCTTTACAATATCATGAAGATACAATTGTGTATAGTCTTCAGCTAAAAAGTAGTCCTCACTAGAAAGAAGTGAGCAGACTTTGTCATCCTATCCACGATGACCCAAAATGAATCAAATTGGTTCCCAGACTGAGGAAGACCGGTAACGAAATCCATATTGATCACCTCCCATTTTTATTCAGGCAATTTAATTTCCTGATATAACCCTCTAGGCCTCATGTGTTTAACTTTAACCTGTTGTCACACCATATACTTAGCAACAAAATCAGCCATATCCCTCTTCATACCATTCCACTAATACATATCCTTGAGATCATGATACATTTTTATTTAATCAAGATGAACAACATAGCACGATTCATGTGCCTTAGCCAAAACCCTTTGTTGCAAACCATCGATATCAGAAACACATAATCTCCCTTGGTACATCAAGGTACCATCAGTGTTGATCTTAAACATCATCACCCTTTGCCTACCAACATCACTCTTGATCTTCATCAAGATGTGATCTAGCATTTGCTTTTCCTTGATCTTTTTACCCAGAGATGACTAAACCACTTCCTGTACCACCATACCACCATCGTTAGAGTCCAAGAGATAAGCTCTAAGATTTGCCAAGCAGTGAATATCTTTCACCAATTCCTAGCTCTCCTTATCCTTATGAGTTAAACTCCCTATGGACAACCTGCTACAGGGATCAATAAATACATTATCATTACCTAAATAGTAGTGAAGTCAAATATTATATTCCTTGAGAAGGTCCAACCATCTTCTCTGTCTGAGATTTAGCTTCTTCTAAGTGAACACATACTGTAGACTCTTATGATTAAAAAAAAGTCCATGTGCACCCCATACAAATAATGCCACCAAATTTTCAAAGCAAAAACTACCGCTAAATGCTTCAAATCATGAGTAGGATAGTTCCTCTTATGCAGCTTCAACTTCCTGGAAGCATAGGCAATTACCTTTCTATGTTGCATTAAAACACAACCAAGTCCCATCGGGGATGCATCATAATAAACCACAAACCCTTCATTACCTTCAGGTAAAGTCACAATTAGAGCAAAAGTTAGATTATCCTTAAGCTTCTTGAAACTCCCCTCACAAAAATCCAACCAAGAAAACTATACCTTCTGCTAAGTCAACTTAGTCAATGGGGTAGCTATCATTGAGAAACTTTCCACAAATCGCCTATAATACCCAACCAAACCCAAGAAGCTCCAAATATCTGTTGGAGTTGTGGGTCTAGGCTATCCTTTAACTGCTATAACCTTTTGTGGATCCACCATGATCCCCTCATTAGAAATAATATAACTAAGAAAAGTTACAACGTTCAACCCAAACTCACACTTGTAGAATTTGACATACACCTGCTGTTCCTTTAAGGTCTGAAATACCATATGGAGGTGATTGGCATGATCTACCTCACTATTAGAATAAACCAGAATGTAATCAATGAACATAATGACAAAAATATCCAAAACCCCTATTCATCAAATCCATAAATGTCGTTGGGGCATTAGTCAAACCAAATGACATAACTAAGAAGTCAAAATGCCCATACCGAGTATGAAAAGCTATCTTAGGGATATCCGCCTCCCTAATCTTAAGTTAATGATACCTATACCGAAGATCTATTTGAGAAAAGAATTTGGCACCTTGCAGCTGATCAAATAAGTCATCTATCCTTGGAAAAGAATACTTGTTCTTAATGGTCACCTTGTTCAATTACCAATAGTCAATGAACATCCAAAAGGAACCATCTTTCTTCTGCACGAATAATAACGGTACACCCCAAGGGGACACACTATCATAGATGAAACCCTCATCTAAAAGATCCTTAAGTTGCTCCTTGAGTTCCCTTAACTCAGCTAAAGCCATTCTATAAGGAGGAATAGATATTAGATGAGTGTCTGAAATCAAATAAATACCAAACTCAATCTCCCTATCCGGAGGAACACCAGGAAGATCATCTGGAAAGACCTCAGGAAACTCATTTACCACCATAACCAAATAAAAAAAGGACCTTCCAAGTTAGATTCTTTAACCCAGACCAGATAATAGAGACACCCTTAGGAGATTAATCTCTGAGCTCTAAGATAAGAAATAAACGTCTCCCTAGGATCTAGGGAACTACCCTTCCACTCAACATCGGTTCACCTGGGAACTTAAAGATGACCTTGCAGGTCCGACAATCTAAGGATGCATAATAATAGTGTAACCAATCCATCCCTAAAATAACATCAAAATCCACTATATCAAGTTTAAATAAATCCACCAAAATCTACTTACTAGTAACAGATACCACACACCCCCTATAGACTTTCTTAGAAATCACAGAGTCACTGACTGGGGTAGAAATAGAAAAAAGATCCAAAATAACCTCAGGATCAAAACTAAAAATACACATCTATAAATAGAGTCACATAAGATAGAGAGGACCCCAGATCAAGAAAATAATACACTTTATAGGAAAATATTTGTAACATACTAGTCATGACATCATATGATGCCTCAGATTCCTGCCGAGTAGCAAAAACATATAACCGATTCTGACCTGTGTTGGAACCAAAAGCAAAAACAGGTGTAGAAGCAGCACCGTTTGGTGCAGGAGCAGGAGATAAAGAAATCGGAGCCTTACTCGCTCCCAAAACACCCTTACCAATCAAAAAATTTCTAAGCATATGGCCTAGATGGCGACATTTAAAACACATGTCCCTACCCTAATCATAGAAACCCCAATGTAACCTACCACAGAACCTGCAAGGATGACATGATGAGGAGAACTAAGCCCCACTATCCTGAGATTCGGCACCCTGTGCCTAGAAATTATCACCACCTTACCTATCACCTGACTATTTTGGGTAAGGACCACTAGTTGTAGAGAAGGAATAGGAACTCCCCCACTTCTTCTTTGGCCACTTACCGCCTTCCCGACCACCTTGCTATTAAGGACTACCCTGTTCAGATGACTTGAACTAATTACCCTGTCTTTGTCTAAGCTCAACTTGCTTTCTTTTTTCCTTTCCCACCTATTTCATATAAACCACAAGCAAGAAATATCCATATCTTTGATCAGTAATACAGTCTTGATTTCAAGGATCAAATCTCGAGATAGTCCAGAAGTGAACTTTCTCATCTTGGCCCTCATATCAGACACTAATTCCAGAGCATACCTAGGCAGCTGATGAAATTTCAAGGTATATTCCTTGACCGATATTTTTCTTTGTCTCAAATTGACAAATTCCTCTGCTTTAGTTTCTCTCAATTCTTGAGAAAAAAGCGTTAGAGAAAGTATTCCAAAAAATTTACTCCTCAAATCACCTCTCACCCTATCCTACCCCTCATATCATTGGTACGCCACATCCTTAAGATAATAAGAAGAAAAATTCACCCCTTCCATATTCGTGGCCTGCATTACCTTGAAATTTTTTCCATCTCATCCAAGAAACCTTAGGGATCCTTCTCCACCTTCATACCAATAAAAGTAGGAGGATTCATCTTCATAAACTTGCCAACCCTTATGGTCTCAATAGACCAATGCACCCTGCTTATCCTGAGCAACAACTAGCTGAGCAATAACGTAAATCAGTTGATGAAATTCTGCATTCATCATCTCACCCTGGGGAGGACTAGTAGAAACTGGTAGAACTCCAGAATAATTAAAGATGGGATCCCTAGGTCGAGTATGGATCCCCTAAGTAGTATATGTCCTTTCAACATTATCCCCAGTTAGGACAAAGGAGTTGCTTTGCATCTCAGATCGTCTAGTCATGATCGAAAAAGCAAACAAAAGAAGGATTAACAAAAATTCCAAGACTTATACTCCAAGCTTAAAAATAAAATACCAAGAAAATGAAACATTCCTAAATGCTTTGTAGCCTCTCTCTTATGATGTGACATGCTACACATCCTTAAAAGAGACTCGACTTGGCACAGTTTTGTGGACTCCCAATTGACCATGAACCTAGGACTCTGATATCAACTTGACACGACCCAAACCAGGGCCTTGTAGTAATGGGCAACCCAAGTCCAACCAAGACTGGAGACCACCCCTATTACCCAATCCAATCTCCAAATATGCATACCCTAAGTCTGGTAAATTCCAAATATATAATAAGATAGTGTTTACTATGATTCCAGACTCTGGGATATGTCTATAACCGTGACCAACCGAACAAGTCTAACCATATATTTCCAACCAAAAACCATAACCAAACTAATATAAAAACTAAGTTCCTGTCAATAACATAACATAAAATAATGAAACAATCATAAATTTAGTCAAATGGTATTTCCCCAATACCAATTCCATTACTAAGGCGACAGTAATACTGACACCACCCATTCCAACTCATAATAGTCAAACAATCCTCTAACCAAAAGAAAAATAATATTTAATTTGGATATGCCCCTAACAATAACCAAAGACAATATCCATAAAATGCCAAAGTATGTAAAGACATCCATGAAATAAAATAAAGCCTTCCAGAATATGGAAGCTCACCACTTCAATCCAATAGCTGATCCCAAATCTGATTACTAAGCATAAGGAGATGAATGGGCGGTTCCTACATCGTATGGCGATACATCCATCCAAAGATGATTTAGCAGGTGAATGCTAGCATAAACTTAAGATAAGGATAAAATAATCCATCCAATAAAAACTAAGTAAACCAACCATATGCACAGAACCATGTATATATATAAAACTTATCGGGAAAGAAAATCGGGTTTAGCATGCCATTTAAACTATTAACCTAGGTATGTGTAGCTTAACCATCCTAGATTCATCCACGAGCTATATGGGTCCAGTGTAACCCCCTGAATGGTCCCCGATACATGTAGCTGCACTAAATAAAGATACTATAAGAGTAAGGGATTCCCAAATACCCTTCTCTATCCATGATACATATGTACAGTGTACTTAAAGGATTTTGATGTACCTCATAGTATCATATATAGTCGTTATGACCAACCCTCATGTTGGCAAACATGAGTTTCTAATGTCCGTCCATTGGACTTGTATCTTTACGGTTACCTATCACACTCTGCTATTATTACCAAATTAAAACCATTTCTATCCAACTAAACCATTATTCCATTATTATTAACCAAGGCTATGAGTAGTGGTATCGTTATGTAAGGGGTTTTCCATGTACCCATAGATTACATTATTAAGTTAACTTAGGGGAATCCATTTATCCCCCAAGTGTTCCATTATTATGTTTTCTTGGAGGAATCCCATATACCCCACAAGTTGTTCATTAGTATGTATACTTGGGGAATTCCCTTGTACCCCACAAGAAAGTAAATTAACCATAACCATGACTACTAAACCTTACCATTTAACTATTCTAATCAATTTAAACCATTTATACTATTTAGGGTTCCATTACCAAACCATACCATGCAATAGTTTTATTAAAAGTCCAAAAATATAGTAAAAATATTATCATAGGCATTTTATCAAACATGTTGGGGGCATAGTATTTCCAAAACCAATTCCAATTACCAATTTACCATACCCATAAAACCAATTGTCCAAACCACCATTAAAGTATGTAAAAACATAATTAAAACATGGGAAAAATCATAACCAAGCATTTAATACCAAAACCCCAACATATATTTGAAAACCCCAAAACAATACAATAATTATGCCATAAAAATATTATCTAAAATATTCCATTAGTTAGAACTAATATTGAGGGAGAAGTACATACCTTAGATTATGAAGATGATGGAGAAAAATCACTCGTACAAGCTCTAAATTGATCCTCTAGATAAAACCCTAGCCTTCTTTCACCCAAGAGTCTTAGAGAAAATTAGAGAGAGTTTCTAAGTATTTAAGATTAGAATAATAGGATAAATAATGTCTCAATAGTGATATAAGTTGTGGGGCCTTAAGATGTTAAGTGGGAAAATGTCTAGATTACCCTCAACTTAAACTACTTAAATTCGTATCAAATCCAGAAAATTTTCTAAGGGTCTAAATCTGGGGTGTTTTAACATAACTGATGCAATTACATTGGTAAAACTTGTTGAAAAGATCTAAGTTAATGTGAATTCAAATCATTGTAGTAGGTAGCATAAGTTGCATGTGGGAAAAAGAGGAGACATTATTCAAAGTTTGATAATAGTTATATGTCACAATTCACAACTAATACCTTTAAGTTCTAAAGCAATAGACACATAGTACTTGAAATGAGAGGAACATATAAATACTAAATTTTAATTAAATAGATAAAGATAAAAGCAACATTATTCACCAAAAGGATGATCAAAAGAAATGTGAAACTTACCGACAACATATTAAGGAGCAGTCAATATTGTGCAACTACTACAATTATTGCATTCAAAGATGTGTGCAAAACAAAATCAAAGGAGAATTCAATTCAAAGATGTTATTCATATGATTGCATTGTTATATTATATCATTCTTTTTCCTTTTTACTATTATATGGTTCAATTAGTCAAGGTAATTTTTTTGAGATTTGATAATTCTAAAAGTACGGGTGTAGTGCCCAGAATCTGGTACCTAGAATGCTACATGGTGCTCATGACTCCAAAGGACCACAAGCTAACCCATGACTAATATTTGTTCCTGTATATTATATGTTATACTATATAATTGCGGATACATGAACTGAAAGACCATAAGGTTCAAAACTGTAACATAATATCTGATAAAATATAACATTTGGGTGGGGTATGAAATACCAAAACAAACAACAACTAAAATAACTAACTAAACATGATAGTCTGAAAAACTTCTAACTGACTGAACTGTCTGAATAAGGAGTTGATGGGACATATCCCCAACTAACTCCAACTAAAAAATTAATTAATGAGATAATAAATAAATGATCATGTCCTTGATGGATGAGGACTCACTGCTAACTGAATGCTGATATCTAGAATCTACTGATGCTCTGGAGCTCGTGTCTCTGAACCTATGGTATAAAACACCATAGTGCAAATATGCCAGTACTTTAAATATACTGGTATGCATGTGAGGTAGGATGAATGCATGGGGTTCATATGCATGAATAATACTGGATAACTGACTAATATGAACATGAGAATACATACATGAATGCACAGTAACTATAGTTGAGATCGTGATAACATAAATTTATTGATAACTAACATGACTGATAACTGATGTAACTGATAACATGATTGACTATATCTGGTAGTCCTAAATCTTGTGGAACTAGATAAATTTATTACTATTCTGAGTTGACTATATCTGACAGTCCTAAATTTTGTAGAACTATCTGAGTTCTATTTCTGAGACTGAATGACTGTATTTGACAGTCCTGATTCTATAACTAAAACTGTGGGAAGTAGTACTTTAATCGACATGCCCCTAATAAGCTATTATAACTGAGTTGGGGTACAACCTATATCCCCAATTGGAAGGGTGTCAATACCGTTCCACTGGTAAGGACAACCTGTGAGTGACCCTCATATAACAGGAAACTCTAGTGAGAACGGTGGGAACCCTCATATAACAGGTTAAGCCACCTTATCTACCCTCATATAACAGGATATGATGTCTCAACCTATATGGATATGTAGTTTTGGAATGCAAGGACTGTTTCTAAAAATCATACCCTCATATAACAAGTGAGTTCCTATCCTTGGGTTCACTCGGTGCTAATTTCTTCTCTCATCTGAGTAGAAACTGAACATGGATCACTAAACTAAATTAACTAAGTTTTGTTGATTGATAGAATATTATTGAGATTAATGGGATTACTGAGTTTTCTTGAGTCATGAGACTGACTGTATACTATGGATTATGGCTTCTCTAAGGATATCGTGAAAACATAACGTTGATTCTACGCGTACAACTATATTTTTCGGGTACAAGTACCCCCAAGACTCGTGGAAGAAAACTGACAAAGCATGACTTTCTTGAATACATGATCATATCAACAGTTCATAAAATAATAAGTTGGAGAATTCATAATGTGCAAGTTCTAAAGGACCACAAAGGCTACATATATATCCATAATTCATTGACTAAGACATTTCATCAAACACTTGACATGCATGAACTTGTATATGAGTGGGGATTTCATATTATAATACTAGTAGGGAACTTTTTTTCCACATAGGTATTTAATCGAACACATGGTAAGCATAGTATATGTAGATAATATTATACAACCAGTAAACATCATGATTCAATTCTAATTTCACAATTCAAGGGCTTAATCTTGGATTCACATAAAGCTACAACTATAATAATTAATTCCACTTAAGATTTATCACTAAACATGGATTAGAATTTAATCGGTCATTATCAATATGAACAAAAGCAAACTCAACATGAAATTCATAAAATCTATATACTTGAATGTTGAAAAGAGATTCTTGGGCTTTATGGATGAATGGAGTCCATGAATGAACACTATGCATACCTAGGTGAGTGATTTCTTGAAGATCTATGGAGGAAAACTTGAATTCTTAGCTTAGAATCAAACACCTAGGGTTTCTTGTTCTTGGGAATTGATCCTTGAGAGAAACCCTAGTTTGTTTTTGTAGAAAAATAATGAAATTATGAGCTATAGTCAGGTGTAATTAGGGGTTAAATCGGGTGTAAAAAACCCAAATACCCTTTTAAAATTGGCTTAAAATTAACTGAATGGGGTGTGCAATGGTCTATCGCTGGGTCGACGATCTGTCCGTCTTGACCATCGCACCTAGGCAGAATAGAGGTTCACTGTCTCTCTTGCGATGGCCTGAGTGACGATCCATCACTAGCTCGATGGACTGTCGGCCTGGGCCATCACTTTTAGGAAGAAGTTGGTCTCACTGCCTTGCTACGATGGTGTGGGCAATGATCCATCGCTAGCCCGATGGTCTGTCGGCCTCCACCATCACACCTAGGTGGTTTTGACTGCCTTCTGTATTTCTTCATAACTTTCTTCCCCGATACTGAATTTGGATAAAATTGGTATCGTTGGGAAGCTAATTCAATTTCCTACTTAACAAAAAGAGAAAATCTTACAAATTTAACGTGTACAAAAATAGATTCATATTTTAAAGTAAGTTTCTAACATTCTTGGAATAATTTCAAGCTAGGAAAAAGTACAGGGTATTACAACAGAGTATTTATTAAGGTGCTTATATTCAAATATCTGTACTTCTAGATCCAAAAAGTATTTATGGAAATAATCTAAGCCAACTTTAAGATAATAGTTTAGGTGGTTCAAAACTACCATAAACTCTATTACATGGGTCTTATTGTATCAGGTAACACCTACTAACAAATATTACTTCTTTAGTGTTTACTTACATGATATCATGGACAAACCTTATATAAAGTTTATAGTTTTAGAAATAAAGTTAGCCTAGGGTATCGATCCTCAAGCAATTCATTTGACAATTTATCTTATCTTTATAAAAATAGCTCGTATCCATACATGAAATTAAGTATACTTCTGAGATAATTAAATTTATGCATATCATACATATCATAAATACAAAAGAATGTCATGGAATACTTTTAGATAGGACTTCACTAGTTTTTCAAACGAATGGAGCTTTATATTATTTTTTTCCATGATTATGTTTTCAAAAGTTTCACTTTCTTCCCTTGTAACAAACTATATAGATAAATCATTGAGAAAAAAAATTTGTTACTCTAACCCTACTACTTGAGTGTAGGAAAAATATAAAATCTTACCCGAAGTTCAATAACGCATGATGCTTTGAAAGAATAAGAATATAGAAAGAAGTTGATATTTAATTTTACTTTGTAAAGAATAAGAATCTAGACCAACATTCAAAAACAAAATGCTAGAGGGAGACAAAGAACAGGTTAAACTAATTTAGATACTACTTGATTTTACTATAGTTGACATTTTTTGCTTCTTAGCTATAATTTTTGAGAACTCTATGTCTCCAAGATTGCCAACATTTATTTTCTTTGGTAGGGAATCCTCAATTTGTTACCTATAATTGTAATATGTAGAATACATATGGCACACTGCTGCAAGATTCTCTGATTTTCAGTTCTGAGAGATCAAGGTGCTAATGCCCTGTGTCTACATATATGTAATAAGATATTGTTGATGAAACTAAAGAACCGCAGAAGAAATTCAGACATTAATCTGTTAAAGAAGGATGATCACAGTTGTAACTATAAACATACTACTATTCAGTAGACATAGATGTAGAAATAAAATGAAAAAATTATCTATAGACTACATATAGTAAATAATATAAAATTTCTTTACACTTGTACTTCTTTAATTTCAATTATTAAGGCAATCCTTTATTTTACACAAAAATTAAATAACCAAGACCATTATGACAGCTTCTCAAACATCATTTTTAACACATAAAATAATATAATTTCTTCTCTGCTAAATAAATCAAGTAGAATAATAAAAATAAGCCTAACATATGATGAACTTATTGAACTTAAAGAGAAGTAGTATGTAGAGTACTATTATTTTCTTAAATTACAATTTGTTACAACAAATGAATAAATACTAAAACATAATCTTAATAATCAAAGCTAAAAAGTTCATATTTGATATTTGTTGCCACATTAAGCTAGTTGACACATAGGATAACTCTGAGCTTTATCTATCACTCTTAGTATTTAATTTTTTATCTCACTAAATTTCAAATCAAATGAATGCAAACTAGTGACAAACTATTTAGTTTTATTGCAATCTCATCAATAAATCAAGAAAAGATATCTAATTTTCTGAAGGAACTCATTTGTAAGAAGTACTATTAATTTCACTACATACAATCTTCTAATTCGATAATTGCAAACTTGGAAAGAATCATTAATTTGAATAATATAAAATTCTTGCAACTTATTCTGCAGACTTGTAAGACATTGCAGAAGAAAACAATTGACAATAATTGCAAGTACATTTATTAAAAAGAAAATTTGTAATTAATAGATGTGCTGGATACATATTTAATGATAGAAGGAGTGAAATAATATACTAAATTTTTCATTTTTATATTGTTCCTTGATATATTGTGTAAGACCCTTAAAATTTTGATCATTTTATTTCTGACCCTCCCGTGTTCGTAATATCAATTTTAATTTGAATTGTGTTTAGGAATATTAAAAGGGTAATTTGAAAATGTTTTAGAATTTTTGGAAAGGGTTCAGAGTATTTTGAAACTCTGAGGCAGTGTGCCTTCGCGTTATCTTTATGTCATGGAGCTTACTCTTTGTGATATTAGCGTGGCATGTAGGATAACCTCCAAGATAATGGAGTGCCATGCCAAGGTGTAAAATACATTCAGTTTTATTTTTTTCATTTAAGGGTGAGGGGATTTTGGCCTTTTCACCTTTTTCACAACTTATAAACATAAAAGACACCCTTTTTCTTCAGTTTTTAAAGATCAAACTATACTTTTTTCATCTTTAACTCTATAATCAAGAATTCTTAAGGGTTTTACAATATATTCATCACCTTTTTAGAGATGTGTAGCATGCCACACTTATAAGAAGGAGGCTACACGACATTTATGAGTGTTTTTCTTCCTTGTGTTCTATGCTCTAGAGTCTGGTGTTATTAAACTTCTCTAACTCCTAGCTTTCTCATGTTTCATATCGTGCCTCCCCGAAGATCTGATATTCATAAAAACTCTATAGGGAACTGTGTCCTACCTAAGGAAAATGTGGAGGGGACTCGCCCTATGTATAAAGTACAAACTCAATTTGGGGTCCTTGCTCCTAATTGTATTGCTCCACATAGAGTTCCACCTATCTTTAATAGTCCTTTTTGGGCTTGTCGGGATGCCGATGCTTACGGTTAGCAGCTTTAGGGGACATCTCTAAAGTAGAGTTCTACCGGTCTATTTATTTTCTTACTCAGTTAGTGATATCTCAGTCTCATTAGTTGGATCGTGTTGGTTCTGTTGGTAATTTATCTGAGGTCACTCAAATTGGCCAAATTATGAGGTTAAATCTGACAACCTTTACATGCTTTAAGGTTGAGGAGGATCCTTAGGAATTTATGGATAAAATAGAGAAGATTTTCATAGTGATGCATGCTACTAATTCTGAAGATGTAGATTTTTACTGCATATCAGCTGAAAGATGTAGATTATTAGTGGTATGAGAAATGGTAGTAGTTGAAGGGTAATGATGCAAAGATGGCATTATGGGATAAGTTTTTGGATGTCTTTCCTGTTCATTTCTTTCCTCAGGAGTTGAGAGAGGCTAAGATTGAGTTTTTTGTGAATATAAACTAAAGTAAGACAAGTGTGAAGAGTATGCCTTAAAATTTCAAAAACTATCTCATTATGCTCTAGAATTAGTATCTAGCCAAAGATCTAAGATGAGGAAGTTTGCTTTTACGTTGTCTCCTGAGTTTGTATTGAAGTGTAAAGCTGTAATATTGAACAATGATATGGACATCTCTAGAATTTTAGTTTATATTCAACAGGTAGAGGATCAGAAGAAGAGGCAGGAAAAGATGGGATAGAGGCAGAATAAGAAGTTTACATATTTAGAGTAGGGTAGGGGTCAGTAGAATAATATGAGAGATGGTAAATAGTTGATAAAGTAGCAGATTTGGGGAAATTATTATTCGTCTTCTAGTGCTCCTTATCCTAAGACTTCAGGTGATCATCGTTCTTAGGATAGCGGTAGTTCTAAGCCACAGGGTGCCTAGTCTCAGGCTAGTGGAACCTAGTCAACCGTACCTTATCCTTCTTGTCATTTTTGTAGGAAACTTCATCGTGGCTATTGTGAGGAGGGGAGGAATTATGTTATAATTATGGTTAGTCGGGTCCCATGTAGAGAGATTGTCCTTCAACCAAAGATGCCACTAGGGCTAAAAAAGTTTTGATTGTCATGTCTTCAACTTCTGCATCAAAGGGTTCTACTTTTGGTATCAATATTATCTGAAATTGCCTTTATGCACTTGCTACTCGCCAAGAATCTAAGGCACCTCCATATATTATTATTAGTATGTTAAACTCTTCTCTCATGATGTGTATTATTTTCTTAACCCAGGGTGTATCCTTTTTTATGTGACCCCTTATGTGGCTGTGCATTTTGGTTTTACCTAAAAGTATTTTTGACGTTTTTTTTGTGTCTACCCCAATGGATGATTCTGTAGTAGCTATAAGAATCTACAGGGGTTGTGTGGTGTCTATCTTTCATAGGGAGACATTGGTGAATTTGATAGAGTTGGATATGATGGATTCGAATATTATCTTGGGGATAGATTAGCTTTACTCATGGCTTTACTCATGCTATGCTTCTCTAGATTGTAGGACCTGAAAAATTAGTTTTCACTTTCCTAATGAGCTGGTATTATATTGCAAGGGGAATTCCTTAGTACCCAAATTATATTCTATCTTAGTGCTCAAAATTAATTACAAAATGGTGTTTGTATCATCTAGTTTGGGTTAAGGATTCTGAATCTGAAAGTCCATCTTTGCAATCTGTCCTTGTGGTTAATAATTTTCCTTAAGTGTTTCTTGATGATCTTTCTGGAATTCATCCCAATATGAAAATAGAGTTGGGGATTAATCTTCTACTATATACTCATCCTATTTTCATTCCTCCTTATAAAATAGCTCCAACTGAATTAATGGATCTAAAGTAGAAAATTGAAAGATCTTTTATAAGGACTTCATTCATCCTAGTGTTTCCCCGTGGGGTGCTCCTATGCTTTTCATGCAAAAGAAGGATACGTCTCTTTAGATGTGTATAGATTATTGTTAGTTGAATAAGGTGACCATAAAAAATAAGTACCCTCTTCCTAGGATTGATAACCTTTTTGATAAGCTTTAAGTTGCTAGATATTTTTCTAAGATTGATCTCTATTCGGGCTATCACCAGTTAAAAATTTTAGAGGTTGGTATTCCCAACACTACTTTTTGAACCCGGTACGATCATTATGAGTCCATGGTTATGAAATTTGAGTTGACTAATGCTTTGGCTTTGTTCATTCATCTTATGAATTAGGTTTTCAGGATGTTTCTAGATCTTTTTGTGATGGTATTCATTGATGATATCTTGGTGTATTCTAAGAGTGAGGAGGATCATGCCAATTACCTTCAAATTAAGTTACAGACTCTTAAGAATCAAAAGTTGTATGCTTTATTTTCTTAGTATGAGTTTTGGTAGAATATTTTGACTTTTCTTTGGCATGTAGTATCTAGTGAAGGAATCAAGGAGGATCCATAAAAGATTTAGGTGGTTAAGAAATGGCCAAGACCCACAACTTTAATCGACATTAAGAGCTTCTTGGGTTTGGCTTGGTATTAAAAAGCTTTATGGAGAGTTTCTCATCTATTGATCATCCATTGAAAAAGTTGACTAAAAAACTATAAAGTTTTTTGGTCCGCAACTTATGAGGGTAGCTTTGAGAAGTTGAAGGATAAGCTAACTTTTGTGCTAGTTTTGACCCTACCCAAGGTTATTAATGGTTTTGTGGTGTTTTGTGATGCATCCCATGTAGGAATGAGTTGAATTTTAATGCAACATAGTAAAGTTATGGCCTATATTTCAAAGCAACTTAAGGTTAATGACAGGAACTATCTGACTCATGACTTGGAGTTGGCGATTCTACTCTTTGCTTAAGGATTATGACATGAGCTTGCACTACTATCCAGGTAAAGTTAATATTATTGCTAATGCTCTTAGCAGGTTATATATGAGAATCTTATCTCATGTTAATGAGGAGAAAAGAGAATTAGTGAAGGATATTCATAGATTACTAACTTAGGAGTTCATCTTTTGGACTTTGAGGATGGGGGGGATTTATTATTCAGAAAAAGTAGGCTTTGGATCCCATACTTATACAGATTAAGAATGATGTGAGTCAGTAAAAGGTTATTGCTTTTGAGATTGGGGGAGATGATATTTTGAGGTACCAAGGTAGACTATGTGTTCCTTATATTGATGGATAGCGCGAAAGGATTTTGACAAAGACTCATGAGTCCAGGTGCACAGTTCATCCAGGTTCGACTAATATGTATCATGATTTGAACGAAATCTATTGGTGGAATAATATGAAGAGGGATGTAGCAAATGTTTTTGCAAAGTGTATGATTTGTCAATAAGTTAAGGTTGAGAACTTAAGGCTTGGTGGCATATCTCAAGAGATAGATTTGCCTATGTATAAGCGGGAGATGATCAATATGGATTTTATTACAAGTCTTCTGTAGTCTCGTAATTAGTATGATTTGATTTAGGTCAATATGCCTATTGAGGATTTGGATGTTACGAATTACTTATCTTATGAGACAGTTCTGGTTGAGATATTGGATGAAAGTGCATGAGGTTTGAGTTTTGATTTCTTCTCTGAGTTTATTAGATGATTTTGGTGCATTCTTGCTATTCTCGGGCTAAAAGTATCCTAACTCATCATTCGGGGATGATGATCCTAAGAGGGGGATAGTGTAAGACCTTTAAAATTTTGATTATTTTATTTTTGGCCCTCTCGTGTTCATAATATTGAATTCTAATTTAAATTGTGTTTAGGAATGTTAAAAGGGTAATTTGGGAAAGGTTCAAAATTTTTGTAAAGGGTTCGAGGCTATTTTGAAACTCCGAGGCAGTGTGCCTCCACGTTATCACCCTATCATGGAGGTTACCCTTCGTGATATTGGCATGGCATGGAGGATAACCTCCATGATTATGGCGTGCCACGCCAAGGTGTAAAATGCATTAAGTTTTTTTTTTTTCATTTTCACGACTTATAAACCTTTTTCTTCAGTTTTCTAAGATCAAACTCTACTTTATTCATCTTTAACTCTCCAACCAAGAAAGATTAAGGGTTTCACAGTGCATTCATCAGTGAAGCTCTAAACTCTGAATTGACCTTGAATTTTTGTGTGTTTTTGGTATGTTTCTCTTCTCCAAACTTTAATTTTATATTGTGGCAATGATTTGATGGATTTTCAAGTAATTTAAGTAGTGGATTTTGAAATTGGGTTAAGGGTTTTTGGTTTTTATTGATTTAGTTACATGTCCCATGCTTTGTATTGATTATCCGTGTTTTAAATTGGTATTTTTGAGATTGAATTCGTATATTAATTAAATGCTTGAAATAGGGATCATGGATTTTCCTAAATTGGATGAAATTTGTGTTAAAATTGCATGAACCTCAACCTACTTTGTTAATTTTATTGTAATTATGAAAAATTGTGTGGTTTAACTTGCTTTTGAACTCAATGTATTGCATTAATGGATAAATAATTATTTAAATAGATTTGGATGGCCTTGGTGACCATGGTTTGAATTTTAATGAAACTTGAAAGTCAATATGGATTATGTGGATCGGTTTGGGATGTTTAAATTTATCTTACAAGTGTATTGGTATGACGATACCAAGTGGTTAATACCTTAATGAATGACTCCCGAGTTAATGGTTGGAATTATGTGCTAAATGGTTTTAATTTAGGGTTAAATAAGGGTTGTGTAGTTTGCTGTAAAGGTTAAGGTCCTTGGGGGACCAATATTGGAAACTGCATTTACCGACGTAGGGGTCTTTATGACCGGGTATATAGTTCACATATTATATATATACTTTGGAATGGGTGGAGCCTTGGTGGTTTTGGATCTTCCTTAGATTTTCCTAGTTCGTGTGGCTAACATGCATTGGGACCCTTTCAGTAGAGGGAACTGAATGCATATAGCCCATGGGTGCCCTTAGGATGGATAGAGCTACACAATCCAGGTTAATAATTTTTAAAACTCTCATGTTCATGACTCTTTACCCTATCCCGACATCTTTTATATATATATGTGTGTGTGTGTGTGTTTGCGCAATATAGTTTTTGACTAATCTTAGACTTGGAATTATTTATCACATTCCCTGAGTTATATGCCAGTGCTTATCCCATTGACCGTTCTAGGACACTACATCATTTCATGATGTAGGGTCCAAAGATATTTTTGTTTCCCCTGTGCAGTATTAAGTGGATTAGAATGTTCATTGAGTTTTTGTTTAGTGGTGAACCTCATCCTTCGGAAGACATTATGATTTCATCATTATTTACTTATTGGTTCAGTGCTTTTGGATTCATTTTGGTCATAGTCGAGGGCATGTCTCGAGTTAGTTACTATTCTGATTTTAAAGGCTATTGTGGATAGATATGGGTTGGATTGGTTATTGATTGACTCTTAGTTTTCATTGAGTCTTTTATTCATCTTCTTATTATTGTTTAATTGGCTTCCACATTGTTATTATTAATTACTATTGTGCTCTTGAGTTTGGGTTAGGGGGTGGTCTCCGGTCTATGATGGACTTGAGATACCCATCACGACCATGCCCTGGTTCAGGTCGTGATAGCTTGGGATGCTTAATAGTTGATATATCAAAATGATATAAGATTGAACAATTTGGGTGGTGACAACTCATCCTTATCGGGCTATATTTATCAATTGATCAACTATGATCTTTTAATTAATAATCCACTCAAGGATATGCAAGAGCTTTTCATATCTCAAATTATTATTGTATGAATGCATCAGTTGTAAAATAAATTGGAGTTAAATAATTTTAACATATCTTGATAAGAGGTGATATCATCACCGTAAGCAATTGCTTTTATTTGATTTTAGCAATTGAACAATATAAAAGACATATGTAGAGAAGGTAAGTAATTGATTGGGTTTTTAAAAATAAGAAAGCACTTATTCATCATGAAAGATCATGTTCATATATTTTATCTTTTTTTATCTACCCTTTTCCTATCTGCATATATCTATAACTTGCACCTCGCACTTTCAGTCTGACATTCTAAAAGTGATTGCATATATATCAAATCTTTGTGCAATTCTTTTATATACTGAAAAATACAAATGTAACTCAAAATTTATGAAACGGTGTATTATATCAGTAGGCAATCAAAAATTTTAAGAGATTGCGTTTTTGATATTTTCTATATATTATATCATAAGTGGAATGGTCATCGGGGTCATTTGTTGTTGTTGATCAGATTATTATTTTTACATTGTTTGAGATTTTTACTCTTGATAAAACAACATATTATTGATTACGTGAAAATACAAATTAACGTTAATTAATTTTAATGAAGTCAGGTGATTTTTGTAATCATCAAGTGAAATAGAGTCTTTCGAATCTAGAAAACGCTCGGAGTCTACAACAAAAGGACTTGTGTAATTAATATACCTTCAAAGTAAGTAACATTAAATTTCAATTATCAGCAAAAAAATTAATGAAAGAACTTCAAATTTAGATGTCTGGCACAAAGATAAAGATAATTAACATTCAAATGGAGAGAAATCTTAAGCATCGTACTACCTATATAGAAATGCCATTTGAACATAATATTTATACAAAGCCAAATAAAATTTGAAGAAGAATGAACTTGTTTTATAAAACTGAACACGTTATATCAGGAAGCAGATCCATTGTTTGTTAAATAATTTTTTGGTGCCAGTTGAAGTTTAATCTTATTCCTAAAACGCATTCTTATAAGATGTAAAATAAAATATGAAAAAGAACAAATTTGCATTATACAACTTAAAACGTGACATGAGAGAGCAGAAACTTTCCTTTGCTATTGTAATGTTGATGCTTCCTCAGCACGTAAAGCAAATTTCACTTTCAAAAGTCTATGAAATTTAAATTGCTCAGTCAATATTTATATTTAATATAAATTGATAATGAGCAACCATTAAATTTTATCTGAATAGTAGTAATTAAATACAAACTAAAATGTAAAGTTCTTCCGTAAAAGTATAGCTAGTGATCAAAATAAAGTACACTAATTGAGAAATTCTCCAAACTACAAATGCATTCATGGGTACAGAATTATACTTATATACAAATAGATAGGAGAGAATAAAATATAATAAAAATCACCATAAGCAGTAAATAAATATAACCAACGATGATGTACCAAATAGACCAAAGCAAAATCAGAATCGAAAGAATTTAAAATTACGCAAATGGTAAGTACAAGAAACATGCATTGCATGAAAATAGGGGAAAAGCAGAGACACAAAGAAAAAAGGGCAAGAGTTCAAATATTAGGACACCACTTGACTTTCAAAAAGCAATAACTTGTATACCCTTTTTTCATTATTGATCTTTAGATTAGATACATGCCCAGTGAAGAAATTAGTCAAAATCATAAAAACAAACCCCCTGAAATTATACCCTAATTAAAATGCATTTAATATAAATTAAAAAATTATCAAAGAAGATTTTAAATCAAAGGTCTATGTAGTGAAGAAATTTAAAACACCAACAAAATCCAACCAAAAAAAAATTACAAAGTAAGGAAAAAAATAAAAGTTGAAAACATAAATCGAAAAAAGAAGAAGACTGCAACAACTTCTTTTCTGTCCATTTTTAATGTCTAGTGAAGTTCAAAGAATTAAGACAACAAATAAGCAAAAGAAAAACAAATGAAGAACTCACCATTCCAGAGAGAGAGATAATTAAAAAAAGCCAAGAAGAAAGGGTAAAAACTTACACGCACCCAGTATATACAACAAATTAATATTATTAATCTTGGTTAAGTAATTAAATTAAGTAAAATAGATATTAATAAATCATGGTTAATTAACATGAACTCTAAATTAAAAATCATGGAATGGATATATTAGCTTGATGTATACACTGGTGCGTGTAAGTTTTAAGCTAAACAAAGTACTTACATCATATACCAACAATGCACAAAGAAAGGTCCACCTTCTCTCTTCTTCCATCAGTTAGTGTTTCTACGCGCTCATGACGAACCATTTCCATAATACCCCTACCCTACCAGAACCCCAAGATATGAGTGACTGCCAAATGGCAATCAATGTACCCAAAATAATCTCCTATAGTGAGATTGTTAAAGAGCATAGTTTAGCCGACACCAACTATCCCTTCACCTACAAAAGTATAGACACTTCTGAACTATCGATGCTGCCTGAAGATGCTAGCTTACTCACGCTAGAGGAGAAGCAAAGAATTTATAATCCTTGGCACTACTCCATCTTATTAAGGAAGTGGAAAGAAAATTCAACCACCAATACCTAAGAACCAAGTTGGCTGACCTCTAAAAAATTCAAGAAGACTTTACTCTCACAGATCCGAGAATGGAATTCTACATGGTCAAATTAAATTGGGAAGAACTCCAAAGGAAGGTACTCCAGCAGGGATTAGAAGTTGGGACCTAAACTTCGTCCCTAGTGAATCGAAGGTACTGGTCATAGCTATTTGGGTTTGATTACCTCAATAATCGACTGAGTTCTATGACAAATGCATCCTCGAGAAGGTGGGGAGGATAATTAGAAAGATAGTCAAGATAGATGCTTGCACATCCTATATATTTAGAGGGCATTATGCTCATATCTGTGTTCAAGTTCTGATGGAAACTCAGGTAAAGACCTTTGTAGCCATTGGACACCACCGCTAAGCAATTTGTTATGAGGAAGAGGGTATCTCTGCAAATCATATGAGAGATTAGGGCATACTATGGGCAGTTGCACATATTCACCATATAAAATAACTCATCTAGAGAAAATTGATTAGCGGGTGGAGTCACCTGTGCCAGAGCAGAAATAGGAATGGACAACAGTCTTGTTAAAAAAATAGAAAATAAGGAATATGAGCAAGGCCACTAACCAATAAAGCTCAACCGACACCAGGCCAGGTAAGTCCCCTAACTCATACTCTGATGTCGCGGGAAAATGTAAGACAGTTGTCTGAGATACTCCCAAGACACTACAAAGGGTATAATTGGGCTTAAAACCCAAATACCCTAAATCTCCAAAAATATTAATACTGTCAAATGCATCTCATAATAAAAAATCTTTTATTGTTAAGGGGCCAAGTATTTAAGAGACAAACTTATGGACTTTATCCAAATGGACTTATTGACAAAAACCTACCCTGAATACCTGAGCATTGAGCCTAAAAAAAACCCAACTAAGGAGCCCAATAGCTCTAAGTTGAAGTAAGTTTCCCATTCCCATATACCTGTCTTGTTAGAGGGACAGTTGTCATCCCACCTCAAAATTTGAAACCTCTTCGGTCCATTACTAGACTTATGATGGATCCTAGTTCCAAGAGCTTAATTTCTCCTCCCAGCGAAATCAAATACCTTGATACTAAAGAAAAGAAGCCAATTATCCATGACATAGATTCTCCCCATATTAATCCATTATAAGATTGTTGTGAAAAAATTCACTACCACCTCGGCTACCCCAAAAACTCTCTCTCCAACAATGAAAAATGTTGAAACTCATTCTCCAACAATGAAAAATTTTCAACTCAAGTTGTACCCAACCTTGGCTTAACTCCCATCATCTTTACCTCAGCACCATAGCCAGTGGATCACCAACCAACCTCTTGGTTGGAGATGGGTCTAATATAATAGATGATTCCCCTTCAATTGGAATAGGTAGGGATAAAAATAAAAATCTTAATCCAAAATCCACACTACTTGGCACATGTAATAATAGAGGGGATGAGCCAGAGATTACAGAACCTTGGGCAGAACATATAGATGACTGCTCTTATTAGGTTAACCAACCAGGAATCCTTAAATCCTCTGACTCCAAAAATGTTAAACTCAGAGATAACCCTCATAAATCAAGCCCTACTATTCTTTCTAGTAAAAATAACAAAGATGTTGGAGAAGAGGCCTCTTTTTATGCTAACCTCTGGGAACCCCAACCTAAATAAGAGTCATCCCATGCCTCATCATCTCAGACCCCTCTATGTAGGAACTACTAAAAAGGGAACTAATATTAGAGGCCTTAATAGAGAACAACATAGATATAAAGAGAATACTAGCCTGTCTAAAAGTCCCAAGAATAGAGGTAGAAACTCTAGGAAGGCTAGCTACTATACCTCACTTTTAAGGATATAGTAAACAAAATAGTCATAGTCCTTATACCTCAGGACCTATCAATTTTTGACCTGAAAATAGTTTCTCTGAGTCTAATCATTGTCAACTTTTGCAAGATCAAAATGTCCGTATTATCAAAGAAATAATAGTTCCTTGGAGAGGGGAATTGGTCACACTCGCTGGGGAAGGGAAAGGAGGTCATACAGGAGATAATAATGCCACAGTTGTTTATGATAACTTCATTTTATGGAACACTAGAGGGGCAAACAATGTTGAGTTCAAAAGTCATTGTAATTCCATGGTTGACCTCAAAAAATCCTCAATTCTAGCCCTTCTAGAAACTAAAATAAGTAACCACAACCATATTACTAAGGACCTTGGTTTTTCTAAGAAGATCCAGTTCTCATATGGAATAAAGATAAAATTTGCATTAATGAAATTAATATCTCCTCTTAAGGAATTCAATTTGTTGTCCAGGTTAGTAAGTCCTTTCTATTTTTGGTTTTAAATGCCATTTATGCTAATAACTGCTTTGAGGAGAGAAAAAATGTCTGGAATTAGCTTAATGTTTTTGCTAACTTCATAAGGGACTCTCCTAACTATTCCTGGTTGGCGGGGAGTGATTTTAATGAGATTTTTAAATCCTCTAAAAAATTTAGAGGCAATAGCATCAACCATAATAGGGCTAAGTTTTTTTTGGGATTGTATTAACCATAGTGGACTTATTAACCTGGGTTTCAAGGGTAGTAAGTTTACTTGGTCCAAGAAAATATATAGGAATAGGAGAGCCCTTATTCTAGAAAGACTTGACAAGTGTTTAGCAAATGACACCTAGATAAATATTTTTCCTGAACCCATTATAACTCATCTCCCTAGAATCTACCCTGACTACTCACCTATATTAGTCGGACTCACTATACACCAAATGGTCTCCACCAAACCTTTTAGAATGAAAACCATGTGGTGCTCCCACCCCTCCGTCCTAGACAAGGATATAAACTCCTTTGGCTTACTCAAGCCATTTCCAATTTTAAGTTAGAATTACTGTTTGGAAAATAGATGTCTTTGGGAATATTTTCCATAAGAAGAAAAAGCTCTTAGCTAGATCAGATAACATCTAAATAACTGCTAACTATCCTCACAACTTCCTTCTCCAGAATCTTAAAATTAGTCTCACTAAATTCTATAGTGATGTTCTCAAATTGGAGCAGGAATTCTAGAAACTAAAATCCAGAATCAACTGGCTCTCTAAAGGGGATAGTAACACTAAGTTTTTTTCATACTTCTACCCTAAATAGAAGAATGAACAATAGAATCAACTCTCTGAAGGATGAAATGGGGAATTAGGTCTATACCCAAAGGGATATCACAACCTTTGTCTTGAAATTTTATCATACCCTTTTCTCCACTAATCACTCCACCCCCTCCATCAATTGTCAAAATAATCTTTCTATCAAAGGGTCATTAACTATTTAGACTATCCTAGACTTGAGGCCATTCCTAAGCCTGAAAATATCAAAAGAGTTGTTTTCTCCCTTAAGCCTACCAAAGATGCTAGGCCAGATGGTATCCACCCCCTTCTCTGCCATAAATTTTAAAATGTCAATGGTCCCTTTGTAATTAAGTTCTGTAAGGACACCTTCACCACTTACATTATATAGGAGAAGGTCAATGCTACCTACCTTTGCCTGATTCCAAAATATACTAATGCTATTTACTTTAGGAACTTTAGACCTGTTAGGCTCTATAACACTCAATATAAAATCATCACCAAAATTAGTGCTAGTAAAATAAAGCCCCACCTAGCTAACTTTGTTAGCCATAATCAATCTAGCTTTCTATCTAATAGAAGGGCTTTTGATAATTCCTTATGTTACATACCAAATGGAGCTACAAAAATTAAATCCTTAGGGGAGACTATGGAAGGGTGCAGACTTATTATCAGACCTGGTAATTTTAGGTGTTTAAGTGAATATCTCAGCTCAGAGTATTTTTCAAGTTTTAAATGGGCAGAGTACTTACCTCCAGCCAACATGTTCAAGATTGATTTATGGGTTGATGAGATACAAAAAGTGAAGGTAAAGCAAATAGGATTGAAGGATAAAATTATTCATTTTCAGTAGATGGAAGAACTTATCTCTATAGGCTGAGAGAAGGCTTTTTGGGTATTTGGAGGTTTTAGCGACTCATAGTCTATCACAAAAGGTAGCTTAAACTTTCAGGCAAAGACTTGATGGACTATGGTATGACATAGATCGTTTCCCAACTTAGGGGATAATGTATTGAGTCCTGATAAAGCAACCCTGGTTATAGGAATTATGGCAAGATACGATATAGAAGTAGCCAAATGGATAGCTAGAGAGATCAGAGATCGGGCAATGAGAACCAACATAGTCATGTTCTTCTCTTGCTTGTTGACTCAAATTTATTTGAATACGGAAGTACAATAATTCCCAGATATTGATCAGTTCATCAGGCCTTGCACTACTATAGACCTAGGTTTAATTGGAAATTAATAACCCTATATCTAAGGTAGTAAAGGTGGGTGACACTATCATTAGAGCGACATACAAAGCTAGAAGGCACGAGAGTGATATATAGGGTTCACCGATATGGGTGAGACCCCTTTGGAGACTGTCCAGTCTAAGCCTTAGACCTTCAATGATGCAGTAAACACCTCCTAGACTTTGACTCTACCTTCTACTATGGTACCATGCTTATTTACTTATAGACCAGCCCCCATCAGTTATGTCTTAGTACAATAGATAATCTTAGTTGAGGTAAAGTAGAGATTGGGTACAGTGGATATGAAGGTGTAATTAATGTAGAAAAAGGTGAAGCCTTGGGTGGAAAGATAGATTAGAGAGAAGATGGGATGATGTAGACCAGATTTGATGGTTTTGATTAGTGTATTAGTGATACGCCCAAATTACATCTCTCTTATGAGAGAGTAAGTGGTTGTTGTCAAATATATAACCCAATTAGGTTAGGTTATATATTTGACAATGATCGCTTACTCTTTTGTAAGAGAGATATAATTTGGGCATATCAAATTTTGGCACCGTTGTCGGGAAATACGATTTCAAATTGAGTGTATCTGTGATAATTGACTCGTAGTAAGTTTCCTGGTTTAACTTTTATTTGTTGTTTTTGTTCTCTGCAGGGTAGCTAATGTGTATGTCAAGTACAAGAGTTTAGGTGAACCATTATTACTAGTACATCTGGAACCTCAGTTGATCGGTAGAACGGTAGACCCATAAGAAGCAGGAAGACTAGCCACCTTGGCTAGGGCTCAGTTAAATTAATAGAATGTAGATAACCTAAGTCGGGTACTAAATATGGATGAAAAGGACCTGGGAGATAATAATTTTATTGACCCAGCTAATAGGAGGCATGCAGCGGGAGTAGTTACACCTGTAAATCAAAATCTTCCATTTAGGGGAAGACTAGACCGCCAAGCTGTGCAGTTTGATATTGACAAGAATGAGGATTATTTAGATAGAGCTGGAGCTACAGGGGTAATCATTCTACCACCACTAGCTCCTGGGGTGAAATTCAACATCACCAGTACTATGATCTAGCTACTGAATTTGAAAAGACTCTTTGGTGGATTACCTGGTGATGATCCAAATCTACATTTGGTGAATTTCATCAATATTTGTAAGTCATTTAATAATCCTGGAGTGGGACAAAATGCTATTCGTTTAAGATTGTTCCCACTATCTCTGTCTGGAGAGATAACTATGTGGTTGAATAACCTGACTCTTGATTCTATAACAAACTGGAGGCAATTAAAAGGAGCTTTCCTAAAAAGTTTTGTTCCACCCTCCAGAATATTACAATTGAGAGATAAGATCAACAACTTTATGCAATTGGCTAGAAGCTTTGCATGAGAATTAGGTGAGGTTAAAAAAAGTTGACTCAATTCCCAAACGATAAGATGACTAATGAACACTTAAAGGAAATAGTCTACAGAGCTTTGAACTCACTTACAAAGCCAATAGTGGATAATACCGTAGGAGGAGATTTTATGGAGCTTACCTTTACTGAGGCTGCAGACATGTTAGAAAGAATGACTAAGACAAGTAAAGCTTAGCATACCAGAGATTCTATAGTAGCAAGCAATACTGGGTCTAGTGTAATAACAGTAAAGCAGCATAGGATAGAAGAGAAGTATGATCAGGATATAGCTCACATGAAAACCTAGATGGATCTGCTGACAAAATATTTGTTGTCAGGGAATGTAGAAAAGATAAAAGCTATGGGGTCCCACGGTAAGTGAACTGACTATGGGGTCCCACTGTAAGAAAGCTGAATCAAACACTGAGGAAGAGGCTAACTACTACCATAACTAGGGGGTTTCCAGACCGATGGTCAAGGAAATCATAGTTGGAACCATCAAGGAGATTGGATGAATAAAAGTGACAGGAGTGAACGGTATGCACCCCCTGAAAGCCATGATAATGTTGTCACCAGTTCAGGCAAAATGTCCATGGAGGACATGATGGAGAAACTATTAAAGGTAGTTGAGGTGACCAATTCCGGGGTCACTACGATGAGAAGTGACATATCTTCTATGAGTCAACTTGTAAATTCGCACTCAACTACTATTAAACAACTGGAGCAGTAGATGAGCCAATTATCTGTAGTATTCAACCAAAGACAGAATAGGACTCTACCAAGTAATGCAGTTCATAATTCGAGGACTGATGGATTGTTTATGGCTATTACCACTAAGAGCGATAAGATGTTATCAAGTCAAGGATTGGGGGTATTTTCTCATACTGACGCGGTCAAAATAGATTAGAAGATGGTTAATGAATCTTCATTGGTGCCTATGGAGTTGGGAAGTTAAAAAAAGAGTGCGGAAATTGAACAACCACCTAAGACTAAGCATGCTAGTGATATGGAGCAAGGTATAAGAAAGGAGGTAAAAGTTGCCCAATTAAAATCCCAAGGCCACCACCCTCATTTCCACGATGATTAAAGAAGAAATAAGATGAAAGTAAGTTTAACAAATTTATGGCTATGTTAAAGCAATTGACAGTGAATGTGCCTTTAGTGGAATCACGATAGCAAATGCCACGATATGCTAAATTTATGAAGGATCTTGTGATGAATAAAAGAGCAGTGAGCTACAAACTGGTAGATAATATCCATCGTTATAGTATTATTTCTACAATGTCCTTGGTGCATAAGAAGGCGGACCAGGAGCATTCACTATTCCTTCTGCGATTGTATCTCTGGAATTTTCTAAGGCCTTCTGTGATCTGGGAACGAGCATTAATCTGATACCACTAGCTATTTATAAAAAATTTAGATTTGGGAAGCGCTACAACCACCCACATGAGACTAGTTATGGTGGACAGGTCTTTGAAAATGCCGATCGGTATGCTACATAATGTACTTGTAAAGGTGGTTGATTTTATATTCTCTACTGACTTTGTGATCCTTAATTGTAAAGTAGACTTTGAAGTGCCAATAATTTTAGGCAGACTATTCTTAGAAACTAGGAGAGTATTAGTTGACATGGAGCTGAATAAGTTTAAGTTTAGGATCAACGAGAAAGAGGTTAGTTTTGAAGTGCCTCAATCCATGAAACAACAAAAGAGATGAGTGTCTTCTCGATCATTGATGTATTCTACGAAGATGGGAAAGATGCACCATCTAGGGATGAAGCACTTTTAAGGTATCTTGATGAGTTTTGAGTAGTCAAGATAACCTAGTCGTGCCATGACATTAAATCAGGAGCTGCTTGAGAGGCAACCCAAGGCATTTTGTTGTTTGTATTTGTATTATATAATTGATATTAGATCTCTACACCTATGGTGACATAGGTATATTTCTATCTCTCTTGTTTTAGTTTGATTCATTAGGGATAATGCATGATTTTAAGTTGAGGGTGAGACTTCTTGTGGGTGTTGATGTCCTCTTGGGGTTTTTGTTGCCATGCCTCTTTTCTTCGGAGTCTTGTTCCTAGTAGAGCTGGTATGTTTAGGCATACTGTGTTTTGTTTTGTGATGTGTTGTTGTTAATTGGGAGAAAATTAAGTATCTGGGGTAGTTAACATATTTTTTTTGTTGATTTTAGGGAATGATAAATACCTCTCCAATTGCCTATTTTATAACTGTGTGATGTGCATTTATATGCGACTACTGTGAATCTCTTTATGGAATTGGTATTAGGGACATAATAATCATTGCTAATAATTTCATGAACCAGATAGATAGTAGCTTATGATGTACCTTTGTGCCATGAGTTTGTGAGATACTACCCAGTTCTCGTTGTGTGCTAAATCCAGAACTTGTCTAGGAAGTCTTGCCTTGGTTATAGGAGAGTGGTTAGGAAATAATCAAAGGCCATTTTTGATATAGTCCACTTTTAGCCTAAATGACCTTCCATGTTTGAATAATATCCCTTGATCATAATTTTGAGCCTGAATGCCCATATTTTTTTTATGATTATACCTATTACCTTCCCACTTGGATCATAATAAACTTGTTTTGGCCGTGGTCTAACTTGGGTATTATGCACTTTGACTTAGGTAAACCGCCTAAGTTGAGGGTGGATATTATAGTGGTGCGTGATGTAACATTTGTATGAAAAAGGGTAAAATAAAAAAAATGCAAGGCTGGGTGCGGTAGAAAAAGAATAAGAAAAGAAAAATTATGAAAAAGAGAAAATAAAAGAAAGGACCATATCCAGCCTGAATTTGCTTTAATAAAGAAAAGGAGAAATAAGTTAAAGGTTGATAACTGAGACCCCAAAAATAGTGTAGTGCCAAGGAGGCTTAGTCACTTTGAATATCCTTGCGTATGATACCATCCCCAAGACAACATTAGAAGCTGAAGAAAAGTCCTATAGTGATCCTAGCTTAACTGGCTGAAAGCCTAGGTGATTAAAATAAGGGCAAGCTTATGGTATTTGGCATACATTAATTGGAACTTTTTTCTGAGAGTGATCATCTCTTAACTGTTCCTACATTTACGTGCTTGATTTCAGATATGATTTAAGAGGGATTTCTTTGTTGTAAGGACACATCGGTTGCATTGCACGTTACTTACTTGTTTGCGTAGTATAACTTGTACATATTCATGGTTATTGTTGCTAATTTGATGCCATATCTTGATTTCTTTCTGTCACATTGTTGATCTTCATTGATAAACACAACTGGGTTTAGAGTGTTTAAATATGGAGAGGGTAATGTCTGTTGAGCTAAAATTGATAATCAACTATCATAGGTATCTTATGTTTCTCTTAGTTAAGCATTGTAGTATGGTGTAATGTATTTAATTGAGTACAAGCAATTATTTTACGTTGAGGGTGTTGACGGTGCCAAAATTTGATATACCTAAATTATATCTCTCTTACGAGAGAGTAAGCGGTCGTTGTCAAATCTATAACCCAACTAGGTTGGGGTCGAATCCCATATGGAATAAGGTGTCACTCAAGCCTATTTGTGATTAAAATTACTAATAGATAATGGTTTCCTTTAATTGGGGGTTTTATCAATCAAATGATAATTAAAGTTTTAATTTTCTTCAGAACTAAAAGATAAAATTTTAATAGTTCAAATCACTGATAGAGAGAAACTAGGGTGGTGATTACTAGGATTATTAACCCCTCATTGAATAATAGTTGTAGTACTGGATTCTCGTGACTTGTGGAAAATACCAAATTATCAGTATCGACAGTCTATCTAAGTGTTTCTCAACCTACCTAGATGTTGTGCTCCCTAATTCTCTCAAACTTAGGAAAACCTTCTATTCTCATTGATTTTATCTTGAGTTATTTAATCTTATTACAACAGTAATCATTAGAAGGAAAATTAACCTTCCCAAATCCTCGTTGATAATTCACTACCTTTAGTTTATTTCTCAGTTCGAGCAAGCAAACATACGGCTACCAATAAAAAAGAATCATTACAAATGAATTATCAAGATGTTCGCACAGTCACTCAAACCCTAACCAACTATTAAATCCATTAAGGAATAATCATAGATCCCACAACCCTATTTATGGGTTTAAGTTCCACTTGAGAAAGAAAGAGATAGCAACAATTGTATTCTTTATTTAGAGAAATTAAACTACATAAGATGAATTCTGAAGTTGATTCTCTTTCAAGTTCAAGAAAAAGTTCCCAAAACCCAATCACAGAGTTGAAAATTGATTCTCAGTTAAGAGGCCCAAAAAGAGGTGACTTTGCCTTTTGAATAAGTTCCAGATGCTGAATGAAACCCTAAAAGCTGCTATTTATATCTGTAACTTAAAGGAAATTCAAAAGTAAACATTCAAATTTTTACTATTTTAGCTGATGACATTTGTGACAACTTATCACAAATCTGACGACATGTGTGACGACTTATCAGAAAATGTGGTCAACTCCTCTTGAAATTCTATGTTTGCTGCCTTCGGTTGACGACAAGTCCTGATGGCTTATCAGGAAGTTTATGAATTATCAGAAAATATGATCAACTCCTCTTCAAATTCCATATTTGCTGCCTTCGGCTGACATTAAGTCCTGATGGCTTATCAGAAAGTTGATGACTTATAGAAAAATATTGTCAGAAATGCTTCACCTTTATTGTTTTCTGCTTATCGGACTAATTCGTCAGATAAAATCTTCAGAACTTCATTTCTTGCATCTTTCACCAAAAATCATCCTTCTCAACATAGCTTTCCTATATGTTCATGCATCTTGACTTTCCTACAAAATCGCATGAAATACCATAAAAAACAAAGATAGTTACCTAAGAACTTACAATTATTCAAAGTTAAAAGTCTTAAATGTAATAACAGAAGGCCAGCACATCAATTAGCTAAAGGTTGAAGGGTATCCAGTCTCTAGATTTAGTAGGTGTATAGGATGAGATAGCTGGGTTCAAGAAGGCGGTTGAGGATTTGTAGGATAGACCAATCCTATCAATGCCCATTTTAGTGTAGATCTATGAAGAAGAGGAGATCTAAGATATTGGTGTTGGAAATTCGACCCCCGTAGCTAATATTAATGCTGATAAGAGAGAAAGGAAGAGAAAAAAAAGAAAGAGGATCGAGAAGGACAAGGTGGAGGCCAAGAAAGCAGCTAGTATTCAGAGTGAGTTGGACCAGTAGGCTAGGGTCTGTGTTATTTTGTGATAGTTTTTAGTATTTATTTTTCCCAAGGACATGCAAACTTCTAAGTTGAGGGTGTTGTTGTTTAGTGGAAACACGACACTATCGATGCTTAAAACCATGAAATTATGCTAGAACTTAGGTCATTTGAGTAGATACGATGTACTTTTGTGGTTATTACAGGTAAAATAGGTCAATATAAGTGTTGGACTTAAACTTGAAGAAAAATACCTAAAAATACCAAGTTGTAGAAGGTATGAGTCTCCTCACGAGTCATAAAAACCTCATACAACTCAGAGGCTGACTTATAAGTACAACAAAAACCAAGGAAAAGAATAAAAATCAAGTGTAGAGGAGATACGACTGAGAGTACGAGCCATAAGATGAGGGTAAGAGCCGTATCATAAATTCGTACACATAGTAGAAACCAAGGAAGAAAATTAGAGTTGAAGTGTCTGAATAATAAAAGTCAAAAGTCTGAGTACACCTTGTATGGATAAGCCGTAAATAGACTAGTGTCCAAAGAGTGAAAAAAAAAGTCCCAATGGATACGAGTGAAGGCCACGAGTTGTATGATCAAGGTACAAATGGTGGCAGGAACCGTAAGAAGAATAGAAAGTTGAAGCCTGGAAGATCAGACACTAGAGGGATACGAGATAAAAAGTAAGACTCTTAAGAAGATGGTACGAGTGGATGAGTGAGTCATACCTTGTGCCGATATAACTTTTCTTTTCTATTTTTATTAGGATTTCTTGGTACTTTTTAAATACTATAAATACCCTAGGGTTTATATTTTATTAGGTTACTAAATTTGATGTACTTTTACATACTTTACAATTATGCTTGAGATTTTGGGTTCTTATTCAATTAAAGACTTGGGATTTTATTCATCTTATTCTTTTGCAATTAATTACACGTATTCTACATTAATAATCATAGTTTATTGCATGAACATAAGCGGTTAATCTCCCTGAATAAGGTTGTGGGAACCCTGGCAGATTATCTATGTAAAGGAAGTGGGAGATTCATCTATTCTAGAGTTTATGCATGTATCTTAATCTTCTTCACAATAATTGACCTCTGAGCTACTGCAGAAGCTTGGGGATAGCCTGTATTTGTAAACATTCTCATAAAGGAGTTTGTGATTGGGAAAAGAGAATTAAGATAGTAATTTAAGATTCTTCTCTATCATACAAATCAATCATCTCATCTAATCACTTGAGACTCAAAAGGTGAAAGTGGACTGAAGTCATAGACAAGGAGCTATAAGGTGACGCCCTAAAACTCACATGGTAAAGGTGAGATTTACCAACACATTTACAAGATGGTTGGTAATACATATCTTGTCGACTTTACATGTAGAGAAGTAGAATAGGTGGATTGAACACAAGAAATTTATAGAGTTGAGAAGCTAGGAGTAATACAAGCCTAGTGTTCATCTCATATTTTTTACAACTCAAAGCATTCAAGATTCGGTTACTAGTTACTAATAATTCCAAATTCCTCCTATTTACTTTCTGCACTGATCATGAATTATATCAAGTTAATCAACTATTCAACGTTTTCCCTGTGGGATCGACCCCAACCAAGTTGGGTAAGTATATTTGGCATCGACTGTAGCATACTTCTTTTGGAGGTTAGTTACATCACTCATGCATTATATCATCATAATTATAATTATCATCATCATTCTCAATATTTTTATTGTATTTACTTTATTATTCTTGTGATGTTATTGTATTTCTATCTTGACTTGTTATATATCCATTTGTTATATCTTTCTTTACTTATACTTGATGTTCTTATATATGTTGTCCTTTTATGCTTTACTTGTATGTGGTATAATGTATACTTTTAGTCCTTTCTAGTGTTGTTGCAATGTATGTCAGTATTACAGAAATGTTAGTATAAAACAGTGTGGGCTACCATTGTGGGACATTTTCAGATTGTAGGTGACATGCCCTTAGTATGTATTTTGTGTGCTTTATTATTTACTTTTCTCAATTGGCCTATGATACCTATTGAGTACAAGTGGATCATACTTACTCTTATCATGCCTTTTGTTGTAGATCCTAATTTGAGTATGCCCTATATTGGTTAATTTGGGTGATATTTGGATGAAACACACTGGATTTTAGCCCTTAAAAATTTCTTGAGCCTTGAGCTCACTGCCTTGGTTATGACTTGACCCCTGAGTTGTAGGGTGTCTCGACGACTCATTAGAATGATTCATACCCAAACAAGTAAGTTTATGGCTTGGTTCTACTCTGAGTACGAATGGCTCACTATGAGCCATGAGAATATGTTATGAGTCATAGGTCCAAATCGTAAGATGTCCAGTTTTCAATTCATTTCGGTTTTGTGTTGCTCATGGCTAGAACTTATGAGTAGTAAGATCTCATTACAAGTTGGCTGGTGGAGTCTTAAGTATGGGTACGAGCAAAGGGGTTGACTCTGGACCAAAGGCAACTTTTTCCATCTTTTATGTTGAGGGCATTCTGGATATTTCCCCTCTTCTCCAACTTATAACCCACATCTTATAACTTCTTTAGGGCATCATTAGCTATCAAAAATACGTCAAATAACCTCTTAGAACACTTTTGAATCCTCAAGGTCAAGAACACTTAGGGTTTTCCAGAGGTTGATCAATTAGGGCTCTCAAGGGTGATTTCTCTCTGTTCTTCTTGGTGATTAAGGCATGGTACTCTTTTCTCATTGTTAATTTTGAAAAGAATGTTATATAAAGTATGGTTCATAAGATTATTGTTTTGGTTTTGAATACAAAAGTTGGGGGTATTGAATATTATGAATTGAACAATATTTCTCATGGTTTATATCTATGATTATCATGCTTTTCATATAGTCTTGAACTTATGGGTGCATGGGCATGGTAAATAAAATAGGAAATTGTGATTTTCCCAAACTTGTGACTTTTGAAGTGGTTATGACCTTAAACCCATAAGGCAAAATTGGTTGGGTAATACGAATTATGGGAATTAGTAAAATTGAACTAATCGTGAACTATTACATGATATAAAGAAGTATTTGAAAGACAATGGAATTAATAAGGGAGTTGTTCTCCCTAAGTTAATGGGAATTGTTTTAGCATGTTATCATTACCTTGCAAGTATAATTGGTATGACGATACCAACAATGTATGCCTAAAACTAAACTATGGTTAATTGAATGAGAATGTGTGATACTTGTTTTAATTAGGCTATAATAAGGGTTGTGTAGATAGTCGTGAAAATGGAGGTCTGAGTGATCGATACTGGAAATTGCATTTACTGACACGAGGTTAAAGTGACCAGGGAGTTTCAAGCTCCCTTATTATTATTTCATGATTAAGGAGGTTTGAATCCCCTATAAATCATTATATGATTGGGTGCTTAAGTCACCTTGGCATAGTTTGGAGGGTTTGAGTCCCCCATGTGCATATATATGAGATTTTTTCTCCAGTTTGTAGATCTACACACACTGGGCCTAACAGAGGTATGAGAGATAGGGCCCATATAGCCAATGGATACTATTACATGATGGTTAAGCTACAAAATCTAGGCTAACATTTTGAAAATCATGTTAAAACTTATTCCCTATCTCGACATGTGTTAAATATATTAATATGTATGCATTTGACTATGTGTGTTGGCTTTTGAATATTTTTAAACTATTGATCATATCATTCATTATCTTTATCCTCGAGTTACATGCTAGCATTCTCCTTGCTAACCATCTTCGAATACTATATCCTCACACAATACAGAGTAATTAGTCATACTTCTCCTCTTGTTCAGTTACTAGGTAATCTGGGGACAGCTTTTGAGATAGAATGAAGTGGTGAGCTTTCATACTTTAAGGATTCCATTTGATTCTATGGAATTCTTTATGACTTTACTATCTATTTGGTCTTGGTTTTGGCTATGGTCGGAGTCATATCCCAACTAGATATTCTTTAGTTTTGATTAGAGGCTTTGTCAAACTACTGTAGGCATGAGCGATGTTGGTATAGGTATTATTGGTATTGGTATTAGCCTTGATATTGGTATTGTTTAGTTTTGGTTATGGACTTATTTTAATGTCTTTTAATTGATATTCTCTTATCTTGTTATATGTTTGAAATTCAGCCAACCTTGGGGTGTGGTGTGTTTGGTTTGGTTAGGTGCAGGGGTGATCTCCAATCTACACAGGACTTGAGATACCCACCATGGATAGGCCCTGGTTCGGGTCCTGACAAAGGTGGTATCAAAGCCTAGGTTTGGTTTCATTGGGTGTCCAACAAAGTCATACCAAGTAGAGTCTCTTTTACCGGTGAATAGCACGCCACAATTATAAGGGAGAAGCTACAAGACATTTAGGAATGTTTTATTTTTTTTTGTTCTATTTCAAGCCATAGAGTCTAAGGTCTTGAGTATCTATATCCTATTTGTTTGCTTCTTAGATTATGCCTCCCAGACGATCCGAAGCTGAGAGAAACTCCATTGTCCCACTTGAGGATAATGCTTATGGAACACTCCCTGCTTGTGGGGTACGAACCCAATCTAGGATTCAGTTCCTGATTGCCTTATTGGAGTTCCATCAGTCCCGTCTAGTCCTTCTCGAGCTCCTCGAGCTGATGTGTTGAATACATAATTTTTTCAGTCCATTCATATGTTAGATCAGTTGGTATCTTCTCAGTCTGAGCATGTAGCTTTTGTTACTCCATCTTTTGAGGCCACAAGGGTGTGATAGTTTATGAGGTTGAACCCTTTTTTTTTCATTGGTGTTAAGGTTGAGGAAGACCCTTAAGATTTTATTAATGAGATGAAGAAGATCTTTTGCATTATTCATGCTACTATTATGGAGGATGTCGAATTTGTTGCCTATCAACTAAAGGATATAACATACCAATGGTGTGAGAAATAGAAATAGTGTAAGGGAGATGATGCCGAATATGCACTGTGGGATGATTTCTCTAGTTCTTTTTTATACTGCTTATTTTTGCAAGAGTTGAAGGAGGCGAAAGAGGAAGAGTTTATTAATCTAAAGCAAGTAAAGATGACGATTGTAATACCCTAACTTAGGGGATAAAGAGTCCCAAATCAGCAAAACATAGAAGGGATACTGGGTTTATAAGTAGGCAAGTCTTACTCCCTAGTGATGCATTTTAAATCTATGAGGGCCTTGTCCCAAAGCAGACAATTAGTAGGTTGGGGAGCTATAAGGGTCTCTCGGGCCTTGATGGTTTGGTATGCCCATCGCGGCCAAGGCCCAACTTGGGTCGTGATAAGAATTGTATCAGAGCCGCTCCTGTATGAGCCCTGATAATATGGGTTAAAGTTCAAACTAAGTGTAGGCAAATCCTGGTTAGGTGGGGCATACCTTAGTCCAGAGTCTTGGAAAATCCCATTCGGTGGGGCAAACCTCAGCGAGGATGCTGAGTCCATAAAGGGGCTGTATGTAACACCCCAACTTAGGGTATTAGGAGCCCCACATTGATAAAACATAGGATTGATGTTGGATTTATAAGTAGGCAAGCCTTACTCTCTAGTGACTCATTATAAAGCCGTTAGGGCCTGGGCCTAGAGTAAATAATATCGCTAGTGGGTTGGGGAGTTACAGGGGTCTCCTGGGCCTTGATAGTTTGGGATTCCTGTTATGGCTAGGGCCCCGTCTCGGGTTGTGACAATGATCAAGGATTATTCCTTGAAACTCCATCAGTTATCCCGATATGCTTCTGAGTTAGTGCCTAGCATGAGGGATAGAATGAGAAAATTTTCTTATGGATTGTCTCATGATTTGATTCTAGAGATTAAGGATACCTTGTTGAACAAGGATATGGAAATATATAGATTGGTTGTATATATACAGAAAGTTGATAAAGAGAAAAAGAAGCAGGCTAAAATTGGGAAGAGGCAGAACAAGAAGCTTAAATTTTTTTATCAGGGTAGAGTTCAACAGCAGAGTGGTAGATATAGTGGAAAATGGTCTAAGAAGGAGTAGGGGAGTCCTGGTTCCTACTCTACGGTCAACACTCCTTATCCAAAATCATCGAATGATTTCGTTCTTAGCATAATAGTGGATTTAGGGCATAGGGCACCTAATTTAAGGCTGGTGGGACTTAGTCCGCTCGATCATATCCTCCTTGTAGATTCTGTTTGCAGTTACATCATGGATTTTGTAAAGAAGAGAGGAATAATTTTTTCAAATATGGTTATATTGGTCACTTATAGAGGGATTGTCCTTCTAAGGTTGCTTCAGGGGCAAATAAGATTCCCGTTGACACTTCATCAGCTCCTGCACCAAAGGGTGCTACTTATGCTTCTTGTACCAGTACTAGTCAAAATTGCTTGTATGCTCTTGCTACCCACAAGGAGTCTGAGGCATCTCCTGATATTGTCACTAGTATGTTATGTCTCTTTTCTCGTGACGTGTATTGCTTGCTTGATCCGGGGTCTACTCTTTCTTATGTGACCCCATATGTGGCTATGCATTTTGGTTTTGGTCCCGAGTGTATCCCTTACCCCTTTTCTATTTCTACCCTCATGGGTGATACAGTGGTTGCTAGAAAAGTCTATAGGGATTGTGTGGTATCTATTGGTGGTAGAGAAACTCTTGTAGATCTAATAAAATTGGACATGGTTGATTTTAATGTCATACTGGAGATAGATTGGTTGCATTTGTACTATACCTCCTTAGATTTTCAAATTCATAAGGTCATATTTAAATTCCCTAATGAGCCAGTCATTGAGTGGGAAGGGGGTTCTTTCATTCCTATGAAAAGGTTCATATCACATCTTAGAGCACGTAAGCTAATTTCCAAGGGATATCCTTATCATTTGATCTGAGTTAAGATTCGAACTCAGAGGGTACTTCATTGACATTCATTTCTATAGTTGATGAATTTGTTGAGGTTTTTCCTAATGATCTTCTTGGTATCCCTTCTGATAGAGATATTGATTTTGGGATTGACCTTTCTCCGGACACTCATCCTATCTTTATCCCTCCTAATAGAATTGTTCTGGCTGAGTTAAAGGAGCTTAAGTAGCATTTGAACGACCTCTTTGACAAGGTTTTTATCCATCTTAGTATGTCTCCATGGGGTTCTCCTATTTTTTTCGTGCGTGAAAGGATAGTTTTCTTATAATATACATCGATTACCATCAGTTAAATAAAGTTATAGTAAAGAATAACTATCCTCTTCCTCAAATTAATGACTTTTATGACCAACTTTAGGGTGCTAGGTGTTTCTCTAAGATTGATCTAAGGTTCGGTTACTATCAACTAAAGATTAGGAAAGTTGATATCCCTAAGACTACCTTTCGAACCTAGTATGCTCATTATGAGTTCATAGTCATGTCTTTTTGTTTGACTAATGCCCT
Source organism: Capsicum annuum (assembly GCF_002878395.1). Classification (NCBI taxonomy): domain Eukaryota; kingdom Viridiplantae; phylum Streptophyta; class Magnoliopsida; order Solanales; family Solanaceae; genus Capsicum; species Capsicum annuum. The sequence continues at coordinate 150,231,045 of NC_061114.1, forward strand.
GACAACATTCATAGACTTGATGAATAGGGTCTTTCATTAAATTCTTGATTTATTCATTACAGTGTTTATAGATGATATTTTGGTGTATAGTGAGGTAGATCATCCGGATAACCTCCATATCGTATTGCAAACTTTTAAACACCAGTATTTGTATTCTAAGTTTTCAAAATGCGAGTTCTGGCTGAAAGCTATTACTTTTTTGGGTTATGTCACTTCTAGTGAAGGTATCATGGTTGATCTACCAAAAGTTGCAGTGGTTAAGAAGTGACCTAGGCCCACGACTCCAACTGATATTCGGAGCTTCTTGGGTTGAGCCATTTAGTATAGGAGATTTGCGGAGATTTTCTCAACTATAGCTACCCCGCTGACTAAGTTGACACAGAAGAAGGTGAAGTTCTTGTTGTATAATGCTTGTGAGGGTAGTTTTGAGAAGCTGAAAGAGAAGTTGACTTCAGCTCTAGTTTTGATTCTACCTGAAGGCACCGATGGTTTTGTTGTCTATTGTGATACATCCCATGCGGGACTTGGTTATGTGTTGATGTAGCATGACAGGGTGGTGGCCTATGCAAGTTGGAGTTGTTGGAAAGTTTGCATTGAAGATTTGGTGTTACTATTTGTATAGAGTCCATGTAAATATCTTTTTTGATCATAAGAGCCTGCAATATGTGTTCACCCAGAAGAAGTTGAATCTCAGGTAGAGAAGGTAGCTTAAGTTATTGAAAGATTATGACATGAGTCTCTACTATCACCCAGATAAAGCTAATATGGTTGCGGATGCTCTTAGAATGTTATCTATGGGGAGTCTAGCTCATGTGGATGAGGATAAACGGGAGTTGGTGAAACATATTCACCATTTAGATAACCTTGGAGTTCATCTCTTGGACTCTGAGGTTAGTGGTATGTTTGTAGAAGAGGTGGTGAAGTCATCCCTTATTACTGATATAAAGAAAAAGCAGGTACTGGATCCTATCTTGATGAAGATTAAGGGGGCATGAGACAGCAAAATGATATAGGTTTTGATATTGGTGTTGATGGTAGCTTGAGGTACCAAGGTAGATTATGTGTTCCCGATGTAGATGGGTTGTGAGAGAGGATCTTGGCTGAGGCTCATAAGTCATAAGTCACGTTATGTCATTCATCCCAATTTAAAGAAGGTGTATCATGATCTTAAGGAGATCTATTAGTGGAACAACATGAAGTGAGATATGGCCAGTTTTATAGTTAAAGGCTTGGTGCATCAACAAGTAAACGTTGGCCACTTGAGGCCTAGTGGGTTGACTCAAGAGATTGAACTGCCATTGTGTAAATAGGAGATAATTAATATAGATTTCATTACCAGTCTACCTCAATCTCAGAATTAGTTTGATTCGATTTGGATCATCGTGGATAGGATGAATAAGTCTGATCACTTCTTGCTAGTGAGGACTAATTATTCAGCAGAGAATTATGCGAGGTTGTTCCTGCAAGAGATTATAAAGTTGCATGGGGAACCTATTTCTATCATGTCAAATTTGTGGTACTCAGTTCTCATTGTATTTTCCATAGTACTATTTTCCACCCACAGTAAGATGGGCCAGAAGAAAAGACTATTCAGATATTGGAAGATATGCTTCAAGCTTATGTGATTGACTATGGTTGTAGTTGGGTTGATCATTTTCCTCCTATAGAGTTTGCATATAATAACAACCACCACTCTAGTACTAGGATAGCTCTGTTTAAGGCATTGTATGGTAGGAGATATAGGTCTCCTATTGGGTGGTTCAAGGTTGGTGAGGCAGAGATGTTTGGCCCATATTTGGTTGACCAAGTGATGGAGAAAGTGAAGGTGATTCGGGATAGACTTAAAGCTACCCAAAGTTGCCTAAAGTCCTATGCAGATGTGAAGTGTAGGGAGTTAGAGTTTAAGGTTAGCGATTGGGCGGTCTTCAATGTATCTCCCATGAAGGGAGTAATGCGGTTCGAGAAAAAGGGGAAGCTCAGTCCTCGGTATATTGGCCCGTAATTGGTTTTGAAGAGTGTTGGTAAGGTTGCGTATGAGTTAGAGTTTCCTCCTAGTTTAAGCACCATTTATTCGATGTTTTAGATTTTGATGTTGAGAAAGTGCATGGGTGATCCATCGACTATTATTCCTGTAACAACCCGAGACTACCCCCTATTGGTCACACAGTGCTTGGAACCATAAGTGATCCTAATCTAACCCATGAACTGGCATACTGTTTATCAACTGAATTATAATAAAATAAATAACAAGTTCTGTTGTGCGCAAATATAATCATGGCATAATCTGAATAAGTACAATAATGATAAAGTTTACAATCTGATTAAAACTGATAAAAGAACTAAAATTACATGACTGACTCTGACTGACATTTATGAAGCCTCTACTATACTAACTATAGATAGCTGGGACATGCCTCCAACTACCACTAATCAAATAATAAGAAAATAAATGAACTAGACATAAATTAAAACCGTCTGGAGTTCCCAAAGAAGGAGAACTCATCACCTGCTGCTGGAATCTGCAACTATCTGATCGTGATGTGCAGGCTACAAATAGTACCTACATTATGAAACAAAGTACCCACAAAGACATATATGTGGATCAGTACTTCTGGAATGTACTAAGTATGCATGGGTGAATGTAATAAGTAAAACTGATTTCATACATAATCTTAAAACATGTATGCTAAGTGGAAGTAGACTCAACAATAGGCTGGAATAAACTGAAAGCTAAAAACATCTTAAACAATGAGTGACAAACGTACTCTGATAAGATAGCGAATCTCAACACTTAGTTTCTGTAAAACTATTTAATGATATAAGTGAAACTAAAGTTGGGATATGGTAGAACATGGATACTGTATGAATATGGAGTCATCAACTACGTGATGGAGACTGACATAAATTGAGGATCTGAATTTACAATCACACTAAGCACGAATGTATAAACATACTAACTTATTTGATTAAATGAATGACTAATAGCGGAATACTGGTTATGTAATACTGATTGTACTTAGTCTAAATAACTGGATTGAAACTATAGAGTACTATCCATATGAGGTAAGGACTGATTGAGCAACATAAGATAACTAAGCATGAATACGTGAAACTTGTATTATCTGAGACTGCAAGACCAACCATATAACATAATTTTAAAATAATCTGTAAACTAAAGTATTGAAATACTGATAACTGAATAACTGATAATTGTATGCTATGGTCAAGCAAACCTGAAACTGAACTGAGTTCTGAGTAGAATACTGAATTGAGACTGTAACTGAGATTGTAACTGAGGCCTTAACTGAGATTGTGGTTGAGATTGTAACTGAGACTGTAACTAAGACTATAACTGAGACTATAAGAGGTATCATCTAACCGACATGCCCCAATTTGAGCTAATCGGAATACAACCTATAACCGCAGTTGGAAGGATGTCATTACCGTGCCACGGTTACTAACACTGGCTATGTGGATCCACTAAATTGGTGTCCCAAAGGACTAAGGATTAACCCTATACTAGCAGGAAACTCATGAGATATGTGTCAACCCTAAATTGGCAGGAAAACATCTCAAATCTACGATTGGCTACATAGTTCTGTAACTAGGGATTGCTACTAAAGGTCAAACCCTCTGCTGGAAGGAATGCCCCCATCCCTGGGTTAGCTCAGTGCTGAATCTAACTCCCAACTGAATACACTAGAATACTAACTGGTGCATGCACTGTTAACTGATAACTGATAAGCTCATATCATGGTATTCTGAAAATAATAGTGCATACGAATTCTAAGGTAATTATTAATGATTAAACTGATACTGGGACTGAAACAGGACTGAGCTAACTTAATCTGACTCACAACTGACCATATTACTAACTGAATGATATTTCCAATAGTATAACTAAAATCATTCTGTAGATATGGGAAAACTAGGTAACAGCTAAATTTGGGTATTCATAACCCTCAGGACTCGATAGCAATAACAATAAGAACACATGAGCGCATTTGAATATTCATAACCCTCAGGACTCGATAGTAATAACAATAAGAACACATGAGCGCATTTGAGACCATAATAAGCAATCCTAATTTACAGAAACCCATCACTTGGGCATTTGATCAAACACATGGAGATTAATACTTTATAATGGGCCAATTCACCAAAGACATGGGGATCATAAACTTGGACATGTGAATATCTTAAACATGGGAGAATAGCATGATTACATAGCTAAAATCGTGAATTTAGGAATTCACATAAAATTTGCTTGAAATAGGATATGGGTGTTTCATCAAAACCTGTAAAGATCATAGCTTGAATGTAAGAATATCTTAAATACGAGGGAACAATAGAGTCGCATGGAAAAATTCATAACTTGGGGATTCATCTTGAAATTGATTAAACATGATATGGAAATTTCATCATACATATGGAAAGTTTGAATTTAAAACATGGAAATATTTCTAAACATCATGAATTTAGGATCTATCATGGAATTTAATTGAATAAAGCATGGTAAACTCAAATTCATGCCATGAGAAATTCAAAATCTTTCATGGAATCACACATGGGCTGAAATTAATTAAAATCAACATGAAAACATGTAATCAATCTTTCTTGAATATGTGAAATAACATAATGATAAAAAAAATTCATTATTTAGTTGAAATAAAAGGGTTTTGGGCTCCATGGGTGAAAGACGACCAATGGATGAACTCCCATACACCTTAAAGCTTTAATCTTGATGGAGAAACACAATCTTGAAAGCATTCTTGATTTAGAAAACTTGAGTTCTTGCTTTTCTTGAAGAAAATTTGATGAAGTTCTTGGTGTTCTTGAGGGGGATAGGATTTTCTTAGAGAAAAAAAGAGACAAATCATGTATATAATGCTTTTAGGGGATGAAATTAATCATTATGGGAGGATTTGGATGAGGGAAAGTGACCAAAGTGCCCCTAGACCCATTAGAAACTGAAATAGCATGTGAAATAGTTCCTTAACGTGGTGGCCGACGCGTCATATGGATAATCACATTGATGACCGAAGCGTTGCGTCCCAATCGCATCGGCTTACTGCCTCACATGGAAAATGCCATAACTTTTTGCACGGGTATCGGATTAAGGAAAATTGGTATAGTTGGAAAGCTAATTCAATTATCTACAATTTGGTGTGTCTTAAGCTGCAAAGTTCTATGAATATAAAAAGTTATACACATTTAAAATAGACCCATATAGAATCGAATATCAAACATTGGACAAACCAAAGGATCTATGCTCAACTTTGTTCTTAGTGATTCTTATGAACATTTTTCACCTCAAAAGCAAATCAAACATCAGGAAAAAGATCTTGAAACTCATGTTTTCATGGGAATCATGTATATCATAGTTTATACACGTAGGAATAATGGTTCAAAGACTAGCCCAAAAATGTGGGGTATTAAATTATCTCCCCCTTGGGAACATTCATCCTCGAATGAGACTTGTTATAATGAGAGTACTGTACGAAGGTAAATAAATTTATATTATAAACATGCATGACTTAGAAAATGATTGCATTACTGATTCTAAAACATGATACATAAACTGAATATCATGAACTGAACTAATTTCTTGAATATATGCAATGACATTAGAATAATTATAAGAACGAGATAGAAACAAGATAGTCAATTGATGAGTAACCATTACTTCAAGTTGGATCCTATTACATGAAGAAAAATGAAAGGTTTAGGATATGAATACTCGAGGTATTACAATACATCTTCCCCTTGGGATACTTTGTCCCCCGAATGGTACTAACTTGGTTGAAATACTAAGGAAAGACTGAGATAATGCATGGGAAACTTATGGACTGAATCATGACTAAATATGTACAATTTGGAACTGATGCACGATGCATGAATTAATCTGAATTTACAAATTACATGGATACGAATGAATTACCTCTCGGAATAGCCATATTCATCAGAATTTTGAATAGTATGACTAGATGGAAAGATGAAAAGCCATAGGAACTTGTCTGTCTGATTGCTAGACTGAATTACTGGCTTTACAGACTAAATTATACTGAAAGCTTATACTCAACTATACATTCCACTTGTACACCAACATGACATTCAAGCCTATCTTCATAACCATATATGAACTTGTAGGTAAACCACCACAAAATTATCTTTCTCATTTTCTCTAAAACTCTATCCTTAAAACTTTCATGCACTAGCCCAAGAAAACACGAATAGAATTTTAACTAATCATGACATAAGGAAAGGTTACTGAAAGTTGGAACATGAGGACCTAAAACATGAAAGAATAACTTTGATACTCAACTGATGCATGAGGAATAAAGAATCAATGAAATGAATTCATTAGATAGGTCTGAACTGAGGACATATATGACATAAATCTAAATCTTACTGATCATTAAAAGTATGGCAGGAGTATTGGAACTGAACATATGTAAAGCATGAGTACATAAGTCATGAGCTGTATAAGTCATGAGCTGCATGACCTTAGTTTGGAGTTCATAATTTTATGGAACTTGATTCGTACTACTGAGTGAACTGGAACTCCTCATGCTAGAGACTAGGAGATTACATGATTCTCTATAAAGTCCATAAATATGAGTTGTAATGATGAAGCTGACATGTAAGACATAAGTAGATTTCATGATGGCTAAAAAAATTTGCACTGAGATAAAAATAGGTTGGTAATCATCCTCCCTTACTGCATTTTTACACATACTGGCACTACTACTAGAATCTGAAAGCCTTACTTGGTCACTTGTTCTATTATCTTCCCCTTATACTAAGGCTATCATCTTAAGTCTGTAAACACTTTACTAAACTCTAAACTGAACTGCAATCACTTTACTCTAGAGTCTGGGGGTATAATAATACACATGAATGATAACCTCATCCTGAAAGTATAAAACCTGCTGTTAATACTATCTCCTGGGATACAACTCTTGACTTTCGATAGCCCCAATAGTCATCATATAATAACTTAAACACTTACTTACTTAGAATCTTCAAGAGTTTCATTATACCAACATACCCAATATCACCAGATACTTACACTCTTTTTGACACATATTTGCCTCACTAAACATATCATCTACTTTTGTTTCTTTATAGACTACTAATATCGCATCTCCTAACTCATATTCACACCATCATACTTAATTTCAAATAAAAAAACTTAAATTCTTACATGCATTGTTCAAGTCTACTGATTTTCATTTGGTACAATAATCCCCATAAATACATAATCAGCTCAATTTGGATAACGATATCCCAACTCTACTACTATTAAATTTCTAGGTTCATTATTCTAACTCAAGATCATATGCTATCATAAGATTTTGGAGGGGGATCTGAGAGCATATCTAACTTTAGCTCAATGTAGGATTTTCATGAATAAGAATGAAATATTTAAAAATTTAGGACATAAGGCCACTGATGGGATACTTTTTGAGCCAACATACAATCCCATAACTATCTGTTAGGCCAAACAAAGGCTAAGAGAAAAAAGAACAGAGGTATGACTGGCATAATATCTACGATTGGGACTGGCTGAGGAAACACTGTTTGTAAGGACTTAAGCTTCACTATTTCTGTCTCCTTAAAACTAAGGAAGAGTTAGCATGCATAGAGCAAGATGAGGATATTCATAAATTTATCAGAGAACCTTTCTATAGAACGATATGAGACTTAAAAGAAGGAAAATATTTTCTAAATTCCTTGTTGCCTCTCGAAAAAAGTACAAACTACTTCGTACCATTTTACAAGACTTTACTAGACAAGGCTTCATAGAAACCCTAGAAAACTTCTTGAAGTCTATGCTCTGATACCAAGTTTGTAACGACATGAGACTACCCCCAGCCATCACACGGTACTTGGAACCACAAGTTATCCCAACCTAACCCATGAACTGGCATACTATTAAGAAACTAAATTATAATAAAATAAATAACAAGTTTTATTGTGCGCAAATATAATCATGGCATAATCTGAATAAGTACATTATCGATAAAGTTTACAATTTGATTAAAACTAAGAAAATTACTGAAATTACATCACTAACTCTGACTGACATCTATAAAGCCTCTACTATACTGATTATAGATAGATGGGACATGCCTCTAACTACTATTGATAAATACACATGAAAATAAATAAACTGTATATGAACTAAAACTGTCTAGAGTTCTTAAAATAGGAGAACTCATCACCTGCTTGCTGAATCTGCAACTGTCTGATCGTGATGTGCAGGCTATAAATGGTACCTATATTATAAAACAATGTAGCCACACAGACGTATATGTTGATCAGTACTTCTGGAATGTACTAAGTATGTAGGGGTGAATGCAATAAGTAAAACTGATTTCATACATAATCATAAACATAAGTAAGCTAAGTGTAAGTAGACTCACCAATAGGATGGAATAAACTGAAAGCTAAAAATATCTTAAAGCAAGAGTGACAAACGTACTCTGATAAGATGGTGAATCTCTACACTTAGCTTCTATAAAACTATACTTTAATAATATAAGTAAAACTGAAGCTAGAATACGGTAGAACATGGATACTTTATGAATAATGAGCCTTCAACTATGTGATGGACACTGACATAAATCGAGGATCTGAATATAAAACCACACTGAGCATGAATGCATAAACGTACTAATTTATCTAATTAACTAAATGACTGATAGTTGAATACTGATCATGTAAGAATGAGTTGTACTTAGTCTAAATAACTACACTAAAAGTTTTGAGTACTACGCATATGGGGTAAGGACTGACTGAGCAACATGAGATGACTGAGCATGAATACATGAAAATTGAATTATCTGAGAATATAAGACCAAATGTATAACATGATTCTAAAATAGTCTGTAAACTAAATTACTGAAATACTGATAACTGAATAACTGATAATTGTATGTTATGGTCAAGCAAACCTGAAACTGAACTGAGTTCTGAGCTGAATACTGAATTAAGACTGTAACTGAGACTGTAACTAAGATTATAACTGAGACTATAACTAAGACTATAACTGGGACTGTAACTGAGACTATAACTGAGACTATGGGAGGTATCATCTAACTGACATGCCTAAATTTGAGCTAATTGAGGTCCAAACTATAACTCCAATAGGAAGGGTATTAGTATCGTGCCACAAATACTAACACTGGTTGTGTGGGTCTACTAAACTAGTGTCCCAAAGGACTAAAGAGTAACCCTATACTTGTAGGAAACTCATGATATATGTGTCAACCCTAAACTGGCAAGAAGACATCTCAAACCTAAAACTGGCTATGTAGTTCTGTAACTCATGGATTGCTACTTAGGGTCATACCCACTGCTTGCAGGAATGCCCCCATCCCTGGGTTTACTCGATGTTGAATCCTACTCCCAACTGAATGACACTAGAATACTAACTGGTGTATGCACTATTAATGGATAACTGATAAGCTCAGGTCATGGTATTCTGAAATAATAATACATACGGATTTTGAGGTAATTATTAATGATTGAACTGATACTGGGACTAAAATCGGACTTAGCTAACTTAATCCGACTCACAACTAACCATATTACTGGCTGAATGATATTTCCTATAGTATAAATGAATTCATTTTGTAGATACTGGTAAACTAGACAACAACTAAATTTTGGGTATTCATAACCCCCAGGACTCGATAGCAATAATAATAAGAACACATGAGTGCATTTGAGACCATAATAAGTAAGCCTTATTTAAAGAAACTCATCACTTGGGCATTTCATCAAAAACATGGAGATTAATACTTTAACATGAGGCAATTCACTAAATACATAGGGATCATGAACTTGGAAATGGGAATATCTTAAACATTAGAGCATAGCATGATTACATAACTAAAATCATGAATTTAGAATTTCACATAAAATTCACTTGAAATAGGACATGGGCATTTTACAAAACATGTAAAGATCATATCTTGAATATAAGAATGTCTTAAACATGAGGGAACAATAGAGTTACATGGTAAAATTCATAACTTGGGGATTCATCAAAAAATTAATTGAACATGATATGGGAATTCTATCAAACATGTGGAAAACATCAATTTAAAACATGGAAATATTGCTAAACATCATGAATTTAGGATGTATCATGGAATTTAATTGAATAAAACATGAAAAACTTAAATTCATGGGATGGGAAATTCAAAATCTTGCATGGAATCACACATGGGTTGAAATTATATAAATCACTATGAAAACATGCAATTCAATCTTTCTTGAACATTTAAAATAATATATTCATAGAAAAATTCATTTATTAGTTGAAATAAAAGGGTTTTGGGCTCCATGGGTGAAAGAGGACCTATGGATGAACTCCCACATACCATAAAGCTTTAATCTTGAAGGAGAAACACAATCTTAAAAGCATTCTTGAATTAGGAAACTTGAGTTCTTGCTTTTCTTGAAGAAAATTTAATGAAGTTCCTGGTGTTCTTGAGGGGTCTAGGGTTTTCTTGGAGAGAAAAAGATGAGAAATTACGTTTATAACGCTTTTGGGGCTGAAATTAATTGTTATGGACAGATTTAGGTGAGGAAAAGTGACCAAAGTGCCCCTAGACCCTTTAGAAACTGAAATAGTGTGTGAAATAGTTCTGTAATGTGGTGGCTGACACGTCTCATAGCTAATCGCATCGACAACTGACGTGTTGCGTCCCAATCACATCGGGTTACTACCTCACATGAAAAATGCCATAACTTTTCGCTTGGGTATCAAATTAAGGATAAATTGGTATCGTTGAAATGATAATCCAATTATATACAATTTAGTGGGTCTTAAGCTGAAAAATTCTACATATATCAAAAGTTATACACATTTAAAGTAGACCCTTATAGAACCGAATACCAAACTTTAGATGAACCAAAGGCTCTAAGATCAACTTTGTTCTAAGTGATACTTATGAGCATTTCTCATATCAAAAGCAAATCAAACATGAGGATAAAGATAATGACACTAATATTTACATGGGAATTATTTAGATCATAGCTTATACACGTAGGAATGACGGTTCAAATACTAGCCCAAAAATGTGGGGTATTACAATTCTTGTAGAGGAGGTAGGTATTTTGAATTCATTATTGTATGAGAAAGTCCAGATTGAGTTCTTAGATAGGCAAATTCATCTATTGAGGATGAAGAATATAGCTTCAATAAAGAATCTACAGAGGAACCACAAGGTTGAAGAGGCTACTTGGGAAGCCGAATAGGATGTGAAGTCAAACTATCCATTCTTGTTTTCTGCTCCAGATAATCATGCGTAAGGTATGTGTTGTTATTAACATCTTTATTTTATGACTTAAAAGGGAAATATACTTTGGTATAGACCTTCTTTTGGATACTTAACCTATTTCTATTTCACCATACAGAATGGCAACAGTAGAACTCAAGAAACTGAAAGATCAGTTGAAGGATCTCTTAGATAAGGGATTCATCAGACCCAACATTTCCCCATGGGGTGCGCCAGTATTATTCATGCACAAGAAAGACGGTTCTCTCAGGATGTTTATTGATTAGCATCAACTCAACAAGGTCATGGTCAAGAACAAATATCCTCTTCCTGGGATTGATGATCTATTTGACCAACTTCAGTGACTTTGTAAATAACTAAATAGCCATACATTACCAATTATTATGCCATAGCCAAGGATCTACCCTATCCATATCATATTATAAATAAATCCCAATGCCGTACTTGAACTAGAGCTTACATTCTCACGATCATTTTAAAATATGTAAGACTTGAAGTGGGAATCATTTAATAAATAACAACATCAATTTTTAGACTTTAACCAAAAATAATATATCATAAGACCACATCAATAGACCATGTAAATAAACCATAACAATAAGCCAAACCACTACATCACTACAATTACCCATTGGACATTGCCCAAAATTAAGACTAACTCTCAACTACCAAACTAGCACAATCAATAAGGGTTTAATATATTTGGAATCCCAAAAGAGTCATTAATAAGATTATATAAAGCGTAAATAAGTTTACAAAATCTAATACAAGTCTTAGCTTAAGATGGCTTAGAAGGGCCACTAATAATCCCCGAAATCCATATTTATGTAAATTCTGCACCAAATGAGGTTAAGGTATCTTAATTACTTTCTAGATGTGAAATTATCCATAATTAGACCTATCATTGCAAATCTCCTTAAAGCCTAAATAACTAAATTAATTGTGCCTAGATTATAGATTCAAGATAGCCTAAACAGTCCAACTAACTCAAATATTCTCAATCATAACTCCAACATCTAAATCCCACACCATATCAAGCATAATTTCATAATCATACTTAAAATAGCTCAATCTATGAAGAGGGTAAACCTAGCCTACCTAGATGCCAAAGAAAAGCCCAAATAATCTTTTAAACCATTGATTTACCTTTACAAGAAGTTTCCACAATGTGTCACTCTATCAGAATCACATTCTACTCATCCAAATGAAACTACGATATAAGCATTGCATGAATTTTCTTCAGGTGCAAAATTATATAAAAATCATATGTGAGGTCCATTTACAGAATCTCACTTTGAAAACCAACATACATCCCTCTTTTTTAAAGAAATTTTATCCTGATAAATAAATAAATTTTGAGATCTATTGGTGTTGCAATCAACACACAAAGATTTTAATGATTTTAGAAAAAGGAGAAATTAACCATGAAAATAATGGAAGTTTACCACAAATTCCAAGAAGAAACACGTAAAATAACTTTGCCCAATCTTCAAAATTACCCACAAACGACTATCCCATGTTTTCCCACTTTTTAGGGTTCGATATTCTATGGAATGGATAAAATTGGGAATATTAGGATATATGGAGTATTTAAACCCTTCCCAAATACGCAGAAGCCACTTAAGCAAACATTAGGCCCCTTAAGAGGCCTATTGTTGCTAAAGAGACATCTGGTGCCTGCACAGGTACCGCTTAAATAGTAAGGGCACCACTTAAGCGATGACTTACTTTTTCAGCCTAACCACTTGTATTGCAAGCTGGGAAATTTAGCGGGTCTCTGCAAAAGTAACCAAAATGTCCTCGTAAGTGGTGCACTAGCTGGGTGCGCTAGCTGAAGATCATTAATTTATCAAAACTTCCACCAACCACTGGATATTCTTTTATAACTCGTATACATAAATAGACTATGCTATCAAATTCAATTTCCAAATTTGATGTCATAGTAAAATTTCCATCCGAGGTTATTTTGATGAAATGTGGGTACCACACCTACTTTTCATTTTTCATAACTTTTGGCCAATAGCCTAAAATGAGTCTAGAAGAATTGACTCCCAAACCTAGGGTTCTCCTAATAGAAAATCAATGTTCTAGAGTTGTTGGAATAGTTAGAATTGGTATAAGAGGTCATTTGTCTAAATTTTTCTCCTTGCAGCCAATTTAAACTAACATTGGTTTCAAAGTAGGGAATTGTCTCTAAAACACAAATGAACTCTATCAAATTCATCAAGTCATAGATTACTTAGGGCACCTATAAAAATTCTCTAAATTGTGAAAGTATGAAAAAATGACCTGGAGGGATATTAAAAATAGATAGAAAATAAAGTCAAGAGACCTCCTCCATCATTTCTTCAAAAGATTTAGAAAAACAAAGACATTTCAAGCTTTAAGAAGTTTGTTGATAATTTCAAAGAACTAAATATAAATATTCTTCTAATTAATGCATTAATGTGGATGCCAAAGTATGCAAAATACCTAAGAGACATAGGGGAAAGTAAAATATTATTAAAAGATTATGAAACTATGCCACTTACTAAAGAGTACAGTTTAATAGTAATGATAAAAGTACCAAAAAAGCAAAAGAACCCTGGGAGTTTGACCATTCCCATACAAATTGGGGAAAGTGAGGTTGTACATGCTTTGAGTAATTTCGGGTAGAGTATCAAATTGATTCCCAATTTTTGTTCAACAAAATGTTCTTAGGAAGACCAAGGTCCACCATCAAAGCTCTACAACAAATTGATAGATCAAGAATGACTCAAAAAAATCATAAAAGACATTCTTATCCAAGTTGGTAAGTGGTAAGTTTTAATCCTTGTTGATTTCATAATCGATTTGTAGTAAATGTAAGGATTTCAATCATATTAGGATGCCTATTTTTGGGCACTAGTTGAGCACTCATTATTTTGAGAGAGCGCAAGCTAAAAATATAATTGAATATTGAGGAGGTTTCTTTCAAAGTATATAAAACACTCACCATACCTTACACTAAAAAATTATGCATTATCATAGAGGTGAAAGAAGATAAGTGTGGGGGAGAGGAGTGTGAGTTTATGAATATTCATCTTCAAATATTTTCACCCAATGATATAAGGTGCAGAAAGAGAGAGTTCAAAAGATGGTGAAAGAACTTGAGCACACAACAACAAACAACAACAACAACATACCGAGTATATTCCCACCGAGTAGGGTCTGGGGAGAGTAAGTGTACACAGTCCATACCATACCTCAAAGTGAAAAACTGAATGTGACTTTGAATGTAATGTGAAAATAGAAAAGAGGGAAAATTTGATGGTGATCCTACTGGATTAAATAAGAGAAAAAGTGATTTATAAAGGGAAGAAGAGATTAAGAGATCATAGGTTAAGTTATTACATAAGTCATGTCATAATTTTGAATCTAGTGCTGGCTGAGAGGCAAACAAAGTTATACTAAAGGTAGCTTTTTGTTTATTTTATAGTGTAACTTTTTTGTTATTTTTTTTTATTTGTTCTTATAGATTATTAAAAGTATGGATACCCAAAATCAAAGCTAGGAGCACGGTAAAAGGATAAGTGTGGGCATGTTTCACTTTCTTACAAAAATTATAAAGAGAAATATGACACTAGCTCCACCGAGGTCTCATATAGTATTCATAACTCTTGTTTATACCTTTGATAAATTCTTTGGAGATAAAGCATAGCATAACCATGTGGTGGGATCTTCCTGGATTTGTTATGATGAAGTATATTGTTGTTTTTTTATTTATCTACTCTTAGCTAGCTGCCTTTGAAAAAATTTAAAAGGCTTAAAAATACAAAAAGATTTTTCTTTGTAACTTAGATAAGAATAGTTTTTGTGTTTTTAAGTTTTTAGTTTTTGGTAGAGAATACTTCAGCCGCTTCTCAAATTTTTTGAGTTATTTTCTTAGGGAACCTTTTAACAGAATATCCTTTTTCTTTTTAGGAAGTACCTTTTATTTTTAGTCATCATCAAGGATTTTCATGACTACGGATGGGTGATGACCATTTTGAGGGAAAATTAGTCATAGGTAACAAGTATAAAGTAGGACCTTTCAATAATTAAATTCTAGCTACTCGACTTAGATTTAAGCTAGACTCCATAGTTAATTCAGTCAATGAGGCACAAAATATTGAAAACTTTGTTTGAATCACATATATCCTTAGGACATGACTTTGAAATAAAATTATGATTGAATTATGCTTGTCGATTAATGTGACTATTATGTGTGGATAGAGTCTAAGTTGTCTGTATTCAAACCATAAGTACTATGTGCGGTGAGTATTTCTAATGTTTCTTGCATACTAAAATCTATAACTTTCCCGTATGTGGGAAAAGTTGATCATAGTATTGAACTTGTAGTACATAATCAAAGTAGTTCTTTAGTAGCGAAATCTTTCACCATTGTTTGGATCTACTCGTGTAATATCCTTAATGATGTAACTTGGTTTGATTTTGACCTATTTATGGGTAAAAACTAAAATTAACCTGATGCCCTATGTTGAATTTGCCATGGTATTAATTTGATCAAAATAGGAGCTAATACACTTTATATTGATGACATATGTTAAGAAAAATGATCACAGTACAAGGTAAACAGTGTGGGTGAGAAAAAGTGTATTGTGCATGTGTACATGTGTTAGATTATTTCAAGAAGAGGTTATGAATGAAATAAAAAAACAAAAGAATGTGAAAAAAAAGTACAATAAGATGGTGGACGCTATATAAAAGAGGGGATGAAGATTCTTTATTTGTTACGGAAAGTATGAGTTAGTTAGGGAGAATAATATGATGAGAAATAGTATATATAAAAGGAAAATGTAATAGTCATAAAGTGCATAGGGATAGTAGTAACAATTAGCCTAATAGGTCCTACTCGTTCCTTAGTTGATACTACAACAATGCAAAGTCATTTTGATCTTACAATTTAATGGTATTATTTCTTTAAGTAGTATACTATGGGAAAGCCTATGGTATATCATATGTATTTGAAATTGTCTTCTGTGTGTGTGCAAATTCTTTTATGAATGTGCCCAATGTAATAACACAAATTTGTAAAATGAGATTGGGGGAACCGCTTAAAAGTAGGGTCACAAGATGGTAAGAATTTGGTGAACTAATGAACTCACTACTAATACAAAACCATGTTGGCCCTATTTTTTCCATTAAGAGTCGGCTTCAAGGTATTGCAGTTCTACTTTAGGATATTGTTAGTTGAAAATATGTTTTTATGAATGAATTACTCGTCATGATTAAGAGTTTAGAAAATTCGGGTGTGAGTGGTCTTTCTTTATTAGTGATTTTAAGGCATAACTTATGTCATGTGATATAAAAGAGTTGTTCAGGGAAAAACAATGTTTTAAGAGTGGGGTGGTGACATTGGGCGTATTTATAAGCCAAAGTTCCATGTTTTTACCTATATTTTTGCTTAGTTTAAGAGTAGTTCAATTTTTATTCTAATGTGTGATGAATAAATGATGTCCAAGGATTAATATACATGATTAGACTATTTTCTAGTTGGGTATGTGGTTGGATTTAGAAATTTTTTAAAAAGAATGCTAAAGGTTGGATCTTTAGACATTGGAAGATTGAAAATGTGGTTTTTGAGGTCAAATGTGTGCCATGGAGGAGGATAAAATAGAAAGGGTGTGTGTAAGGTCTACGGAACACTGCCCAATTAACGTGTCATGGTTCGTGCCATGCTACCATGTTGGGGAACGAGATTCCATGCCACGTTGTAGTGGTTGTTGGTCAGCACAAGTATTAATAGGACACGTAGAAAAATTATTAGGATATATCAGGACTTGGAAAGTAGAAAACATCAATGGATGCTTCTATTTTTGGTTTTTTAATTCATTTTCTCTCTTTATTATTTTATGAACAACTTTGAATTTGTATGTTTGTTTTTGAAAATGAGTAGCTAAAACCCCTTATTCTAAGGTTGAGGCCAAATGTTTGATTATATATCATACTTTTGTTTCAGTTTAAGGTTGTTTTCTCATATCTTTCTTTTACTCCAGTGTTAAAATGCATGTGCTTTCTTGGTGTGAAATTTGAGGTAGAATCACCAATATAAAATAAACAATATAAGGGATGCGTTCTTGTCTTTAACATGAATTAAAGATTAGATTCACATTTAGGATAGAATATACCTAAAACACCTCCTTTGGTTTATAAAGAAGATGATATCTTGAAATACCTTGATTGGGCGTTGTCGCATCACGACTCAATGATTTTAGTTGCAACTTCAATTTAAGTAAAAGATTAGAGGTTCAGAAGACCATTTCCATACTATTAACCCCGTAAATCAACAATTAGAAAACAACTTAACTATGAAAAAGTAAAGTTTTACAGGATTACAAATCATGTCTTTACCCTAGTATCTTCCTAAATATTTATTAAAACAAGCTTTAATTATTTTATTATTTTTACATTAATTTTTAAAATCGATAGAGCAATCAATTTCATTTGTTCCAATTTCACTTGCTTAATCTCACATTAACACTTAAATTAGGTAATTTGCTAAGTCAAAAGTCTTTGAGAGTTTGATGTCCAACTTTCAAGAGATACTATATTACATGTATGATCATGTTCACTTACATGTGCATCAAGACACAATAGAGGGATAACTAAACATGGCCAAGGTGTAGAGCCTATCTATCTCTATTTGAATCCACTAATTATGTAACACCCAAAAATTCATTGTAAGATTCGAATATGTTTCAAGTATATATAGGATCAAACATAATTTTTTAATAGTTTGATTAGTGATTTAGACATGTATTAAGTCATCAAGTAACTCAAATATCTTGGCCAAATCAAAACCTTCCTTAATGATTGATCTCTTGAGATGAATCTTACAATAGTAAACTTCAATGAGAATCATTCCTAGAATATGGCATATTTTTGAGGTAAACGCCCATCAAATGATAGATATTTGAATTATATTTCAATCTCATCTACATTCACCTAAATCTAATATCAGAGTAAGATGTCACGGTATAAGCCACGACCATATTTAAATTGTACAATTGTATAGTGGTCTTGTCTGATCAAAATAGCCCCAAACAAATGAAATTTTACTAGTATACCTTTAATTCACGAGAAGGAACCACAATTAAGATTTGAAACCATGGTTTAAGGTACCATTGTGAGTCCTCTGGTTGCAATCTTAAACCATAAGAGAGGTACGATTGGTAGGTTCCACAATTGTACAAAGTCTCGTATGGTGGATTTTAGAGAGCTCACATCTAGCCTCCAACCACGAACACTACCCAGGATCATAGGTAGGTCCCACAATAGTGGGACGGTCACATATGTCTCTTCCAGCAACTTTTCTTTTATGAATTTAAAAAGGCACATCAGTCTTTTCCCTCTCTTTTAACATCACTATGTTATTTATGTTATTTCAAGGCTCAATATTAAGGTTAGTATTACCTAATCCCTTATTTCTCTGGAAATCATTCAAATCATAGTTTAAACTAAAACAAAAGAGTTGATTTTATTATCCAAGAGGAAGCTAGGGTTCATATTCTTCAGGCTTATAATTTTAAAGACTTCTTTAGGGTTCTAATTTCTAGGTATATGGTATTTTATCAATGGATTTCTGTTCACCCATTAACTTCCAAAGTTAACTTAATTCCTAAGTCCAATTCCTTCTTCAAAGCCTAGGATTCATGATTGTTGTAAATTCTTAGATATTTTAGTCGCTTGCTTTTATTTATTGTTTATCCATGTTTCACCATGAATTTTAGTACCATTACATGTTTATGATCATACCCTCTAATTATATTGTGAAATCAATGATTTTGGACATGAGTTATTAAATTTCCTTAAATTCACATAGTTTATAAAATTCACAGAATGGTTGCATTCTTCTGAGATGGCAGGTTATGGACACCCAATGACCTAGGATATAAAATAATGGTAGTTGAATACTCATCCTTTAAGACTTCATGATTTAGGGTTCTTTCAGATAAAGTCTCTGTCTTTCAATTTTAGAATGTCAATATTCTCGAGCATTTTAGTATTTCAATTGAGTTATAGTTAGGAGTAGTGATTAGCATTGAGAGGATACAGGTTCAAATATCCCAAGTTCTAGAACTATGTACCTATTGTAGGTTTACATTATAGTATTTTGGACATAAGATTAGTTGATCCACATCATCTAGTGTTATACACTTAGAAATATACTGAACACCCATTTTATTGGGGTTATGTTATGACCCGATTAACACAACATGATGAAACGTACACCATTCCACTAGTAGGTAAGCTAAACCATAGCCCAGAGCAACATATAATTGGATATCTTGGTGGAAAATGGCCTAAAAATCTAGAAATTAACAATTAAAGATTCAAATAGCAATAATAGAGTCCTAAAGGTCCAATAGATTGATAGGAACCAACAAGTACCCCAAGACTCAATAATATAAGCACAAGAGCTACTACAAAAGAACTATGAGTACTGAATAGTCAAATACAATCCATCTTGAAGATGACAAACTAGATATAAAATAGAAGGAAAAAAGGTTACTTTGACTTTAATAGCTCACCCAATCTCAAAAATCAACTCTGCCTAAATGTAAATGCAGACCAACAACTAGTACTCAAATCTATATGAAAAAGGTATAGAAGTGTAGTATGAGTACTAAAACCATGGGTACTAAGTAGGAATCATTAGAAAACTATGCTAAATCATGATATAAACAAGATAATATAAAAAATAACATATTCTAAGTCAATATAAAAAGTTTAAACCAGGAAATAAGCTTTAGCTCCATTTTACATGGGTAAATAAATGCACACAAGAATGATAATATAAAGCTCATTCCATTAATTACAAAGTTGGCCCCCATAAACCAATAAGTGCAAAAATGTAAATAACCCAATGCAAATGTCCATAAGCCTAGAGGGTACAATCAAGGAAACCAACAATCGAATAATCATAATTTAACATATATCATTCCATAAAGAAGAATTCATCCATACCATATAACATCATAAATAACCCATAATGCTGGACTCTAACTAAAATTCAATAGCATCTTTAGTACTATCATCAATTTTGCTGGACTTGAATTGGTGCTCATAATTATAAACTGTACCAAAGAACCATTCTAGTGAGCCATTTCAATAATCTAAAATCAACAAATTATACAAATAACAATATATATAGCCATCTCTTTACTCATTTTTGTACTCTAACGAAGAATCATAATGATAATTCTCATCCCTCATCACATCTACAAGCAATATTATCAACAATATTTGGAACATATAAAAATTTATAAGTTTTATTATGAAGCTTATTTGAAGTTATATCAATATGATAGCTAAAGGTCACCCATTGTATCTATAAGTTGTACTCATATCAATAGGCCACCTTCATATCATAAGCCACATCATACATATCAATCGTCCAATATCTATAATCCATACGTTATTATATTGATAAGTCATATCATAATCATAAGGGATATAATATCTATGAAATATATATCATATTATATATATATACGAATATAAGTAAAATATATCATTCTTCTAAGCTATATAACTTTAATCATACAAATATCTATAGAATTAAGCATATCTATGTTCCATATTATTAATCATATTTAGAATCCATGCCAATAGTTGCATGTATAAGAAATAATTCATACTCATAAATTATATCCTTAGTTATACTTATGAGCAATAACATTAGTGATACTTGAAATTTTTACCAATTGGCACAAACATTCTCACTAATTATATCCATCCTTTATAAATGTCAAAAATATAATTAGGAAGAGTATATCATTAATAAATGGGCTTATAAGGTTATCACAAGTCTTAGCCTAAGATGATCCAGATGGACCCACTTTAAATCCCCAACAAACCACTTAGGGAACTTCTACCCCAGATTATACTAAGGTATCTAGGTTTATTTGTATATGTAGAATAAGACATAATTAGACCTAAGAGTGTAATCCTTACCAAACATGAATAATAAAGGCAATCCCCCTACAACCATAGAAACTAAGGCAATTTCCTTAATTTGAGCAACTAAGGACAATTCTACTCTAACATGAATAACTAGGGAAATTTTTCCAACCTTGAGTAATTAAGGCATTACCATTCAACGCATATACAATGAAGACCAATTCACTTATACCATGAATTACAACTCTAACTACTCCAATTCTATGCTTTCAAGATAGCCTAATGCCCAACTAAGTCAAATTCTCAAACTCATACTTTAAACACCTAAATCCCACCTCATATCTATCATAATATCATGATCATAATATAATATACCTTAATCTATGTAGAAGGTAAAGCTAGCCTATCTGTGTGCTGAAGAAAGCCTACAAAATCTAGTAAATAACTAATTTCCTAGTTCGAGAAGCTTCCACAAGGTTTTACGCTATAAAAAAATTATAATCTAATCATTAATATAAGAACAATGATACCCTTATTACACTATTTTGCTCCAGATCAAAAATTGCGTAAATATTCTACGTTGGGCCCGATTATGGAAATTTTATTTATAAAACTAGCTCAAACTCCCCTCTATTCTTGAAGAAAATATACCCTAAAATAGGTGAATTTTGACCTATAATAGTGCTAAAATAAAGACACAAAGCTTCTACCAATTTTAGGAAAAAGAAGAATTGTAGAAAGAAATTAATGGAAACTCACCATAAATTTGAAGGAGAAATCCAAGACCCAAAATAACCCATAAATGTTATCCCTAATCTTTCCCACTTTTTAGGGTTTAAATATTTTTGAAATTGATGAGAAATTGTGAAAAGTGTGCTAAGTGGGTATATTTATACCCTTTCCATGTCCACAAGTACGGCTTAAGCAGACACTGGGCCACTTAAGAGGTAATTACATTCAACACCCTGAGTTTTTTTCTCCTTGAAAAATTTGTAAAATTTGATTTTCACTTTCCTAAAAATGATCCCCCTAATGAGTCTTGGGGAGTAAAGATGGGTCGTAACTTAATTAGAACAAATAGATTAGTATTCTACTCTAAGTACGAGTAGATCTCAACTAGCCATCAAGATATCTTAACGGTTATAAGGACCAAGTCTTAAGGTGTCTAGAAATTTATCCCAAGAAACAATCTTTATTATGACTTGAGTTCACGATTCATAATGACTCATGATAGATTATCTTAACCCATTCCTAGGGTCTCTAGGG
The DNA here is from genome assembly GCF_002878395.1 of Capsicum annuum. Lineage (NCBI taxonomy): Eukaryota > Viridiplantae > Streptophyta > Magnoliopsida > Solanales > Solanaceae > Capsicum > Capsicum annuum. The sequence continues at coordinate 150,253,550 of NC_061114.1, forward strand.
TGTAATCCCAAATTATTGATGTCTTGAGATTGAGAAGTGGTTCTTAGTCATTAAGTGTGGTTATGATTCAGTGGTATGCATTGTAGCCAGACAAGTATGGGGTTTTAGTGGTTCTATCTTGAATATGATTCCTTGTCATGAGTCGTAATATGTCTATACGAGTAGTATAGTTACCTCATTAGCATTGTTACTTCACTAAAACACTTTCAAATGGTCTCTTCAATTCTCTCAAGTAGCCATACTTAAGGTCTCCTATAAGTGGGTCAAGAGATTCAGGGTTGAAATATCTCTGTAATCTTAGGTATTTTAGGGTGTTACTCTTCCCTCATTGTTAATTTATAAAAGCATATGTTTTAAGTTATTATTCATTAGATATTTATGTTGGTTTGAAATCAAGGGTGGAGGGTTTTGAATTCTTATTGTTGAATGATGTTTTCCCATGGTTTACAAATGATTATTCATGATTAAATTATGGTTTCAAACTTGCATGGTGAATGTATCTAGCAATGAACTAAGAATTGTGATTTTCCCCAAACTTGTGACTTTTGAAGTGGTTATGACCCCTATCCCATACTATGAAATTGGTTTTTAATTATGAGAAATGTGGAAATTTGTAAAATTGAACCTGCGTTTGTGAATTCCCCAGTAATGATAATTGGGGTGGAATATTGATATTACCTTGCAAGTGTAGTTTGTATGAAGATACCAACATTATATGCCATAATGTGTAATGTGTTTCAATGAATGTGTATGTATGATAGTTTTTTTAATTAAAAGTTAATAAGGGTTGTTTGTTGAGTCGTAAAAGTGGAGGTTAGGAGAGACCAACACTGGAAACTGCAGTTGCCGACGCAGGGGTTTATATGACTGGTAGGTTTGAGTCTCCCTTATTGTTATAATTATATGATTGGGAGGTTCGACTCCCCGACATCCCATTATATGATTTTATACTTATGTAACCTAAATATGCCGAGAGGTTCAAATCCCCCATAGTTCATATGTATACCCTCTAGTTTATACAACATCACACACTAGGGCCCTACCAGCTAAGGGAGAGCTACGACCATGTAGCCCATGCGTGTGTTGGTATACTATAATAGTTGAGCTATACAATCTAAGCTAAAGTTTTAAAACACATACTAAGCCTTTTTTGTATCCCAATAAGTAATATATAAACATATATATAGTTGATTATGTGCATTGTATTTGAATAATTTGAAACAATTGATCTTGGGATTTTTTTACTCTTATCTCTGAGTTTTATGCTAGCATTCACCTTGCTAACTGTCTTAGAATATTGTATCCCTACATGATGTATGAACTGGTCATACTTCTACTCTCTTACTTAGTGATTAGGATTAGAGATTAGTTTGTGAGTTAACATTAAAGTGGTGAGCTTCCATACTTTGAAAGTCTATATTTCATGTTCTGATCTCCTATGTCTCAGACTATTTAGACTTGTTACTGTCAATAATCGAGGGCATGTCCCCATTAAGTCTAGTTTTGGTTTTTTCTTTTGAAGGTTTTTTAGATTACTGTAGATATTGGGTGATTTTGACCTATTTTGGGCTGGTCATCGATCATCGATTATAGACGTGTTTTGACTTTTTTATGCTTATTGCATGCTATCTATTTTAATAGTTTGAATTCATCCGACATTAGGGGATGTTATGTTTGGATTGATTAGATACATGGGTGATCTCCGATCCGTATGGGACTTAAGATACACATCAAGGACAAGCCATAGTTTAGGTCATGACAGAGATGGTATTAGAGCCTAGGTTTGATGTCATTTGGTATCCAACAAGACTGTGTCAAGTAGAGCCTTATTTATGCATATGTAGTGCATCACACTTATAAGGGAGAGGCTACAAGGACTTTAAAAATGTTTTCTTTTCTTGTTTTTCTATTTTTGAGAAATAGAGCCTAAGATTTTAAAACTGTCTAATACCCATTTGTTCACCTTTTAGATCATGCCACCAAGAAGATATGATAACTGTGGGAACTATTTTGTCCCTTTTGAGGACACTGCAGATGAAGCTCATCCAACAGTAAGAGTTCATACTTGTTATATGGTTGCTTCTTCTTATTTCCCTGCTAGAACTCCATCAATTCCCCTATGCCTAATTAGGCACCCCAGGCTAGTGTATCTAATGTTGAGTTTTGCCGGTCTATGCATTTGCTTACCCAATTTATGGTTTTTCAGTCTGAGCACATTACTTTTGGTGCTCCATCATCTGAGGCTACTAGAGTTTGCCAGTTTATGAGGTTGAGTCCCCCTATTTTCACTGGTTTTAAGGATGAGAATGATCCTCAAAATTTTATTAATGAGATGGAAAATATCTTCTATATGATGTATTCTACTGATGTGGAATATGTATAGTTTGTCATAAATCAGTTTAAGTATGTACCATACCAACGGTATAAAGAATGGGAATAGTCTAGGGGCGATGATGTTTTTTTTGCATTTTAGGATAATTTCTCTTGTATTTTCCATGATCACATCTTTCTTTAGGATTTATGGGAGGTGATGGTCGATGAGTTTATGAATTTGAGACAAGGCGGATATCAATAAACGAGTGTGCATTAAAGTTTCATCAACTGTCGTATTATGCTCCATAATTGGTATCAGGCATAAGGGATAAAATGAGGAGAGTTTCTTTGATGTTATCCTATGAGTTGATCTTGGGGAGCAAGGCTGCCTTATTGAACAAAGATATGGACATCTCTAGACTGGTGTCGTCTGTGTAACAAGTTGAAGACGAAAAGAAAAAGCAAGCAAAAATGAGTGAAAGGTAGAATATGAAGTGTTGCTACTCAGATTAGGTTGGAGGTCAGTGGCAGAGTATTAGAGATAGCAAAAAGTTGTTTAAGAAAAAGTAAAGCAATTCTGGTTCTTACTTCACAACTAGTACTCCTTATCTAAATCCATCCAGTGATTATCATTTTTAGTATGATAGTTGGTTTAGAGAACTAGGAGCCCAACCATAGGCTAATGGGGATCTGTAGCTCCATCATATCCTCGTTATAGATTCTTTAGTTAGGTACACTGTGTTGTTTATGAAGAAACGTGGAATAAGTGCTTTAAATATGGTCAAATTGGTCATATGAAAAAGGATTATCCTTCTAAGGTTGATTATGGAGAAAATAAGATTCTTGTTGCTACTTCATCAACTTGGCACTAAAGGGTGCTACTTTTTCTTTTGGCTTCAGTACTTGTCAGAATTATCTATACTCTTTTTCCACTCGCTAGGATTCTGAGGCATCCCCTAATGTTGTTACTAGTATACTTAAACTCTTCTCTCATAGTGTATATTGTCTACTTAATCTTAGGTCTACCCTTACTTCTTCCCCCTTATATGTCTATACATTTTTGTTTATATCCTGAATGTATCTTGAATCTTTATGTGTGTCACCTTGGTACGTAACTTTAATGTGGCTTGGATAGTCTATAGGGGTGGTGTGATGTCAATCCATTATAGGGAGACCTTGGTAGATCTTATAGAGTTTGACATGTTAGACTTTGATATCGTTTGAGGGATGGATTGTTGCATTCATTTTATGCATCTCTCAATTATTGAACCCATACGGTCAATTTGCAATTCCCCAATGAGTTGGTGATTCAGAGGGAATATAGTTCCGTAGTACCTAAGATAAGGTTCATCTTGTATCTTAGAGCCAAGAAATTTATTTCTAAAGGGTGCCGCTATCACTTAGTCAATGTTAAGAATTCTAGATCAAAAGGTCCCTCTTTGCAGACTGTCTCTGTGGTTTGTGAATTTCCAAAGGTATTTCCTCATGACCCCCCTGATATTTATCTGTATATGGAAATTAATTTTATGATTGATCTTCTTTTGGAAACTCATCTAATTTCTATCCGTCCTTACAAAATAGCTCTGGCTGAGTTAAAGGAACTTAAGCAGAAGTTAAAATATGTTATGGACAGTTGTTTTATCCTCCCTAGTGTGTCTTTGTGGGGTTCTCCATTTCTTTTCATGCATAAAAAGGATAGGTCTCTTTGAATGTGCATTGATTATGGCTAATTGAACAAGGTGTCAATGAAGAATAAGTAACCACTTCTAAGGATTAATGATTTGTTCAATCATCTTCAGGGTGCTAGGTTCTTTTCCAAGATTTACCTTTGATTAGGTTTCCATCTGTTGAAGATTAGGGCGGCAAATATCCCTAATATTTTCTTTTGAACATAATATGGTCATTTTGAGTTTTTGGTGATGTCCATTGGTTTGACCAATGCCCCAGCAATATTCATTGACCTTTTGAATTCAGTTTTGTGTCAATTTTTTGATTTATTCATAACTGTCTTTATCGATGATATCTTGGTATATTTGAAAAGCCAGGCAGATCATACCGATTACCTTTACCTTGTGTTCTAGACCAAAAAGGAAGATATTTGTATGAAAATTTCTCTACGTGTACATTCTAGTTGAATATAGTGACTTATCATGGTCATTTTTTTCTAGTGAAAGGATCATGGAAGATCCACAGAAGATTATGGTGGTTAAGAAATGGCCTATACCCATCACTCCAATGGATATTCGGAGCTTCTTATGTTTAGCTGGTTATTATAGAAGGTTCGTAGACAGTTTCACTTCTAATGTTGCCTCATGGACTAAGTTTACATAGAAGAAGGTGAAATTCTTATGGTCTGATGCTTGTGAGGGTAGGTTTGAGAAGCTAAAGGATAAGTTGACTTGAGCTCTGGTCTTGACTCTTTTAGAAGACACTGATGGTTTTTTTTATTTACTGTGATACATCTTGAGTGGGATTGGGCTCTGTGTTAATGCATCATAGCAAGGTGGTTGCTTATGCTTCTAGACAACTGAGTGTTCATGAGAAAAATTACCCGACTCATTATTCTGAATTATTTGTTGTGGTATTTGTACTAAAAATCTAGCGACATTATTTGTATGGGGTATATGCTTATATTTATTCAAATCATATGAGCTTAAAATATGTGTTCACTCAAAGAGAATTGAATCTTAGGCATAAGAGATGGCTCGAGTTGCTCAAGGACTATTACATGATCTTTCACTATCATCCAGGAAAACCTAATATGGTTGTTGATACTCTTAGCAAGTTGTCCATAGGAAGCTCATCTAATGTGGATAAAAAGAAGTGAGATTTAGCTAAATATATTCACCATTTGGCTAATCTCAGATTTCATCTCTTAGAGTTCGAGAATGGTGGAGTTCTTGTTCAAGATGTGCAAAGGTCATCTCTTGGTTCTGAAGTAAAGGAGAAATAAGTGTTAGATCCTATATTGATAAAAATCAAGAATGATGTCGGTCGGCAAAATATGATGATTTTTAAAATTATTGGTGATGGTATCTTGAGGTACCAAGGTAGATTATTTTCTCCAAATGATGATGGGTTGTGAAGAAAAACTTTGGCTGAAGCTCGTGAGTCGCATTATACTATTAATCCTGGCTTGACGAAGATGTATCATGATCTTAAAGAGTTATATTAGTGGAATACCATGAAGCAGGATGTGTCAAATATTGTGGCTAAGTGAATGGTGTGTCAGTAAGTGAAGGTAGAGCACCTGAGGCCCAATTGGTTGACTTAAGAGATTGAACTATCTGTGTGGAAATGGTAGGTAATTAATCTGGATTTTTTTACCGGTCTTCCACGGTCTCTCTAATAAATTGATTTGATTTGTGTCATCATGGATAATAGCTATGTCTGCTTACTCCTTACAGATAAGGACTAATTTGTCTTTCAGGGATTATGCCAAGTTTTACATTAAGGAAATCATGAAGTTCTATGATGCTCCAGTCTCTATCATATCTGATTGGGGTGCCAAGTTCTCTTCTCACTTTTAGAGGTTATTCAGGCAAGTCTTGGGGAACAAGTTGATCCTTAGTATCTCTTTCCACACGTAGACGGATAGGCAAGCAAAAAGGAAAATTAAGGTCTTGGAATATAAGTTGTGGGCTTGTATTTTTTATTTTGGTTGTAGTTTTGTTGACCACTTGTCTCTTAGGGAATTTGCGTATAACAACAATTATCACTCTAATATTGGTATGGCTCCATTTGAGGCATTATATAGTAAGAGGTATAGATGTCCTATTAGGTTGTTTCAGATTAGTGAGAATAAGTTGTTTGACCCTAATTTTGCTCATCAAGACATGGAGAAGGTGAAGGTGATTCAAGATAGACTTAAGGCCACCCAAAGTTTCCAAAAGTACTACATAGATATGAGACGAATGGAGTCAGAGTTCAGTGTATGTGATTGGGTATTTTTAAAGGTGTCTCCATAAAGGGAGTGATGTGATTTGGTAAGAAGGGAAACCTCAATCCCTGTTATGTTTGTCTGTACTTTGTTTTTTAGAGGTTGGTATTATCGCTTATGAATTTGAGCTACCTTCTTGATTGAGCTCTATTCATCCGGTGTTTCATCTTTCGATGTTGAAAAAGTGCCTGGATAATCATGTGATGGCTGTTCCTTTGGAGGAGATGGGTATTTCAGATTCCATGTCCTACGAGGTGTTCCTAGTTGAAAATTTGAATTGGCAAGTCCATCGAATGTGGAATAAAGACCTGCCTTTGGTAAAGTCTCTTTGGAGCAACCTAAAGGTTGAGAAAGCTACTTGGGAAGCAAAGGAGGACCTGGAGTCCCAATATCCATTCTTGTTCCCTATTCTCTATTATGGTGCTTTAGGTATGTGTATTCCCTAACATCTATGTTTTCTGACTTTGTAAAAGAAAATGGTGATTTTCTTGGAATCTTTGTTTTTTGTCTTTGTTAAAGGTAAGAGTAGTAGTATGTGGAGTCAAATCTTGATAATAAATGACTTTTCCTGTTATTCAGGGATCAATGATACTGAGGGGGGAGTATGTAACACCTCGAGTTTTTAGTCCTTGAAAATTTTTGAAAATTTTATCCTCATTGTCCTAACTATGACTCCCCTGACGTGTCATAGGGAGTCATGAAGGGTCGTAGGGACTTAGTCATGACTTAATCAAAAGAAGTGGTTTAATATTCTGCTATGAGTATAAGTGGCTCTCAACTAGTTGTCAAGACTTATTAAGGGTCGTAAGGTGTCCAAAAAGTTGTCCCAAGACACAATAATCATTGCGACTTGAGGCCATGAGTTGCAATGACTCATGACAAGTCGCTACTTCCCTCTTGTAGGGTGTTTAGTGCGTTATCCGAAATTGTTGTTGTCCTGAGTATGATATAAGGTTACGAGTCATTATGTATTTATTATTCAGTGGTATGAAATATATCAAGACCAGTGTGGGGCCTATATGGTTCTCTCTAGATTATGTCTCCTTTTGATGAGTCGTAATGTGTCAATACGAGTCTTATAGCGACCCTTAGTCACTTATGACAATTCTTCAATCTTATCATTAAGGGCGCTTTGGACATTTCCCCTATACTCCGATTGTAATCCATGACCTAAAACCCTATTGGTGTCCCCATTATCATTGTTAACTCTCTAAAACACTTTCTAAATCTCTCGTAAATTATCTTAAGAAGTCATTCTTAGGGTTTCTAAGAATTTGGATACTTAGTGCTTTTGAATTATCTCTATAATCTTGGGTATTTCAGGCATCTTACTCTTCCCTCAGTCTTAATTTGTCAAAATAATACGTTGTAAGTATTATTCCTAAGATATTTATGTTTGTTTGAAATAAAGTTTTGAGGATTTTGAATGTTGAATAACGTTTTCAAATGGTTTACATATTATTATTCATGCTTAAATAATGGTTTTGAACTTGTTGGCCCATGGGTATGGTGAATGAACTATGAATTGTAATTTTCCCAAGACTTGTGACTTTTGAAGTGGTTATGACCCCAACCCTACATTAGGAAATTGGTTTTTAATTATGAGAAATTTGGGAATTTGTAAAAATTGAACCAAGGGGGTTGTGAATGACCAAGTGAAGATAATTGGTTGGCATGTTGATGTTACCTTGCAAGTGTAGTTGGTAGGGCGATAACAAAATTGTATGCCATGATGCGTAATGTTGTTCAATGAATGGTAATGTATGATAATTATTTTAATTGGGCTCTAATAAGGGTTGTATAGCTGAGTCGTGAAAGTAGAGGTCCTGAGGGATCAACACTGGAAACTGCGGTTGCCTATGTGGGGTTCTATATAACCAAGAGGTTTGAGTCCCCATTATCATTATTATAATATAATTTGGATGTTGGAGTCCCCCATATCTCATTTCATGATTTGATTCTTGTGTCACCTTGATAAGAAGGGAGCTTCGAGTCCTCCATAGTGCATATTATACCCTCTGGTTTGTGCAGCCACACGCACTGGGGCCCCACCTGCTGGGGTAGAGCTATCCCCATATAGCCTGTGAGAGACTGGTATGTTATGACAGTTTAGCTACATAATCTAGGCTAAAGTTTTATAGTGCATGTTAAGCCTTTTTCCCTATTCCAACATGTGATATATATATATATATGTCTGTGTGTATGTGTATTTGTGTATATGCATTTAATTATGTATATTGGATTTGAATGATTTGAAAATGTTGATCATGGCATTATGTTATCCTTATCCCTAAGTTACATTCTAGAGTTCACCCAGCTAATAGTCTTTGGATGTTGTAACCCCACACAATGCAGGAACTGGCCATAGTTCTACTCCTCCTGCTTAGTGATTAGGTTTTGGGATTGGTTCGTGAGTTGACATTGAAGTGGTGAGCTTCCATGTTTTGGAAGTCTATATTTCATGGTCTTTTATGTGTCAGACTATTTAGACTTATTTTTGTCTATAGTTTGGGGCACGCCTCGACCAAGACTGGTTTTGGTTCTTTGTTTAGAAGGCTTTGTTTGGATTACTATGGATAGTGGGTGATGTTGCTTGGTTGTTTGGCCGTTCATCGGTCATCATTTATAGATATGTTTTGAATTTCCTTAAGCTTGTAGCGTGCTATCTTGTTATATGTTTGAAATTCATCCGACGTTAGGGGATATTATATTTGGTTTAGTTAGATGCAGGGGGTGATCTCGAGTCCATATGGGACTTGAGATACCCGACATGGCTAGGACCTGGTTCGGGTAATGACATCGCTTAAGCAATTAGTATTGCTTTAGAAACACCGTGTGAATGCATAGGTACATAAGCGGTCCCATATGGCTTTAGCAGTATTCAAGCAGGCCAGCCTGACCGCTTAACTAGCCAACTAGTCGCTTTAGCGGACCTCCTCTTAAGTGAACGAAATGGCTGCTTAAGTAGGTGCACAAGCTGAGTGCACTAGCTGAAGCATCAAGTTTAATCCCAGATTTTGCCAACCCCTCAAGATTAATCCGAAATCTCATATACTCAAATGGACTATGCCACCCTACTAAATTTGATGTTTCGAACTCAATGATGCAATCTAGCTTTCAATCTGAGGTCGTTTTGATAAAAAATGGTCCTACACCCACTTGTCATTTTTATTAACTTCCGATTAATAGCTTAACCTGAGCCCGAGTGCCTCGAGAACCAAACCGAGTGTACACCTAGCCTAAAATCATCAATCCATAGCTGTAGGAATAGTCAGAATTTGCATACGAAATTATTTGGTTGGAATGTTTTCCCAATAGCCAATTTGAACAAGTAAAAAATTCATAATATTGAATTGGCTCTGAAAACCAAATGAACTGCTCGGTAATCGAATTATTAGATCTAGCAAGTCAAAAAGGACTTGTGATAGCTATAGGGAAAGCTCTAAACGGCAAAAATAAGTGGAAATGCATAAAATGACCTAAAGGGACATTGTAATAGCCATCACTAGAAGAACCTCCATCTACGATATTCATGAGCTAGAATGTACTTGAAGCCTCGAATAGGTTTGGATACTTGGTCAGCATCTCACTCTCGATCTACCACATAGCCTCCTCTATGGGATGGCGCCGCTATTGAACCTTTACTACAGGAATATCCCTAGTGCACAAACATTTGACATCACTACCCAAAATAAGCGCAGGATCTTCCACGAAGGTCAACTGCTCATCTAACTTAAATAAGCCCCAACTAAGCATATGAGATGTATCAGGAATGTATTGCCGAAACATAGAAACATAATAGACTGAATCGACAATAGCAAAATATGAGGGCAAGTCTAACTCATAGGCCACCTCACATATTGTTCAAAGAATCTCAAAGCTCTAACATATTTGGGGCTGAGCTTGCCTTTCCTCTTAAACCTCATCACCCCTTTATGGGTGATACAAAGAGGAATACTCGATCACTTACTCCAAATCTCAAAGCACAAACTCTGCCAAGGCTAAGTACTTCTCCCACGGACCTCCAAAATCTATAACTTAGTCTCGGTATAAACCTTTGAAATCATAATAGTTTGCTTCTATTGTCCGTCTATTTGTGGGTAGAAGGTTGTACTAAGATCCACCTAAGTACCCAACTTCTTCTTGAAAGCTCTCCAAAATCTCGAAGTAAACACAAAACATTGGTAAAAATGATAGATATAGGCATACCATACAAACGGACTATCTCACGAATATAGATATGGGCAAAGCCCTCAACACTAACGGAGATTTGAATAGGAATGAAAAGTTCAAACTTGCTCAACAAATCCACAATAATCCTAATATACTATTGGAATCACTGGAAGTCGAGGCACCCCACAAACAAAGTCTATGGAAATTCACACCTATTTACACTAGGGAATGGATAATCTTTGAATCAAACCACCAGGTCATTGATGCTTGTCCTTCACCTACTGACAACATAACATGAGCTATAAAGCCTACCGCATCTCTCTTGATACAACTCCAACAATAATATTGTCAAAAATCTAGATAAATCTTAGTTGTACCCAGGTGAATAGAATTTCTTGAGCTGTGAGCCTCATGTACAATCAAAAAATTTAGGTTATCAACCCTGAAAACACAAATACAGTCATCAAATCTCAATGTACCCTCAGAATCTATGATAGCCCTCTTGGACTCACCACTCAACACCTCATCACGGATGATGCAAAACCTTTTATCCTAAAACTAAATATCCCAAATCCGCTCAAATAGGGAGGATCTAGCTTCAACACTAGCAAGAATCCTCTTGGGGTCTAAAATATAAAGTCGTTCTATCAAGTTGTCTATATATTTTATGTCCCATACATACGTCCTCTAAGAAACTGATATATGAACCAAGCAACCCATACTTACCGACTTTTGGCTCAAGGCATCCACTACCACATTCGCCTTGCCTGGATGATACATGCTAGAGATATCATAATCCTTAAGCAACTACATTTATCTACGCTGCCTAGCATTAAGCTCTCTCTGCGTTATAAGATGCTGTAGACTATGATAATCTATGAAGATCTCACAATGCAAACCATAAAGATAACTTCTCCAAATCTTAAGCGCAAAAACTATTGCTGCCAACTTCAAATCTTGAGTGAGGTAGTTTCCCCATGCACCTTCAGATCCCTCAAAGCATATGTAATGACACAACCTTGATTTATCTACACAAAACCTAAACCAACACCAGAAAAATCAAAATACATGGTTAATCCCTGACCCTCAACAGGAAGAGCCCACATAGGAGTCAAAGTCAGAAACTTCTTAAGCCTTCCAAAGCTCACTCACACTCCTCGGGCCATTAAAAAGGACATCTTTCATGGTCATAGGTACTTAAATAGTAGAAAAACCCTTACTAAATCATCCATATTAACCAACAAAGCAAATGAAGCTACAAATCTCAGTTGGAGCTATAGGCCTAACCTAATCATGAATAGCCTCAATCTTCATTGGGTCTACCATAAAACCATCCATAGACACCATATGTCCAAGGAATGTCACCTACTTACGTAAAACCTCACACTTAGAGAAACATATAATCTCTTAAAGTCTGGAGCGCAATCCTCAAATAATGTGAATGCTCCTCTTTACTACTTGAATACACAAGGATGTCATTGATGAATACAATCATAAAGTAATACAAATAAGGCTTGAACATTAAGTTAATGAAATCTAAAATTGCAGATGGGTCATTACTAACCCACAAGACATCGTAAGGGAATCATAATTACCATAATGGGTCCTAAAGGTTCTTTTTTGGAAAAACTCAGCCGAATCTTTAACTGAGGGTAATCGGACCTAAAATCAACCTTAGAGAACACTGCTACTCCTTAAAGCTAACCAAACAAATAAAATATGTGAGGCATAGGATAATAGTTCTTCAATTCACCTTAATGAGATATCTATAATAGATACAAATAGACATGGAGCCATTCTTCTTCACAAATAGCACAAGAGCTCCCAAATAGTCATACTCGATTTAATAAAACCTTTACCAAGAAGATCCTGGAACTCAACATTCAAATCCTTAAGCTCGATAGGAGCCATATGATAATATAGAATAGAAATAGGTCTGGTGCAATACTAAAGCTCATTAAAAAACTAACTATCCCGAGCACTAGGAATACTAGGTAAATCGATAGGGAAAACATCAAGGAAATAACGATCAACTGGAATAGAGCCAAGTGATAAACTCTTTATACTAACACCTTGAATATAAAGGGGATAAGACTTATAGCCCCTCAAAATAATCCTCCTAGCACACTTTTAAGAAGTAATCACCATCGACTCATGGATAACAATTTATTTCCATATGATTGGAGGTATGTCAAGCATATCTAAGATTACGTTCTTGGTAAAACAATCTAGGACTTCATAATAGTAGGATAACCAGTTCACGCCCATAATCACATTAAAATCCAAAAATATCCCTATAATAAGATTAGCATGAGTATCCACTTCTTTAACAGTCATAACATATGATGTGAAAACTCGATCGATTACTAAAGAATCACCCATGGGAGTAGATATATGTAATGACATATATAAAGAATTCTAAGATAACCTAATAGTTGATCCAAATAAGAAGAAACATAACAATAAGCGAATCTTTGATCAACTAAAGTATAAGCACCACACAAAAATCATACCTTAAATAACTACATTTAAGGACTCATCTTTAGGTTTAGAATGTATAGTATACAACTAACCACACCCACTACCTAGGTGGGCTTCTGACCAATGTTTTATCCTACTTGCCTGAGAATATCCATAAGCACTCTGCGTACCACCCCTACACCCATGTGTATCACCCTTATCTAAATGATGAACTTCCCTAATAGGTCAAACACTCTGAGTTGTAAGAATAATCGCCCCACGATAGGAGAACTCCCTTGAGAAGTAACCAAAAGCTCCACAACCATAAAATGGCCTAGCAATAGACTTAAATTTGAAGACTTGAATGAAATAGAATAACAAGCATAACTAGAATTGTAAGAAGATAATCCCCTTAAAGCTTTACCATGATCTTAGTAAGGATAATCAATAGAGCTAGACTAGCCTCCATTGCTAATCTAAAATGCATCTTTAATGGGTCTACTAGGATGAATTAAATGATAAAATAGTTGGCACGAAGAGTATCTACCCTTAAAACCACTTCCTATGAATCATGAGCAAATATGCATCCCACTAAATCTACTTTGATCTCGCAGCCTTTATCCCTTCCTTGGGACTCATGATATATATCCTTCATAAGCTAAGAATGATCAGAGACCTTATCAAAAGACTTATCCACAATAACTAAAAACTGTGTAGACATACAAAGAGGAAGTCTATATCCTCGAATAAAGCAACAAACCCTCTAATACTCAGTAGTCTATGTTGATGTAGCATGCCTAGGCAACCCCTCATATTCAACAACGGTCATAGAACCCTGCTCAAAACTCAAAAACTAGTCTATTAAATGATCTCTAAGGCTGCTAGGCATATAATTCTCTAAGAAGACCTCAGAGAAGAAGTCTTAATTATGCCTAACTTATAGAGCCTATCATCTCTGCAATTAAAAATACCGAAGCATCATTGCTTGGTGCTCCTAAAAACACCAAAAGATATAATATCAAGAATCTACCCAATAACTTCTATTCCTCAATAGACATAGCAGACTGGGCAACCACCGTTTGGTGACTATTGATTAAGAAACTATCAGTGCAGAAGGGACTTCAAATCTAGGAGCTCAGCTACAAGTTGTTGTCATAACCCAAACCGAGGCCCTGGCCATGACGATCATTCTCAAATTAGAAGGCCCTGAACACCCTTTATCTATCTGGTAATTATGCACATAATTCATATGATCTTAGACACAATAATACAAAAACATAGTCAATAATTTAAAACAAATAAAGGCCTAAAAACATGCCCAACAATATTTAATAAACATCTACAATAGTCTGCAAAATTTCTTCTGACATACTATCTGAATAACGAGGAAAAGGCCCCCAGCAGACCAAAAACCATACTAAAATAAATACCTAAATAACTAGGCCTTCAGAAGAAAAGAAGGCTCACTAACTGAACTCTGAGACAACCCTGTCTATAGACTCTACTAAGGATCTGGACCCCTAAACTGTGCCTCAGTACCTGGGAGGAAGGGGGGATCAGGACAATTATACTAGCAGGTGAAGCAATCCAAAATAGAGTAATTGAACATATATATATATAATATGGGAGAGAAAATTTTCATCAAACATTATACATAAAATAGTTTCTAAAAACACATGGTCATCTTCTGAAAATATATAACCTGTTCGTAAATCTCAAACTCTGATTTGTGTATTACTTCTGAGTTAGGTGGTATCCCCTATAAGTCTGATATTCCATAGGCGGTATGGAATCCTCCATTGACTTAGCAGGGAAACCTCCAACCCGAGTAGCCGCAAGGGTTAGAGTTACTGAATCTAATACACCACATGACACTTAAGTCAACATATAATAATATACTCGGGTCATCAAACCATGATTTTCAGAAATGAGTTGCTTGAACTCAAGCCCTCTTTAGGGAACCACCTAACATCTTTGTATGCCCATTTTTAACCTTTTCTATACATGTAACATTCAGAATGTCTAAAATCATGATAGTCTGAAATGTTTATTAGTCTGAGTCAGATATAGCATTGGTCTGAATTAGTATCATCACACTTAGACTTGCAAGTCATGATTTCTAAGCCATAATACATTAAGAAAAATCTTTCATTTAAAGCATAATTTAGACCACCAAAAACGTGCAACTGATATAGAAGATTTCACATTTCGAAACTCAAGTCAAAATCATGCAAAAACTTCATCAATAGATGGTGGTCTAGTGCCTTTAGCAAATCCATCCACTCTTTAATCACATTCATTATGAACATTAAACATTCATGCTAGATTCCCTCTTTAGTGATTTAAAACCACCTTTAAATCATAACAAGAGTTCAATCATTTCATATTGTGCTTTTCAAGGATGCATTGCAAAATAATTCATATGCTATGAGAAATTTGAAAAATTCATAATAAGAAGGAATTCACCAAAAATAATTCTCTCAACAAGAATTCATTCTTAAATGCATGGTTTCATACATTCATATTCTCAAATTACTTTGGGGAATGTCAAAAAACCAAAACAATGATGTTAAAACATTTAATATATGAATATATACATAGATTTAAAAACCCAATTCTAAAACATAATTTTTCTATGCCCATGAAAATTTAGGAAAACCCTGTGTACCTCTATTTTGGAAAATAATAGGTGCTTCTTGAAGCCTGTGCATTGGGGATTCTGAATCTCTAATTAATTTTGAAAACCCACGGTTGAATCTTGATTTCTTTGGGTTCTTAGTTTGAAACCCTTGGGAGTGTTATTGAGAATTTTTAGATGAATGTGGATGTATTTTAAAGAATTGGGGACTGAATTTCGTGTTTATGGCTGAATAAGGGTGGGAAATGACCATTTTGCCCCAAAAATAGAGTGTTTAAGTCACTTGAAATAATTACATGGGCGCCGCATATGATATCTCCTATATTTAGATAGGCGCTACATATGCTATCGCCTATATTTACATAGGCGCCGCATATGCTATCACCTATATTTACATATGCGCCGCATATGATATCGCCTATATTTACATAGGCGCCACATATGCTTTCCAATGGCCATGTACGATTGGTTAGGTGATGCATTCTACTTTGAAAAGCCATAACTTCTTGCTCGGGTGCTAGATTTTAGCAAAATTGATATCATTAGCAAGCTAACTCGAAAACCTATTATTTTACAGATAGTAAGCTCTCTTATTCAACATATACAATGAGTCATGGTTGATAGAAGTTGACACAAATTATAATGTCCACTTAAACTTAATCGATCGAATTAGTTTTTAACTCGTTCTTGAGTCAAAGGACCTCTGTGGTCTAAATTCAAGATTGAATGAATTAACATACTACGCAAATAATTAACATGCCATATTAGCATAGGATTTATGGCTTTGGGATTATCAACACATTGGAATCATGATCTATATTGTTTCCTGAAATGCGGGGGGTTACATTATGCCCCCCCTTAGGATCATTCATCCCCGAATGATAATGTGGGGACAGATAGACACAATTTCAAGCATAATAAGGATTAGGAAAGATAAGATAGGAATAGTACCTTCTGTCTCATCATCTATTGAAGAAAACAAATTGGGATATCTAATTCTCATGTCATCTTCTGACTCCTAAGTTGTTTCTTCAACTTTATGATTCCTCCATAATACCTTTACTGAGGCTATCTATTTTCTTCTCAACTTTTAAACTTGGCGATCTAAAATTGCAACGGGCTCTTCTTCATAAGAGAAGGAATTTGTCACTTTAATATCCTCTACTGCCAATACCAAAGAAGGATATCCAATGTATTTCTTCAACATGGATACATGGAATACTGGATGAACAAAACCCAAACTTGCAGGAAATTCTAGCTCATAAGCAACTGCACCAATCTTTCTCAAAATCTGATATGGCCCTATGTAGTGAGGGCTCAATTTACCCCTTTTTCTAAACCGCATAACTCCTTTCATAGGAGAAATCTTGAGAAACACCCAATCACCAACTGTAAACTCTAATTCTCTTTTTCGAATATCCGTATAGGAATTCTGACAACTTTGAGCAGTCTTGAGTCATTCTCTAATGATCTTCACTTTCTCCATCGCCTGATGAACAAGATCAATCCCATACAACTAAGTCTCACCTACTTCATACCATCCTATCGGAGACCTACATCTCTTCCCATACAAAGCCTCAAAAAGAGACATCTTGATGCTGGTATAGTAACTATTATTGTAAGCAAATTCAATCAGTGGTAGGTGATCTACCCAACTACCTTTAAAATCAATGACACATGCCTTTAATATATCCTCGAGGGTTTGAATGGTACACTCAGATTTCCCATCTATCTAAGGGTGGAAAGCTGTACTCAAATTCATTTGAGTACTTAAACCCTTTTGAAAAGATCTCCAGAACTGAGATGAAAACTGCGTACCTCTATCGGATATAATGGACACTGGTGCCCCATGCAACCAAACTATCTCCTCAATGTAAATTGTAGCATAACCCTCTGCCGAATAATTATTCCTCACACGTAAAAAGTGGGCTGACTTTGTCAACCGATCTACAATCACCCATATAGAATCATACTGGTTTCGGGATCTTGGAAGTCCTGTAATGAGGTCCATGTTTATCATCTCCCACTTCCATAAAGCCAGGGCTATCTATTGGGAAGTCCCATCTGGCCTCATGTGTTCTACCTTCACTTGTTGACAGTTCAAACACTTGGACACGAAATCAGCTACATCACGTTTCATGTTATTCCACCAATATAAGGTTTTCAGATCGTGGTACATCTTAGTAGAGCCTAGGTGAATGACATATCTTGAAGTGTGTGCCTCATCATGAATTCTTTCCCGCAATCCATCAACATTCGAAACGCACAACTTACCCTAAAATCTCAGAATACCATCACCACCAATTTCAAATGACATAACCTCTTGTTGACCTACATCTTTCTTGATTAGCATTAACATGGGATCTTCAACCTGCTTCTCCTTAACTTTAGCACAAAGGGATGACTTAGCTAACTTATGAAAAATTACCCTTCCATCTTCGGAATCTAAGAGTCGCACTCCCAGATTTGCAAGGCAGTGAATATCCTTTACCATCTCTTTCTTTCCTTCATCTACATAAGAAAGGCTGCCCATAGACAACGTGCTGAGGGCGTCGGCTACAACATTTGCCTTGCTCGGATGGTAATGCAGGCTCATATCATAGTCTTTCATAAGCTCCATCCAGCACCTCTACCTGAGGTTCAATTCTTTTTACAAGAAAACATACTGCAAATTCCTATGGTCAGTGAAGATATCAACGTGAACAATATACAAGTAGTGCTGCCAAATCTTAAGTGCAAACACCACGGTCACTAACTCTAAATTATGGGTGGGTAGTTACGCTCGTGCACCTTCAATTACCTAGATACATAAGCCAATACCTTACCATGCTGCATCAAAACCCAACCAAGTTCCATATGGGACGTAACATAGTATACCACAAAGCCATCTACACCCTCGAGAAGGGTCAAAATAAAAGCAGTAGTCAATTTGTCTTTCAACTTCTCAAAACTATTCTCACACAGATCAGACCACACAAACTTTACCTTTTTCTGAGTCAATTTAGTGAGTAGAGCAGCTATGGAAGAAAAACTCTCTACGAACCTTCTGTAATAACCCGCCAAACCTAAGAAGATTCGAATATCGGTTGGAGTCGTGGGTCTGGGCCATTTTCTCACTGCTTCAACTTTCTGGGGATCCACACTTATCCTGTCACTGGACAAAATATGCCCCAAGAAGGAAATAACATCTAACTAGAATTCACACTTAGAAAATTTGGCATACAATTGATAATCCTTAGGGGTCTGAAGAATAATTTAGAGGTGATTGGTGTGATCCTCTTTACTCTTAGACTAGATCAAAATATCATCAATAATTACAATGACGAACAAGTCAAGAGACTGATGGAATATTCTATTCATAAGATCCACGAAGGCTGCAGGGGTGTTAGTCAACCCAAAGGATATGACTAGAAATTCATAGTGACTATATCGGGTTCGGAAGGCTGTCTTGGGTATGTCTGACTCCCTAACTTTCAACTGATGATAACCCGAATGAAGTTTAATTTTTGAAAAACACTTGGCACCCTGAAGTTGGTCAAAAAGGTCGTTAATCCTAGAAAGAGGATAGTTATTTTTAATTGTGACCTGATTCAGCTGATGGTAGTCTATGCACATACGAAAGGAACCATTTTTCTTTCGCACGAAAAGTACAGGTACGGCCGAAGAAGACACACTGGGTCCTATAAAACCCTTATCTAGGAGATCTACTAAATGTTCTTTCAACTATTTTAGTTCTACAGGAGCTATTCTATATGGCAGAAAAGAAATAGGATGAGTGTCTGACAACACATCAATACCAAAATCAATCTACCTATCAGGTGGTATTCTTGGGAGATCATTTGGAAAGACTTCTGAGAATTCTTTTACTAGAGGAACAGATTGAAGAGGAAGACTCTTGGCATTGGAGTCCTTAACTCGGATAAGGTGGTACAAGCAACCTTTAGAAATGAGTTCACTGGCTCTGATATAGGCTATAAAGTGCCCTCTGGGTACTAAAGAATGTCCTTCCTACTCTATCACTGGTTCATTCGGGAAAGAAAAAGTGACCCTTCATGTCCTATAATCTAATGTGGTATAGAACGAATGGAGCCAATCCATTCCTAAGATAGCATCAAAAGCAACCATATCTAACTTTATGAGATCTTCTAATGTATCCCTACTACCAACAGTTACAACACAACCCTTGTACACCCTCCTAGAAATAATAGAATCCCCCACCGGGGTGGAAATAGAAAAGGGTTCAAAAATCAACTGGGCTTAAACCCGAAACCAACAACCACATAAATATCATGGGAAAAGATTTGTAACGTATCGGTAATAACATCTGGGGAAGCTTCCACCTCTGGGCAGTTGGTCAAAGCATATAACCAGTTATGACTGTTCTCGGCAGTTGATGTGGTGCCCTTCTGAGGTGGGGGTGGTGCTGAAGAATTTGGTTGAGACTTTGCACCACAAACATTCTTTCTAGCAGATGGACATTTCCTATGACAGTGACCCAACTGACCACATGAATAACACACTAACGAGCCTAACTATCACCCTTTCGGATGATTTCTACCACAAGTCTCACACCGTGGAAAAGTAAGATGCTGCTGAGCCGCACTACCCTGTGACTGAGTATCCTGAGCTATGGTTCCATAGTTAGTCTAAAAACTCTGAGATTGTGTCTCTGCTGGTGGTCGGGGTACTGGGGCACTGGCAGTAGACAGCGCATTACCCCAATTCTTTTTTTTCTACCATTTATTTCCCCACTTACCGCCCTGAGGCTGACTGTAACTCTGGTCGACAGATCTAGCTCTTTTCACTTATCTTTCCACCTCCCTAGCTTCAGAGATCTTCTTTATTTTTCTCTTCTACCTACTGTATATGAACAGTCAGCCTAGCAAATTCTAACTCCTTATTATACATTGCCCCCTGGCACTCAAGCACCAGGTTATCAGAAAGGCCGGATGCAAATTTTCTCATCCGGGCTCTCATATTACTAGTCAACTCTGGTGCATAGCGGGCTAGTTTATTAAACTTCAAAGTGTACTCCTGGGCACTTATACTGCCTTACTTTAGATTCATAAACTCTTCAGCTTTGGCCTCCCTAAACTCCAGAGGAAAGAATCGATCAAGGAAAGCTTCTACAAATTCGCCCCAAACTGTAGGCTCAGCACTCTCACCTTTTGCATCCTTTCAGTCGGCATACCACTGATTCACAACATTCTTTAGCTGATAAGTTACTAATTCCACCCCTTCAAACTCATCCACATACATTACCTTAAAGATCTTTTCGATCTCATCGATAAACTCCTGTGGATCTTCCTCCACCTTTGTGCCAGTGAACAGAGGTGAGTTCATTTTCATGAAATGTCTAACCCTAGTATCCTGAGACGTAATAGATGTAGACCAAATAACTTCTGATCGTTGATCCTAGTTAGCTACCCACTGTGTCAGCATATAAATAGACCATCTAAATTTTGTATTTCAAATATCTCTCTGAGTAGTCGAGGGATAGTTGACATCAGTCTGCGAAGCCCGAGGTAAACTGGTCGGGACTGGAGAGACTCTCGGAGTAGAGACAAGTTCTAAAGTGTGAGCTTTATTATAGGTTCGCATCCCATGGGTGGGATGGGACCTCATCTGCCTGAGCATTATGATCGATGATATGACGTAGAGGCATAACTTTTGTTCTAAAATACAAGAGATCATTGATTAGGAGAAAGTTCAGACTCTGAAGCACGAACTAAATCACAAATAAGGGAAAAATTTCCTAGAAGCTTTGTAGCCTCATGCTTATAAGGCGCACTACCCAACCATAACCAAGACTCTACTAGATGCGATTTTGCAAACACCCTGGGACCATGAACTGTTCTTTGATACCAAGTTTGTCACGACCTGAATTGGGGCCCTGGCCGTAATGAGCATTCCCGAACCTGAAGGCCTAGAACACCCTCTGTCTATCTGGTAATCATGCACATAATTCATATAATCAAAGTAATACAGATTAGAAATAATAATACGGAAACAAGGTCAAAAATTTAAAACAATTAAAGGCTTGAAAACATGCCCAACAATATTTAATAAACATCTGCAACAGTCTTCGAAATCTCTACTGACATACTATCTGAATAACTGGGACAAGGCCACCAGTAGACCAAAAACCATATTGAAATAAATACATAAATAACTAGGCCTTCCAAAGTAAAGAAGGCTCACCAATTGAACTTCGAGAAAACCCTATCTATAGACTCTACTGAGGATCTGGACCCCTAGACTGTGCCTCAGTACCTGGGAGGAAGGGGGGGTTAGCACAATTATACTAGCACGCGAAGCAATCCAAAATAGAGTAATTGAACATATATATATAATATGTGAGAGCAAATTTTCATCATACACTATGCATAAAAAAATTTCTGAAAACACATAGGCATCTTCTGAAAACATGTAACCTATTTGTAAATCTCAAACTCTGATCTGTGTTTTACTTTTGAGTTAGGTGGTATCCCCTACAAGTCTGATATTCCATGGGCGATATGGAATCGACCATTGACTTGGTGGGGAAGCCTCCAATGCGAGTATGCCACAAGGGTTGGAGTTGCTGAATCTGATATGCCACACGACACTTAAGTCAGCGTATAATAAAATACCCAAGTCGGCAAACCACAATTTTAGGAAATAAGTTGCTTGAACTTAAGCCCTCTTCAGGGAACCACCTAACATCTCTGTATGCCCATTTATAACCTTTTCTGTACATGTAACATTCTGAATATCTAAAATCATGATAGTTTGAAATATTTATTAGTCTGAGTCTGATATAGCATTGGTTTGAATTAGTATCTTCATACCAAGACTTGCAATTCATGATTTCTGAGCCATAATACATTAAGCTAAATCTTTCATTTAAAGCATAATTTAGACCACCAAAAACATGCAACTGATATAGAAGACTTCATGTTTCGAAACTCAAGTCAAAATCATGCAAAAACTTCATCAACATATGGTGGTCTAGTGCTTTTAGCAAATCCACGCACTCTTTCATCTCATTCATTATGAACATTAAACATTCATGCTAGATTCCCTCTTTAGTGGTTTAAAACCACCTTTAAATCATAACAAGAGTTCAATTATTTCATATAGTTCTTTTCAAGGATGCATTGCAAAACAATTCATATGTTATGAGAAATTTGAAAAATTCATAATAAGAAGGAATTCGCCAAAAATCATGCTCTCAACAAGAATTCATTTTAAATACATGGTTTTATACATTCATATTCTCAAATTACTTTGGGGAAGGTTAAAAGACCAAAACAATGATGTTAAAACATTTAATATATGAATATATACATATATTTAAAAACCCTATTCTAAAACATGATTTTTCTATGCCCATTAGAATTTAGGAAAACCCCGCGTACCTCTATTTCGAAAAATAATGGGTGCTTCTTGAAGCCTGTGGATTGGGAATTATGAATCTCTAATCAATTTTGAAAACCCATGGTTGAATCTTGATTTATTTGGGTGTTTAGTTTGAAATCCTTGGGAGTGTTCTTGAGAATTATTAGATGAATGTTGATGTATTTTTGAGAATCGGGGGACTGAATTTCGTGTTTATGGCTGAATAAGGGTGGGAAAAGGACCATTTTGCCCCAAAAATAGAAGTGTTAAAGTCCCTTGAAACCATTACATAGGCGCCGCATATGATATCACCTATATTTACATAGGCGCCGCATATGCTATAGGCGATAGCATATGCTATCACCTATATTTACATAGGCGCCGTATATCATATCGCCTATATTTACATAGGCGCCATAGATGCTATCGCATATGCTTTCCAGTGGCCATGTACGATTGGTTAGGCAACGTATTCTACTTTGAAAACCAATAACTTCTTACTCGGGTGCCGAATTTTAGCAAAATTTGTATCGTTGGAAAGCTAACTCGAAAACCTATATTTTACACATAGTAAGCTCTCTAATTCGATATTTACAAAGAGTCATTGTCGATAGAAGTTGACACATATTATAATGTCCACTTAATCGATCGAAGTAGTTTTCAACTCATCCTTGAGTCAAAGGACCTCTATGGTCTAAATTAAAGCTTGAATGGATTCATATACGATGCAAATAATTAACATGCCATATTGGCATATGATTCATGGATTTGGGATTATCAACACATCATAATCATGGTCTATATTATATCCAGAAAAGCAAGGCGTTACAATTGTACCGTGCCTCAGTATAGCTATGATCTGTATATTTTGCGTCATCAAATGGGGCACCACCAGCTAATCCCAAAAGTAGAACCAATGAATCTTTAAGCACTATAAAATAAATAAATCCCTGTAGATATTGGGCTGGTACCTGGCCCACCGCTGATTTGGGTGGAAAAATCTCAAGCTAACTTTTTGTAAAATGGCCTAAAAGCCATAATTTACAATTAAAGATTCAAATAGTAATAATATAATTATAAAAGTATAATAAATAGATAGGATCTAAGAATAATCCCAATACACAGTAATATCAGCGCAAGAGCTACTACAAAAGAACAATGAGTATTGAATAGTAAAATATAATTTGTCTCCAAGGTGAAAGACTAGATATAGATAAATAAAATAAAAAAAGGTAAATTTGGCTCAAAAAGCTCACCTAATCTCTGAAATCAACTCTGCATGAACGTCAACTCAGCGGTGGTAAATAATACTCAAATATACACCAAAAAGGTACATAAGTATAGTATGTATTCCAAGATAAAACATAACCTAAGTCAAGATAAAACAAGAAAACCTGGAAATAAGCTCTGACATCACCGTTCATATATAAATAAATAAATGCATGAATTATAATGTAAATATCATATCATTAACTAAAAGGTTGTACCCCAAAAGAAAATAAGTATGGAAAACTAAATAACCAAATATAGATCCCCTTAAGTATTGAGGGTATAATCAAGGATACCAATGATAGAATAACCATAATTTACCAACTTTCATGCAATATCCAAGAATACATCCTTCCTATATCAAAACATAGGAAACCTATAATGTCGAAATCAAATTGGAAAGTAATAGCATCATTAGTATCATTATTGATTTTGGCGGACTTCAATCAAAATTTATATCATTAATACCATCAACAAATTACCAAACTTGAATTAGAAATCAAAATTATAAACCATACCAATGAACCATTTTAGCCAGCCATTTTAATAAACTAAACTAAATACAATATAATAATAATCATAGCTATAACCCATCCTTTTACTCATTTTTCTACACAGGTTAAGAATCATAACGACAAGTCTCATCCTTAATCACATCTATAAGCCATATTATTAGCCATATTTTAGATCCATAACAATAATAATATTTAAAAGTGATATTCTGAAGCATATATGGAATTCATATCAATATCATATCTTATAGCCACCCATAAAATCTACAAGTCGTTACTCATATCAATAGTCCAAATCATATCATAAGCCATATCATACATATAAGCCATGCCAAATCTATAAGCCATAACCTATCATATAAATAAATCATATCACATTTACATGTCATATAAAATCTATGAACCATACCATATATATATGACATATCATACCCATAACCCATGTCATATAAATGCATAAACCGTATTATCTTTATAATCCATAAACCTTTAATCATGCTTATATCAATAACATTAAGCATATCAATAGCCCATGTATTATTAGGATATCAATAGGCCATGTTAAAAAAATCAGGGAGGTTCGAGTTCCCCTTATTATTTTTCATGAGTATGGAGGTTCAAATCATTTTATGATTAGGTTCTTAAGTAAAATTAGAATATGTTGGGAAGTTTGATACTCCGATATGCTTATACATTTGATTATTCTTTAGTTTGTGCAGTACATAAACTGGGGAATGGCTAGAGGGTGAGTGTTAGGGCCCATATAGCACATGGTTACTATTATATGATGATTCATCTACTTAACCCATGCTAAAGTTTTGAAATGCATGTTAAGACTTATTCACTATTCTTGTATGTAATATATATATATATATATATATATATATATATATATATATATATATATATATAGTTATATCTTAATGAATTAGTCTTTGGATGATTTTAAATCGTTGATCATGTCATTGTATTATCATTATCCCTAAGTTATATGCTGGCATCCATCCTGCTAATTGATTTTGAGAATTATATCCACACACAATGTAGGAATCAATAATACTACTACTTCTCCTACTAGGTAACTTGGATTCCAAATCATCTAGTGAGTTATATTGAAATGGCAAGCATCCATACTTCAAAAGACCCTATTTTTGTATTTTGGTATCCCTTACATTTTTGCTATTCATTTAGATTTGTTTTCTAACTATTGTCGAGGGAATGTCCCAAAAATTTATTTATATTTAGTTTTCGATCATAGTTTAGAAGATTTTATTTGGACTATTGTGTCTATTAGGCAGTATCAGTCGGTTATTTGGACGATCTTTGATGGTTGGTTGTGTATATGCATTTAGAATTTTTTTAGGCTGTTGTATGTTATCTTGTTATATGTTTGGAATTAATCTGACCTTAGGATATGGTATGTCTGGTCTGGTTTTATGTTGGGGGTGATCTCTGGTACACATGGTACTTGAGATACCCGTCATGGCCAAACACTAGTTTGAGTCATGATATCTACTTGGAGTTCCTCCAAATCACAAAATTAACATTATAATAAATCTCTTTCTAGATACCTAACTTATTTAAATTCCACCCTAAAGAATGGATTTGGCCGAGCTTCTAAAAATAAATAAAAGTTGAATGATATCCTATGCAAGGGTTTCATTAAGCCTAATTTCTTTGCATGAGGTGATCTATTTCTTTTCGTGTGAATAAAAATAATTCTTGAAGAATGTCCATCGATTATTGTTAGTTGAACAAGGTCACAATAAAAAATAAATATCCTATTCCCACGAGTGATGGTTTGTTTGCTGACTTAAGGGTGCAAATTATTTCTCTAAGATATACCTCAGATCAGGATATCAACATCTCAGAGTCGAAAAATGTGACATTCTAAAGCCAACCTTCAGAAATTTGTATGGTCTCTTCAAATTTTTTCGAATGCCTTTTGGACTAATGAATTTTTCTATAGATTTTATGCACTAGATAAATAGGGTGTTTAATAGGTACTTATATATGTTCGTCATTGTCTTTATTTATTACATCTTAGTTTATTCTCATTGTAACGGTCAAAAAATATACCATTTGAGGATTGTCTTCAAACTTATAAAGTCACCAACTATTTGCCAATTTAAGCAAATGTAAATTCTAATTGGAATCCATAGTTTCCTTGGTCTTATCATTTTAGGTGGTCATTTGGATTGATCCTCAAAAGATCAAAGTAGTGAGGAACTGGCCTAGACCCATCTCCCTATAAGATATTAGAAGTTTCTTGGGTTTAGATAGTTACTAAAGATATTTTTTTCAATTATTTTACTCTATTGCTTATTCTCTGTCAAGATGACTCTAAAGAAAATCAAATTTCAGTGGTTCATTCTTATGAGAAGAGTTTTTAGGAGTCAATGAATTAACTCACCACCACTTTATTTTTAACTTTTCAAGAAAGATCAGCTATTTTTTTGGTTTATTATGATAATTCAAGAGTTAGACTTCATTGTGGGTTAATGAAGTGGGGCAAGGTTATAATATATGCCTCTAGATAACTCAAACCACATGAAAAGAACTACTCGACACATGATCGTAAGTTGGCAGTAGTTATTTTTGCCTTAAGGCATTATCTATAACACTCTAAAAAATTTCAAGCATTTTATTTTTGGCCTTTCTATGTTCAAAACATCTATTTTTGACTTAAATTATGCATAGGTATCTTAAAAGAGGGTGTCTTAGAATAGTTTTGGGAATAATTGGATAAGGATTGGAGTTATTTTTAAATTTCCAGGCAATAATCCTTCGCCTTTTTGCTATGTTATAGAGGTAAGCCTCTATGATGAGAAGTGTAGCATGTAGGTAAACCTCCCCAATAAGGGTCATGCCATGCTGAGGTTTAAAAGTCATTCAATCCTTGTTTTATTATACATGGGTGAGGGGCTTTTGAGTCTTTTCATAAATGTACAACCCTTAAACATAATGTAAACCTATTTGTTTCAGTTTTAAAAGATCAAATCCCCCAATTCTGCTCTAAAACTCAAAACCACAAGAAAGCATAAGGATTTCATTATACATTCATCTCCTAAGTCCCAAGCTCCAAATTACTTTCAAGTTCTGGTGTATCTAGGGCATATTACTCTTCCCCAACAATTATATTATTAGAAGCATGTATTTCTCTCCCTAAACTTATGTTTTTGTATTGCCATAAATTTATTTAGCATTCCCGTGATTTTCGTGTTGGGGTTGAATTATGCATTGTGGTTTTAGGATATAAATAGTTTGAATAATTTTTACGTGATTACGATTGATTTATTATGCATTGAATTATTGGTTTGTACATATATTGGGGTGCATGGGAATTGTAAATGTAGTTAGGTGTACAAGGATTCTACAAATAATCTTATTTTGGTATTTAATTTGGTGAGAACCCAAACCCACATCCATAAATGGTTTTGGGAATGTGATTAATCAATTGGCTTGACTTATTTCTATAGAACTAATGCATTTCATTAATGGTAAAATGTTTAAGGATGGCTTCAAGAACACTATGGAGTACAAGGATTCCCCCAAGTGGATAATAATGATCTTGAAAATCATATGGGGTAGAAGAAATCCCCTAAGTTGATTATAATAATGGTGTTTGGGGTACAGGGATTCTCAAAAGTAATGGATTAATGACATTCACTTGCATGCTATTGTCGGTTTGAAAATACGACTTAATAATAACTTTATAATTATCCTTCAATGTAATAGTTGCGTTATGTGTCAAATATTTTAATTAGATTTAAAGGGGGTTATGTTAGCTTGTCTTTAAGTATGAGTCCCAAAGAACTGATATTGGAAACTCATGTTTTCCAATGTGAGGGTTGGTGTAAATAACTATGTGCTTATGGCACACTATATATACTTGTATCATGGTTGACGTAGGTTACGAGGATTCTCCAACCTTCTATGATATCCCTTATTCATGCAACTTACACTGGGTCCCGACCAGGGGAGTCAAATGACCAATATAGTTGGGTCCCGACCAGGGGAGTCAAATGACCAATATAGTCTATGTATAGTTATATGACAGTCAATCTATATAAAAAATATTAAGATTTTCAAATTGCATACTAAGCCTTGTAGCCCACAACGACATATTATATATATATATATATATATATATATATATGCATATGCTTGTATGCACTTGGATATTTGGACTGATTTGGGATTATTAATCATGGCATTACTTTATCTCTTATCCATAAGTTACAAGCTCGCTTTTAGCCCGCTAACCATCTTCAAATATTATTTATACACATGATACATGCACCAGATATATTTCTACTTTTCCTTTATAGTGAGTAGGGGATCGTGGGATAGCTCGAGAGTCTAATTGAAGTTGTGAGCTTCAATACTTTCGTAGACCTCATTGTATGTTTTGGTTTAAAATTGTCATATGCACATTTTTTCTTCTTTTGGCTATCATCAGGGGCATGTACAAAAATATATTTTCTTGGGTTTAGATAATAAATTTGTAGATATTTGTGTGGACTTGGGTATTGGATATTAGTTCTTTTGACATATCAAAGATTTCTTTGAATTTACCTTTTCTATTTTTTTATATTTTATGAATCCAGTCTTAGTTGTGTGTATGCTCTTTTGATTAGGCTAAGGGGGTAGTCTTCGTCCATAGCAGACTTAAGGAACTAGCCATGGCCAAGCCCTAGTTCGGATTGTGACAAAGTTGGTATCGGAGCCTAAATTTTTTGTCAATTGGGTGTCCATAAAGTTGGATCAAGTAGAGTCTCTTTTATTTGTTTATACAGCAACACACTTATATGGGAAAGGCTATGAGACATCTAGGAATGTTTCCCTTTGTTGTTTCTCTATTTTTGGGAAATAGAGTCTAAGTTCTTGAATCTCCTTGGATCCTTATTTGTTCCCCTTTTAGATTATGCCTCAAAAAACACTTGATACTTGTGGAAACACTTATGTGCCACCTAAGAACATCATGGATGACACTCAGCCTACCTCTAAGTATAGACCCTGTCTAGGGTCAGTACTTCTGATTGTACCCATGCAATTTCACTACCCTCCATTGATCCCTTTTTGGAGGGTGACACGAATGCTCAGTTACCCCAAGGATATATTACTAATGAAAAATTTCATCAACCCATTCATCTTTTGATCCAATTGGTGACCTCTTAGTCACGTTAGTAGGGTCCTGTCATTTCTTCTATGAGTTCTTCTGAGAAAACTAAAGTTGATCTATTTATGAAGTTGAATCATCTAATTTTCACTGGAACTAAGGTTGAAAAAAATCCTTAAAGTTTTATAAATGAAATGGATATGATTTTTTGAGTCTTTTAAGCTATTGATGTAAAGGGTGAAGAATTCACTGCTTATTAATTGAAAGATGTAACATTTTAAAGGTATGAAGGGTAAGATAAGCTTAGGAGTGATGATGATGAGTTTTCTTTATGGGAAGACTTTTTGGGAGCTTTTTGGGATTGCTTCTTTCATCAAAAGTTGAGGGAGGTGAAAGATGAAGAGTTAGCAAATTTAAAGCAGGGCAAAATAAATATGAAGGAATATGGTTGAAGTTCTATTTTATGTGATGCTATGCTGCTGAGTTACTGTGTAGCACGAGGGCTAGAATAAGGAGATTTTTCTTTGGGTTGTCCCATGATTTAATTTTAGAGAGCAAGGATTCCTTGTTCAACCAAGATATAGAGATCTCTCGACTTGAGGTGTATATGCAATAAGTTGAAGGGGAAAATAAGAAGCAAGAAAAGATCAAGGAGAGATCGAGTAAGAATTTTTTATATTCAGATCAGGGCGAAGGTCAGCAGCAAAATGGTAGAAATGGTAGAAAATTGTTTAAGAAAAAGAAGAGAAATTATGATTCATATTCAATGTCTAGTGCTTCTTATCCAAGTCATCTAGTGATCATTATTTTTAAAGTGGTTATAGTCTAAGGGCACAGGTTGCCCAATCAAAGGCTATAGGGGACCTATCAAGTCCATCCTATCCTTCATGTTATTTTATGGTTAGTTGCATTGTGGGTTCATTGGTTAGGGGGGAATTAGTGTTTCAATTATTTTCAACCTGTATATATGCTGAGAAATTTCCCCATGGGTAAGTTACTTCAGAAGCCAAAATGGTTCTTGCTGCTACTTTTTTTGCTCCAGCACCTAAGGGTGCCACTTCTAGTGTTAGAACTAGATAAAATTGTCTGCATGCACTTACCATTGGTCATGAGTCAGAGGCAACTCCTAATGTTATTATTTATATGTTACACACTGCTATGTGACAACTCTTTTCTCGTGATTTGTACTTTTTACTTGATCTGGGTCTAGTCTTTTTTATATTACCCTATCTATGGCTATTTATTTTTGTTTCCACCTCGAGTGTATTTCTAACCCTTTTTATAAATCTACCCTTATGGGTGACTCTGTTATGGCTAGGCTGGTTTATATGGGTTGGGTGGTATCTGTTCGTGGTAGCAAAACTTTGGTAGATCTAATAAATTTAGATATGGTGGAATTTGATGTTATCTTGGCACCATTTTTGCTATGCCTTTTTATACTGTCAGACCTATAAGGTCATTTTCAAATTCACTCAAGAGCCAGTTATTAAGTGGGAAGTGAATTCCCTACTACCTAAGGGAAGGCTCATATCTTATCTTAAAGCCCTAAAGTTAATGTCCAAACGGGTGTCTTTACCATTTTGTTTGGGTTAAATATTCTATCACATAGGGTCTTTAATTACAATCTATTCCCATGGTTAATGAATCTCCTGAGGTCTTCTTGGTGTCCCCCTTAATAGGGAAATTGAGTTTAGGATCGATCTTCTCCTGATCATTCGTCCTATCTCTATCCCTTCTTATAGAATAGATCTAGAAAATTTTAAAGAAATTAAGGATCAGATGAAAGATCTCCTATATAAGGGTTTTATCTGCCCTAGTATGTCTTCATGGGGTGCATCTATTGAATTTTTGCATAATAAAGTTCTCTCTTCGAACATTGATAGACTATCGCTTGATAAATAAGGTGACTATGAAGAATATGTTTCCTCTTCCCAGGATTACTGATCAATTTGACCATCTTCAAGGTGCTAAGTATTTTTTTAAGATTGACTTTCTATCAGGATGTCATTAGTTGAATATTAGGGAAGAGGATATCCCTAAGATAGCTTCATATAGCCGGTATGGTCGTTTTGAGTGTTTGGTGATGTCCTTCGGTCTGACTAATGTGCTAATGGTATTTTTAGATCAATTGAATAGGGAATAATATTAGCTCTTGGATTTGTTTGTGATTTTGTTTATTACTGATATTCTTGTATATTCTAAGAGTTAGGAAGATCATGTAGATCACCTACGCATTGTGCTGCAAACCTTGAAAAATCAGTGGTTGTATGTTAAATTTTCCAAGGGTGATTTTTGGTTTAATGTTGTTCCTTTTATAGGCCATGTTGTTTCTAGTAAAGGGATCATAGTAGATCCACAAAAGGTTGTGTTTGTTAAGAAGTGGCTATACCCACGACTTTGACCAAAATTCGATGCTTCTTAGGTTTTATCTGGTATTGTAGCCGGTTTATGGAGAGTTTCTCTTTCATTGCTGCTCCATCGACGAAGTTAACTCAAAAGAAGATAAAGCTCCTTTTGTCATATGTTGGTGAGGGATGTTTTGATAAATTGAAGGACAAGTTGACTTTTACTCTTATTTTGAACCTACCCAAAGGTACTGATTCTTTTTTGTTTTTTTGATGCATCTTGTGAAGGACTTGATTATGTTCTAATAAAATATTCTAAGGTAGGGGCTTAGCGTCTAGGCCGTTGAAAGTTCATGAGAAGATTTACCCAACTCATAATTTTAAGTTATTAGCTATGGTGTTGGCCTTAAAAATTTGGAGCCATTACTTGTATGGTTTCACATTGATATCTTCTTAGATCATAAGAGCCTTCAATATGTGTTTACCCAGAAAAAAATGACTTGAGTTCCTCAAGGACTATAAATAAGTTTCCATTACTACCTAGGTAAAGCTATTATGATAGCTGATGCTCTTAGCAGGTTATCAATGAGTAGCTTATCTAATGTGGTGGATGAGAAAAAAGATATAGTTAAGGACATTCACTATTTGGCTATCCTTAAAGTTCATCTTTTAGAGTCTGAGGATAGGGGTGTAATTGTGAAAGAGGTGGTGAACTCAGTTATTGATGTTCAGGTGAAGAAGAAGCAAAACCTGGATCCTATCTTGATGAAGATCAAGGATAATATGGTTCAACAGAATGTTATGGTTTTTGAGATTTATAGTTACAATATATTGAGGTACAAAGGTAGGCTTTGTGTTCTTGATGTTGATGGGATATGAGAAAGACTCTTAATTTAGGCTCAAGAGTTGAGCTATAAATCTCATCCTGGTTCGACAAAGATGTATCATGATTTGATGGAAATTTAGAAGTAGAACAACATGAAGTAAGATGTGGCCAATTTTGTAGATATGTGCATGGTGTGTAAACAAGTGAAGGTGGAGCACATAAGGCCCAATAGGTTGTCTTAAGTGATAGAGTTGTCATGTGCACAGGGGAAGTGATTAATATAGATTTTGTTATCGGTCTTCCATGGCCTTGTAATTGGTAGGATTTGATTTGTGTCATTAAATATAGGGTGACTAAGTCTGCTCACTTCTATCTAGTAAGGACTAATTATTGTGATGATGATTATTCAAAGTTGTTCATTTAGTAAATCATCAAATTGCATGATACTCTAGTTTCTATGCATGTCACTCTAGTTGGTATCATTTCAGATGGAGACACAATTCTGATATCATTTTTGGCATT
This sequence comes from Capsicum annuum, assembly GCF_002878395.1. Classification (NCBI taxonomy): domain Eukaryota; kingdom Viridiplantae; phylum Streptophyta; class Magnoliopsida; order Solanales; family Solanaceae; genus Capsicum; species Capsicum annuum. The sequence continues at coordinate 150,287,050 of NC_061114.1, forward strand.
TTTTCAGGGTGATTTAGGGATTAAGGTAAACCTTAGAACTGCTTTCCACAATCAGATGGAAGGAAAATAAAAAAGAACTAGTCAGACTTTGGAAAATATGCAAAGGGTCGATATGATAAACTTTGTTGGTAGTTCGGTTGGCCATTTGACTCTTATAGATTTTGCTTACAATAACAGTTATCATTTTAGTTTTCAGATGTCTCTTTTTAAGGGTTTTTATGGTAGGAGATATTGGTTTCCTATTTAATGGTTTGAAGTTAGTGAAACCCAACTGTTTGGTCCTTACTTGGTGCATTAGGCCATGGAAAAGGAGAAGATGGTTAGAGATATGCTTAAGACCACTCCAAGACGCCAATAGTCCTATGCGGATATGAGGCCAAAAGAGTTAGAGTTCAATATTGGTGAATGGGTGTCCTTGAACGTGTATCTCAGGAAGGGAGTGATGCAATTAGGAAAGAAAGGAAAGCTCAACCCCCATTATGTTAGCCCTTATTTTATTTGAGGAGATTAGGGAATGCTTCCGATGAGCTATAACTGACTACAAGTTTTAGTTCTATTCCCCCTATGTTTCATGTATATATGTTGAAGAAATGTGTGGGCGATCCGTCCTTTGTCGTACCTATCTAGAGTATTGGCATTTTAGATTCCTTGTCATACGATGAGGTCCCAGTAGGTATTTTCGATATACAAGTTTAAAAGTATAGGACAAAAGAGGTAGCTTCAGTAAAAGTTCTTTGGAGGAACCAAAAGGTGTAAGAAGACACTTGGTAAGTAGAAGAGGATATAAAGGCTAAGTACCCATTCTTTTTCCATGTGTTTGATGAAGGTGTTTAAGGTATGAGTTCAATTTTCCTCTTTGTACTTTTCGAGTTACCATTTGATTCTGGTGTGTTCTCATCAGTCTTGTACTAGAAATTTCCTAACTTATCCTTCGGTAATGAATAATCCTAAGGGGGGATAATGTAACACCCTAAAAAATTTTGAGCATTTTATATTTGGCCTTCCCATTTTTGAAACATCAAATTTTTACCTAAACTATGTTTAGGTATGTTAATGGGGTGTCTCGAAAGAGTTTTGAGAATTTTTGATAAAGCCTCGTGATGAGAGGCATTGCATGGAGGTAAGCCACAACGATAAGGTTGTGCACTACCGAGGTGTAATATTCATGCAATACTTCTTTATTTCACATGGGGTGAGGGGATTTTTAGTCTTTAAACCAATGTAAGAACCTTAAACATAATGTAAGCCAATTCTTTTCTGTTTTAAGATATCAAATACCCTAATTCCACTCTCCAACTCAAAACCTTAATAAAGTAAAAGGATTTCATTGTACATTTATCTCCTGGGTCCCAAGCTCTGAATTACTTTCAAATTTTGGTGTATCATAGGTATGTTACTATTCACCAACTATTATTTTATAAGAATCATGTATTTATCTCCTAAAACATATGTTTTCCTATCGACACAAATTGATTTATTATTCACATGGTCTTGATGTTGGGTTTTGAATTATGTGTTAGGGATTTTGGATAAAAATTGTTTGAATGTTTTCTCCAAATGGTTACTATTGTTTATTACGAGTTGAATTATTGGTTTGTACACTTGATTGGGTACATGGGAATGATGAATGTAATTAGGCGTACAAGGATTCCCCAAATAATTAGATTTTGCTATTTAAATTGGTGGTAACCCTAACTCACTTGCATAATTGGTTTGGGAATGTTATTGATCAATTAGCTTTACTGATTTCTTTAGTATTAATGCATTACATATAATGGCAAAAAGGATAAGGATGGCTTTGAGAAGATTATGGGGTGCAAGGATTCCCCCAATTGGATATTAATGATATTGATAACCTTGTTTGGCATAAGGAATCCCCAAGATATTTTAATAATGGAATCTGGGCTGCAAGGATTCCCCAAAGTAATGGCTTAATGACATTCGCTTGCAAGCTCTAGCGGTATGATGATACCACTTACCACTTCCTTCATGATTTACTCACTAATATTATAGGTAGGTTATGCATTAAATTTTTTAATTATGCTTAAATGGGGTTTTGTTAGCAAGCCATGAAGGTATGAGTCCAGAAGGACTGCTAATGGCAACTCACGTTTGTCAATGTGTGGGTTGGACTTGATGACTGTGTTCTTACATCACACACACACACACTATATATATATATATGTATCATAGTTATTGTAGGGTACAAGGATTCCCCAACCTTTTATTATTTGCCTAGTTCATGCAGCTAACATGCACTAGGCCCGACAAGGGGGAGACATTGAACTCGCATTGCCCGTGTGTAGTTTTAGGTCAAGCTACACAATCCAGGCTTTAGTTTTCAAATTACACACTGAACCATGTTCCATACCCTGACACGTTATATAAGTATATGCATATGCTTGCATGTACTTGGATTTTTAGATTATTGATCATGGCATTACTTTATTCCTTATCCCTAAGTTACATGCTAATGCTCAATCCGTTAATCGTCTATGAACGTTGTATCCCTACGCATAAACCAAAAATACTTCTACTTTTCTAGTGTAGTGACTAGGTGATCATGGGATAGCTCGAGATTTAGATTGAATTGGTGAGCTTCCATACTTTGGATTACCTTATTTTATGTTTTAATTTCATATTGTCAAATATTATTCTGTTGGCTCTTTTTGACGATCGTTAGGGGCATGACCCGGCTTAGATTGTCTTTGGTTTTGATAGAGGATTTTTAGATATTACTATGGACTTGTGTATTTGTTATTGGTTCTTTTGGCATATCATATATTTCTTTGAATTTACCTTTTCTATCTTGTTATATATTTGATATCCAGTCTCAACAGTGTGTATGATGTGTTTATTTGGCTAAGGGGTAGTCTCCAGTCCATAACGGACTAGAGATACTGATCAGAACTGAGCCTTAGTTTGGGTCATGACAATATCTCTATGAGCTTCAATATTTATGTGTTCACTGATCACAAAAACCTTCAATATATGTTTAGTCATAATTACCTAATCTTCATCACAGGAGATGGCTAGAGTTATAGAAGGATTCTGATAGGAGGGTCTTATACCACTCGGTTAAAGCCAATGTGGTAGACGACGCTCTTAGTAGATTATCCATGGGAAGTACTTGTAACGGCATCCAGGTCATTTTTTGCATTTCTACACTTTTTGTCATTTAGATTTCCTATATCTTTCACAAGTCATTTATGACTTACTGGAGCTGACAGTTTAGTTGTCGGGCAGTTCATTTGATTTTAAGAGCTAGTTCCATAATTTGAAGTCTTCGCTTGAAAGGATTGGCTATCAGGCATAAACTTTATGTTGACATCCTTATATGCAAATTTTGATAGTTCCATGAGCTCTCAAATATTAATATTTTCTCTAGGTACCATTGGTTTGGGTATCGAGGCTGCCAAAATCATTTCTGTCCTTGGGATGTATATTTGTAAAAATGAAACATGGGTATGGGCCCTATATTTCAGCAAAACGGCTCTACTTGGAAATATTTATGGAGCCATGAGTCTAAAAAGTCAAATTATAAAGGATGGCATAGTTTATTTGTATTTACAATATTTTGAAAGAATCCTTGAGCATCGATGGAAACTTGCCAAAAACCAAGTTCAACTGGTGCAACAACTTAACTGGACCTTTTATCACTTAAGCATTGGTCACTTAGGCCGCCAAATATTCACTTTTGCTGCTAGGGCTGGTTACACCCCTATCTCTAAAGTGGAGGTTTGACCACTTTAGCAAACGTCGCTTAAGTAATGTTAAAGTGAATGTCGTCTAGATGAGGGTGTTACTTAAGTGACCATTGTAATGACCTAAATTTTTGGTGACTTGTTTGAAATATTTATTGTTGTGTAATTTGACCAATTTATCCCACCGTGTGGCTAAACTTTTAAATTTCGCCTGTGTTGAGATTTTTGGCATTAATCCCAATGCATTTCAATCTGATTTGTATGATTTTGAGATTTTTGGTGGCTTGAAGAGTCTTATAGTTAACTTTTGGGTAACATTTATTGATTTGTACATCAGATGGAAAATCAGGCTTCGCCAACAGATCTGAAACACAGATTTTAGGTGGATATCATACTTGTCATGATTTTATGGCTTTTAAATCTCATCTTTACCTTTGGTTCAGAAAGTTGTGAAATTGGGTTCCGTGGGTCAACTTTGTGAAAACATTTTTTTCAAAATATGATATCACCACTGATTCTAAAGCATCAAATTTTATAGGGTAGCAAAGTTTTTTGTGTTAATATGACTCTAGATTAATGTGGAGGGGTACGTAGAGACTTGGAATTCTCCAAGTTTCCAGCTAGTGCACCAATCAGTTGGTGCGCCTGGTTAAGTGACATTTTTGTTACTTCAGAGACCTAGATGAGGAGTTGAGATGTCAATAATGTGAAATTTGCATCACTTAGGTTATCAACGATAAGACAACAACAGGGTCTCTTATGCCACACCGGCCGACAGGCAAAGTATCACATAAGCGACACTTGGTAGCTTTAGCGATAGCCTCTGAAGCGACCTGACAATTATGTAAGTGATGCCTAGGTTATTTAAATACACCTTGTTCATGATTCATCACCATTTTCAAGACTTGGAGCTTGGGTTTGAGTTTTTGTGTATTTTCTTCCATTTCTAAAATTAGGTAAGCCCCAAACCACCTATTTAAACTAATTTTCCTTGATTTTATCATTCATATCTTATTTAAACATAGAATAAAAGATAAAATTTTCAGATTTTTTCTGTAATGGCCTAAAATAGTATTCTTTGATCTAAAACCCTAATTTCAGCTTATTTTCACTTAGGTTTTCTCCTATGAGTTCCTTTAATCTTAGGAAATGTGTTTTGGATAAATATTTTTATTTTGGTGTTCTTTTTTGTAAGACCTATTTTGGGGGTCCAATTTTGCACTGATTTAGAAGTAAGAAATATAGTTGTTGTTGGCTTTCTTTTGATGTGGAGATTTGATATTTGTATGTTTAGTTGTTTCCAAGTTCGTTCAAGTGGAAAAAGCTTCGGATTGAAGGCTTTTGAGATTGATATTTTGCATTTGAGGTAGGTTATAGCTTAACTTTCTTTAGACTGGGTTAGGTTGTTAAAAATAATGTCAAAGCATGCTATGGGTCTGAAGTTTTATCACAGAAAATATGTTATGTCATTTATGTGTCCGTGTAGGGGCTTATGATCACAATATTTGGTGGTCTTGTGACGTTATTTACTATATATGATTGTGAGGGGTCTTATATGAGGTTGTACCCAGCTGACGATATATGGATTTTTAGTTTTAATATTTTTTATGGGAAACGCCTAGATTTTGGGATTTAAATGGTATCTATGACATTATTTTGAATGTTTCATTTGATGATTTTCTGGATTTTATCAAATCATGGATGGTTTGTTGAGTTGAGTGGATTTTTGTCTCACTTGGTTTGTATATTGGAAATTCTCATGTTGGTTTCTTCTGAGCGCTACATCCTTATATCATATTCATTAATTAAACGTTGGTACCACCATGTAAATAAATGAAATACAAGCTTTTCTAACAGAAAATATGACATCGTTGAAACCCTCTATCAATGTATGCACCAGAGAGTATATATAGATATTTGTATTGGATATTGGTTATATATGGTTGACGAACCCCTCATGGATCATACCTGGTAGTGGTGTTTGGTAGGCATGGGTTGATGAACCTCGCGTAGGTTGTTCTTGGGAGCAGAGCTCAACAGGTAAATATAGAGGTTGTACAACGACCTCATGCATCATCTTCATCATAATCATTACTATCATCACCACTCTTATCATCTTTATTGCACTCTATATATTGTGCTTATGCCGTTATTATATTTCTGTCTTTGAATTGATATCTTCCTATTTTTTTGATCTTTCTATACTTTTAGTTGGCGTACGTGTATATCCATTCTTCTTTTCTCTTCATGTATTTGTCATATTTATGTATATTAGAACTATTTGTAGAGACGGTTCTGGCTACTGCTTAGGCCATTTTCTTATTATAGGTGGCATGCCTATAGTTTGTATTTATATTCTTTATTTTATGCTTTACTCAATCACTCTTTGATACCTATTGAGTACAAGTGAATCATACTCACACCTACTGCGCCTTTTTAGTGCATATCAAGGTATAAATGCACCTGATGATAGTTGATTCAAGCAATACTTGGAGCCCAATTATGTTAGTAATTGATTGATGCATACAGATCTAACTTCTGCCTTTTTCATTTCTAGACTATGTCTTACTTGTATTCAAAGATAGAGTTTTGTTCCTATTTTGATGTTCTTAAGTATTTTGACGTTGAGTTGTACTAGGTAGTTCTTACACTACTACACCAGGTTTTGGGATATTCTAAGGAACTTTTGGTTATGTATTTCTACTATTACTATAATGTGTTGTTTGGTTTCACTCTAGTATCCTCACCTTGGGTTTGGGCATTGTCTATTGTTATTCATATCAGTTAGTGTTCTAGGCTTACTTATGAAGGCCTGTCGTGACAAGTGCCATAACTACCCCTAGTGTCATGAAACAAATCAAGGTCTTGTCGTGATGGGTATCTCTAGTCCCATGTCGACTAGATATCACCCTATGCACCTAACCAAACCAAACACACCACACCCAAGGTCGAATAAATTTAAAATATTTAACAATATAGTGTACAATAGCCTAAGAAAGTTTTAAATGCATGTCCATAACCAACCACCGATGACCAACCAAATGATTGAAGGACACCGCCCAACATCCATAGTTGTCCAAACAATTCCTTCTAAATAAAAATCAAAAACTGAATATCAATTAAATATCGAAACATGCCCCCGACTATAGCAAAAAATACTATCCAATATTTTATAACTAAAAGGAAAAACATAATCCTAAAATTGAGCTTTCCAAAGTAAGGAAGCTCACCAATTAAAAAGTCAACTATTAATCAATCCACGATCAATGAATAGGAAAGTAAAAAAATAGCCTATTCTTGCATCGTAGGGGGATACAATGTCTAAAGACGGATAGCGGGGTGAACTCTAGCATGTAAATAAAAGGTTAAGATAAAGTAATATCACAAATTTAAACCAATTCAACAAATACACAATAAACATATACAAATACATATATATATATATATATACCATGCCTGAATAGGGAACAAGGTTTAGAATGCACTTTAAAACCTTATCCTAGATTGCTTACCTAAACCATCATATAATAGTACACACAAGTTATATGGGTCCAACTCTCATTCCTTGATCGGGCCCAGTGTATGTAGTTGCATGGACCAGAGAATAATATCATATATATTCACACGAGAGACTATAACTAAAACATCTATGAATGTGGCCTTCCGAAAAACTTTTGGTGATTCATGATAATCATGATATATATTGTGTTGTGTTGTGTCCTAGTGGTTTACTTGTTTCTAACATGTGTAAGGGTTGGTTGATTAATGTTGGTGTGTTAACTTGTATTTATACTTTTGCCCCTCATTCAACGATGCATAGTCTAGGGGGAGAATTGAAGCACCTAGACTTGAACCCTTAAAAGAACAACAAGTTTTGGTGTCTCTGGGGTGGGTATTGTTTAAGGGGTTGAGTCATACCCTTGTTCATGACTCATACCCTTCTCCTTCTCTAATAAATTATTCTAGATAAAATGACAAGGTAGTATACTTGTTTCATACGACTTTCCCTACCCTCAATCTTAACCAATGCATATGAGTTGTATGTAACTCATCCGTGAAGAGAAAGGCCTCAAACTATATGAACTGTTCTAGTTAGGAGTGGTCAATATAAGTTAAGTCACGAGTCATACACTTTGGATATAACTAAAGGGTGTGTAGTCTTACCTTACCCATTATGGTTGACATAGTAGAAGCTTAGGGTACAAGTTAGGGTACCGCTCATACCCTAGGTCATGATTACTATGTGAACCATAAGAGGGAGTCGTATCCCTGCACGTGTAGACCTTTTAGATTTTTATAAAGGATCTTTTTGTCATTTAGCATGCCTAAAAACCTATACCCCCTACTACATAAGGCATAGTATCCTACTAATTCTTTATTTTAAAAGACTTAAACATCCTAAACACTCTAAAGTCTCCTACAGAAAGATTGGATGCTAGGGGTTTAAGGTGTTCATCTTATGGCAAGAAGGATACAAGATTGTTGGTGTGTCGCCTTATTTAAGGCATGTATCTCTTCCCCTCTTTAATTATCTGTAAAACCCATATATTTAAAACTTGTATTAGTAAGTTTACATGGTGGTTTTAGATATAATTAAAATGGTGTTGTTACCTAACAATTAGTAATGGTGATTCTTGCTTATATCTGTGTTGGTATATGTTATTGATTATAGATTATATATGTGGGTGCTTGTTGAATTTTTTTAACATAAGGGTCTTGAGGAACCCTAAACTTGATAATTTCTACCATGAAAATGCTTTGTTGAAGGTATGCACCAAAGATGTTTGTGAAAATGCCTAAGTGAGTTTTTTAGTCATATGGTGTTAATGTATTAAACTAGGGAAATGGCCCAATGAATATTAATGAGTGATAAACGGTCTGCTGAACTTATTATGAACCATGTGTGATAAATTGATGACTTTGATGGTTGGCTACTGAAAGGGTAAAGTCCCTTGGTATAAAGATGAACCCAAATTGTTGGTTGAATTCATGTGTGGTAAGAATGTGGCATAAAATTACTGTAAGGGTCTTAATGACCATATCTTGTTTTGTATGATAAATTTATGGAAGACATTGACCTATTGAAATAGTTAATCAATGAAGGCTCCCGTAAAGACCAAGTAGTCATGTATGGTGCTGAATTAGCTAAATGGTGAAAGTCCTTAACTGTTGTATTGAATGTATGATTGACCCATGATTGAAGGGGATTAAAGTAACATTGTCAACTAAAGATATTGTGATGGCTTAAGGTTGATGTTCATTTGCCAATGATATGCCTTGAGGTAAAAGTCATTTACCCAAACTTAGTATCTTTAAGACTTGGTTTGGCTAAAGTCGGGTGCTTGTCCAGACATTTCTACTTATTGAGTTGGGTTTGTATAAAGGCATTATGAACAATTGTGATCTTAGGCGTAGTGATTAAATGAATATGCTTTTTACTTATGATATTATTATGTGATCTTAACTTGTGAATTGGAGTTTCTTCGACTCCTATGATATGATAAAGTATTTAGGTTGGGTTTCGGGGTGACCTTTGGTACATGTGTACTTGAGGTACGTATATTAGATGGCTCAAAGTTCAGGGCGTGTCAAGTTGGTATTAGAGCATAAGTTCATGCTCAGTTGGGTGTTCACAATGAAAGGTAAAGTAGAGTCTCTTTTATGGATATGAAGTGCGCCATACTTATAAAAGAAAAGTAATGAGTCATTTTAGGAAATATTTCTCTTTTTTGTGTTTCAATTTCAAGATATAAAGTATAGGGCCTTGAATTTCTCTGATTTTATGTGCTATATTTTAGATCATGCTTCAAATAAGATCTGAGACTTAGGAAAACACTACTGGGGGTCCTATGGACAAAGCTCATCCAACTTCTGGAGTTTAGAATTAGGCCAGGGCTTCGACATCTGGCCATCCTTGTCTGGTTCTACCTACCAACACTGCTCATAAGAGTTGAATTACACATCAGTAACCTTAAAGGGATGCTACTAATGTAGAGTTTCATCACTTTATCAACCTCTTGAACTAAATTAGTAGCCTCTTAGGTGCAACATGGTGCTCTGGCTACCATTCTTTTTGAGGCCACATGAACCGGCCAATTTATAAGGCTAATCCCTCCTATGTTCTCTAGTACAAAGGTTAAGAAATATCCTCAAGTCTTCATTGATGAAATAAAAATGATCTTATGAATTATGTATGATACTGAGATGGAGGTCGTTGAATTTGCTTCCTGCCAATTGAAAGATGTAGCGTACCAACGGTATAAATGGTTGGACTTTTCTAGGGGTGTTAATGCTAGCCTCACTATGTAGGAGTATTTATCTAAGGTTTCTTAGACTGCTTCTTTCCTCAAGATTTGAGGGAAGCTAATGCGGAAGAGTTTGTGAACTTGAAGCAAGAAAGAATGTCCGTTCAACAGTATGCCTTAAAATTTCATCAATTTTCAAGGTATGCTCCGGAGATGGTTTCTAGCATAAGTGATAGAATGCATAAGTTTATATCAAGATTATCCCGTGAGTTAGTTCTCAAAAGCATGAACACCTTGTTTTTTGTGAACATGGATATTTCTAGATTGATTGTGTATATGCAATAGGTAGAAGACGAGAAGAAAAAGTATATTGAGCTTAGTGAGAAGAAAGGAAGAAAGTTTTGGCCTTTTGAGAGAAGTGATGTAGATGGTGTCAAGTGGCCATAAAAGAAGTGAGGGAGTTCGGGTTCATTCTTCTCGGCTATTGACTGCTATTCTTACTTTAAATTTTTGGGTGGTTGTCGATCCTAATTTATTGGTGGGTCCTAGGTATAGGGTGGAAAATTTTAGAATAGCGGTGCCCAGTCAGATCCACCTTGCCTTCCTTCAAATTTTATGGTCAGAGCTATTGTGGTCAGTGTGAGGAGGGGAAGAGCATATCTCTTCATTCTTGCCAGGTTGGGCACATGCACCTTTAGTGCCCCATTCTAGCAGCTTCTTGGGCTAACAACGCCTTTATTGCTACACCCTCTACTCTCACACCAATGGGTGCTATGTCTTTTGCTACTTCTGTATCTGGCACCGGCGTTAGTCAAAACTGCTTGTACGCACTTGCAACTCCCTAGGATTCTTAGGCATCTCTCGATGTTATCATGGGTATGTTAATACTTTTATTTTGTGATGTGTATTTCTTTCTTGATACCGTTTCTACTATTTTATATGTGACCACGTGTGTGGCTGTGAGTCTTGATTATGGTCCTGAGAGTCTGTTGGTTCCTTTTTCTATTTCGACCCCGGTAGGAGACTCGGTGGTTGTTAAAAGAGTATACAGGGGGGTGTAATATCTTTTTGTGGTAGAGAAACCCTTGTTGACTTGGTAGAGTTAGACATGGTTAATTTTGATGTCATCTTGAGAAGGAATTGATTTCACTCTTATTATGCTTCCTTAGATTGTCGGACACTTAGGGTTATGTTTAAATTTTTTAATGAGTCAGTCATTGTATGGCAGTCCTTAACTTCCTAAGCAAAGTTTTATTTCTTATCTCAAAGACTAAAGGTGGATTTCAATGGGGTATTTGTATCATTTCTTCCTAGTTAAAGATTCTAAATTGGAATAGCCTTCTCTAGATTTTGTTCCCGTAGTGAATAAGTTTCCCAAGGTATTTCCTATTGGTCTTCTCAATGTCACTCTTAATAGGGAAATTGATTTTTGGATTGATCTTATTTTTTACAATCATCTAATCCCTATCCCTCCTTATAGAATAGCTCCGGCGGGGTTGAAAGAACTTAAGGAGTAGTCGAAGGACCTCTAAAATAAAGGTTTTATCTGTCCTAGTGTGTATCCTTGGGGTGCTCCTATTTTGTTCATATGCAAGAAAGATGGTTCCTTTTGTATGTGCATCGATTATCGTCAGTTGAATGATGTAAACATAAAGAATAAATATTCTCTTCCTAGAATTGATTATTTGTTTGACCAACTTCAGTTTGAAAGGTATTTATCTAAGATTGATCTTAGATCGGGTTACCATCTATAAAAAATTAGTTATGTGAACATCCCTAAGAATGCCTTTAGAACCTGGTATGGTTACTATTTTTTCTTGTCATGTCCTTTGGGTTGACCAATGCCCCGGCGACATTCATGGATTTGTTAAATAGGGTCTTCCATTTGTTCATGGACTTATTTCTCATTGTCTTCATTGATTATATCTTAGTGTATTCAAAGTGTGATGCAGATCATGTACATCACCTCTATACCATGTCATACATTTTTAAGTATCATCATTTGTATGCTAAGTTCCTCAAGTGTTAGTTTTGGATGAAAGTTGTAGCTTTTCTTGGTCATGTCATCTCTAGTGATGGGATCATGGTAGATCCCCAAAAGGTTGTGATGGTTAAGAAATCACCTAGACCTACGACTCCAATAAATATTCAGAGTTTCTTGGGTCTAGACGGTTATAATATATGGTTTGTAGAGAGGTTCTCCACTATAGCTTCCTTGTTGACAAAGTAGACCCAAATGAAGGTCAAGTTCTTATTTTTCGATGCGTATGAGGGTAGTTTTGAGAAGTTGAAAGATTAATTAAATTTGGCTCTGATTTTGACCTTGCCCAAAGGTAGTGATGGTTTTATGGTTTATTGTGATGCGTCTCTTGTCGGTATTGGTTGTATACTGATGAAACATGGTAGGATTGTAGCCTTTGCTTCTAGGAAATTGAAAGCTCATTAAAAGAACTACCCCAGTCATGATCTAGAATTGCTAGTCGTGATCTTTGCTTTGAAAAATTGGCGACATTATCTCTATAGTGTTCATGATGATTTTAGTTTTGATCATAAGAGCATTCAATATGCGTTTACCCAAAAAGAGTTCAATCTCGAGCCCATGTTTATGAGGATAAGCGAGAACTGGTGAGACATCTTTATTGTTTGGTGAATCTTTGAGTTTGACTTGCGGAGTTCAAGGATGGTGGTATGTTAATTCATCTTGTATCTCAGTCTTCTCTTGTTATTGATGCAAAGAAGAAGCAAGTCGTGGACCCCGACTTGATTAAGAACAAGAGTAATGTTGGTCAACATTTATGATTAGTGGTGATGGTATCCTGAGGTACCAAGGTAGGCTATGTGTTCCAGACGTTGATGGATTGAGGGAAAGGGTCATGGCCGAAGCTCATGAAGCAAATTATGCTATTCATCTTGGTTTTACACTACAAGAGAAACAACATGTAAGGAAAGGAAAATTTGTCCCAGAAAGTCCAAATCATGTCCCAGTCGGTCTTTTAGGATGGGAAAAAGCAAGACACGCCCCATTCTAATAGGCTCCAAAGCAAAAGGTCAATAGTGACAACTCTTATAAGATTGTGCTTAAAAGCTTTTTGCGATGGAATAAATCTCATCATAATTATTGTTTTGTGATGATATATCTTGTCCTAATCGACTAACTACCTGTTCATAATTCTCTTTTAGAAATTGGAAAGTGGGTCGCCACCCAACGCTTTAGCTCCTTCACTAATGGTCTTTTACGACGAGTTAAACTAGCTGGTCCTAAAATGTTTTTTCTGACCAACATAAAACTAGTCTATAAAATGATTTTTTAGATCATGTTTTTGGTCCTCGATTAAAGAGATTTTGTGACCAACAAAAATCTGGTCCTGAAATTACATTTGGTGCTACGATTTCCAATCACCACTTTACTGGTCCTAAAAAGCCTATTTGGACAAAGTTTTGTTCCTGTATACATAATTATACAATTTCTAATGGCATTAATCAAATATTTATATATCAATTCATATCAAATTACCATATTCTACTTTCATACATACACAAAAACACCATATATATATATCATTCAGTTTATTGTTTACACAAATACTTCAATGAAAAAAAAAAACCAACATCATCTATTGATTAATACTATAAATATAGACGTCTTATTGGATTTATCTAGCCACCTAGGCTCTTTGAGTTAAACACCAACAATTTCCTTGTCGACAAAGTGCCAAGTCCAACTTCTTGAGCTACCCACGGTTAAGTTTGTCTGAAGCCAATGAAGTCAATAGAGGAGAGCTGATCTTCAAGGTGAGTCAGAATCCATTGTACATGCTACTACACTGAACATGATTGCAAGGCTAGCGGTCAATTGATGAAGCCGACTCATTCAACAAGCACCTGTAATGGTTAAGGACATGAGAAATTTTGCAATGTGGGATAAATTTAATTTTAAAAATATAGAGCTAATTTGTTGACAACCATGACTATATAATCACAATACGAGAGCAAGCCTTAATATTTATGAATACATATTTCGTATTATGATTAACTATTGGTTGCAAATTTGGTTGTAGTAATAGATTTGATTGTTGTCAATTTTCAATTAATGAACTAACCCTTTAAGTGTTGTTAGACATTATAAAAGAACTTTGAGATGAATATTCCATCCTGCTTTACTTTTACACATAAATTGTAGCTGATGGTCCAAATATAATGCATATTAAAGCAGTTATAACAACATTGAGATTAAATTAATTTGAGAGAGCTGTAACAGTACCTGTGGTTGATACAATCGGAAATGTTTCCATATTAGAAGCATCAATGACATATGGAGTTTTCTCTTCAATTAGTCTGATAATATCATTCATTTGAGCATCTATCTTCAAAAATTACCTGTAACCTTATGCGCCATACTTACTCAATATGTAGGATCGAGATATAAATAAGGTGCATTGACATAAAACAAAGCAACTTCAGCTACCTAGTAGAATGTGTTATAACCTATTGAATCTTTTATTTGCTTTCTGCTCAACAAGTACCTCTCTGAAATATTCACACACAAATGTACCAAAAAGGATTGCTTATCTTTCCGTGACTGCCTGATATAAGTGAAAGGGTTTCCATAGCTTTTGATGACTTCTTTGGAGGCCAACACCTAAGGCTCAAAAGTTGGTCACTCCGAGGGAACAAGAATATACAAGAAAGGCACGTTTTGATCAAAACATAAAGCAATCCCATGAGTGGAAGGTTGCTTGGATGCTTGCCTTGATTCTAACTCGAGGACCATAAACCTTGAAGAATGAACCATCCTCGATTTTGAGATCATGAAAGAGGCGTCATTCATCAAGTCCAAGCACATAAGGATCTATGTACGAAGATGGTGGCATTCATCCAAGGGAGTGTACTAGTTAATATGTGAAGAGGGACATTGAATATAATCCAAATCATCCTTGGATACACTCCAAAGACACCTCAACTTAGGGGTATTATGGTCTTTTGAGACTCCTCTTTTACACTCCAAAGGAGCATCCTTCATTAAGGGTACTTTAGTCTTTGTTTGTAATAAGTATAAATAGGCAAGTAGCCTTCTATTTTCATAAGTTTTTAATCAATTAATTGAGTGAAACTCAAATTGTATTTTCTTTCCTTAGTGTAGGGCTTGGTAAAGCCATCTTAGTGTAGGTCTTAGAAAAGACATTAAAACTAGGGTCATCATTGAGTATGGAATAACTCTTGTTGACATTTTGGCGAGAAAGGTTGGGTGCTTAAGTAGTTGATCCGTTTGTGTCCACCTAAGAATGAAGTTTTATCCATCAATGGTGAGGTGTGTTTAAGTGATTAATGTACACTTAGGTGCTAATCAATATAGTTGGTGTCTGTTTCATTACTATCTTTTATTTAATGCATTTTTTTTCTTATTTCTACTTCATCTCCTCATTCTTTAGTTGCTGATTTTTGCTTCTTTAGTCTTGAATTTCGGTTATAGCTTCTTATTAGTTATCATTTAGAGCCATGTATTAGAGTTGTTGTCATAACTATAAGCATTGGATCTCAGAAAATCTCCACAAAAAAAGAGTCTAGGTAAAGTAAAAAAAAAGAAATATAGGTGTTTCACGTTTTTGTACTTGGACAGCATTTTCAATCTTAGATCGGCATGTTTTTGTGTTGTTTTGTTGGTTTCAAGTGTTACATTCTTGTTCCCTAGAACCTAGGGACTCTAGATCTACGTTTGGAACAAGATTTAGTTGTTTTTAAGATAGATCCACCATTGTTGTGGCTTGTTTGAAGCTTTTTGGAGGTGGAGACATTTTGGGTTTGTGTTGGTGATGTAATTCGTGGCTGATTTTTTGTTTATTATGCTTGACTTGGCCTAAGGAACCTAGATCCAAAAGAAAATCCGAAATTAGGGTTCATTTGCTTGTTGGTCAAACTTGGTCAACTCTTGAATATTCATCTTGTTCTTCCATCATCTTCATATCTTAGGGAAGAAGAATATTCAAAGAGCTTGTTTGATCCAAAAAGAGGGAAGGAAGAGATTGTACTTGTATTTTGTGAAAGAATATTCCTTGGCATATTCATTGTCATCCAAAAGAAATAAGAGATAAAGGGAATAATCAAGTACAATTGAAAATACAAGGGGGGACCAACTCATTTTGAATTAATTTGAAGCTCCAAAAAGGATTCAAAACCTTCATTTTTCCCTCTAAAACTGAAATCCTTCTTCCCTAAAGGAGTGTTTGGCCGAAACAAGGGATTTTGAAGTTGAGAAAAAAATTGAAAAATTGATGCCCAATCACAAGCTACCATGTCATAACTTTTGTGAACAACCAAATTGAGTTCTAAATTAGATTTCTAAGATTCTATTTGTTTTTTTCTCATTCCTTTTGTGTTGATTCTACCACTAATTACCAAAGAAGTAATTACCTACTAGGTCGATAATTAGTCTAGAGTTCTTTGTTTCGTGTCTATGTTTCTTTGTGCTTTTATCGTTTGTAATTCATTGTAACTTGTTAGTTCAAGTCCATAAGCAATTTTACTTGAGTCATATAAAAAAAATCCATTCTGGGCCAAAGTGGAATCATCCCTCACTCACTTGCCAAGTACATGCCAAAGTTTAAACACTAGTGAGACCAAGTGTGAGGTAAGAATCTGAGAGTCAGAGAGTTGGAGAGGATATTTGAACTAACATGTTTGTTCCTTCTGTAGGTTTGTTTCCTTCCTTTAGGTAACATGGCAGCAAATAATTTTAATGCCACGTGTGATCACAACAATGATCATCTTGAAGATATGAAATGGCACATTAAGTTATATGCCAATTATTACCGAAACTCTTCTCTCAAAATCCAATTGTCCAATCAACTTGTGAGAGAGCTTCCCAAGCTTGTAGCAGACTTTCACACTGAGGTAAAGACAAACATAATCATGAACGTCAAGGTAAAATAGCTAACTCTTACACTTTTGCGCATATGAATAATGATTGTATGGCTAGTAGCCCATTGAGTGTGAGTGGTAGCTTATCTATTTTTGAGTCCATTGTTTCTTTGCCCATTGATGATGATGTACATGTTGTGAGTGTTGATACACTAGTTGATCCTATTGATGACCAAATTGAATCTTCTTGTAAGATCAATTTAAGTCCACGTAGTGTTGAAGCCTATATGTTGAACGGAAGTACATCATCTTCTGTAATTGGTGTTGATCAACTTATTTTTAAGAATTTCCCACCACTTGATTATTTATGTGATATGCTTAATAGAACTCAAGTGAGTGAAATACTCAAAGATATT